>NC_079197.1:79059006-79378506 GCF_029499605.1 Hyla sarda | reverse complement strand
TCTCATGTCTGGCTCGCTTGCTCTCATATCTGACTCGCTCGCTCACATATCTGGCTTGCTCGCTTGCTCTCATATCTGGCTCACTCGCTTGCTCTCATATCTGGCTCGCTCGCTTGCTCTCATGTCTGGCTCGCTCTCATATCTGGCTCGCTCGCTTGCTCTCATGTCTGGCTCGCTCGCTCTCATATCTGGCTCGCTCGCTTGCTCTCTTGTCTGGTTCACTCTCTTATCTGGCTCGCTCTCATATCTGGCTCGCTCGCTTGCTCTCATATATGGCTCGCTCGCTTGCTCTCTTGTCTGGCTCTCTCTCTTATCTGGCTTGCTCGCATATCTGGCTCGCTCGCTCTCACATCTGGCTCGCTTGCTTGCTCTCATATCTGGCTAGCTTGCGTGCTCTCTTGTCTGGCTCGCTCTCTTATCTGGCTCGCTCGCATATCTGGCTAGCTCGCTCTCATATCTTGCTCGCTCGCTCTCATATCTTGCTCGCTCGCTTTCATGTCTGGCTCGCTCGCTCTCATATCTGGCTCGCTCGCTTGCTCTCTTGTCTGGCTCGCTCTCTTATCTGGCTCGCTCACTCGCATATCTGGCTCGCTCGCTTGCTCTCATGTCTGGCTCGCTCGCTCTCATATCTGGCTCGCTCGCTTGCTCTCATGTCTGGCAATCTTGCTTGCTCTCTTGTCTGGCTCGCTCTCTTATCTGGCTCGCTCTCTTATCTGGCTCGCTCGCATATCTGGCTCGCTCGCTTGCTCTCATGTCTGGCTCGCTCGCTCGCATATCTGGCTCGCTCGCTTGCTCTCATGTCTGGCTCGCTCGCTCTCATATCTGGCTTGCTCGCTTGCTCTCATGTCTGGCTCGCTCGCTCGCATACCTGGCTCGCTCGCTTGCTCTCATGTCTGGCTCGCTCGCTCTCATATCTGGCTCGCTCGCTTGCTCTCATGTCTGGCTCGCTCTCATATCTGGCTCGCTCGCTTGCTCTCATGTCTGGCTCGCTCGCTCTCATATCTGGCTCGCTCGCTTGCTCTCTTGTCTGGTTCGCCGTCTTATCTGGCTCGCTCTCATATCTGGCTCGCTCGCTTACTCTCATATATAGCTCGCTCGCTTGCTCTCTTGCCTGGCTCTCTCTCTTATCTGGCTTGCTCGCATATCTGGCTCGCTCGCTCTCACATCTAGCTCGCTTGCTTGCTCTCATATCTGGCTAGCTTGCTTGCTCTCTTGTCTGGCTCGCTCTCTTATCTGGCTCGCTCGCATATCTGGCTAGCTCGCTCTCATATCTTGCTCGTTCGCTCTCATATCTTGCTCGCTCGCTCTCATATCTTGCTCGCTCGCTTTCATGTCTGGCTCGCTCGCTCTCATATCTGGCTCGCTCGCTTGCTCTCTTGTCTGGCTCGCTCTCTTATCTGGCTCGCTCACTCGCATATCTGGCTCGCTCGCTTGCTCTCATGTCTGGCTCGCTTGCTCTCATATCTGGCTTGCTCGCTTGCTCTCATGTCTGGCAATCTTGCTTGCTCTCTTGTCTGGCTCACTCTCTTGTCTGGCTCGCTCTATTATCTGGCTCACTAGCATATCTGGCTCGCTCGCTTGCTCTCTTGTCTGGCTCTTTCTCCTATCTTGCTCGCTCGCTCGCATATCCGGGTCGCTCGCTTGCTCTCATGTCTGGCTCGCTCGCTCTCATGTCTGGCTCGCTCGCTTGCTCTCATGTCTGGCAATCTTGCTTGCTCTCTTTTTTGGCTCGCTCTCTTATCTGGCTTGCTCTCTTATCTGGCTCGCTCGCATATCTGGCTCGCTCACTTGCTCTCTTGTCTGGCTCGCTCTCCTATCTTGCTCGCTCGCATATCTGGCTCGCTCGCTTGCTCTCTTGTCTGGCTCGCTCTCTTATCTGGCTCGCTCGCATATCTGGCTAGCTCGCTCTCATATCTGGCTCGCTCACTTGCTTTCATGTCTGGCTCGCTCGCACTCATATCTGGCTCGCTCGCTTTCATATCTGGCTCGCTCGCTTGCTCTCATATCTGGCTCGCTCGCTTGCAAATCTGGCTAGCTCGCTCTCATATCTGGCTCGCTCACTTGCTCTCATGTCTGGCTCGCTTGCTCTCATATCTGGCTCGCTCGCTCACGTATCTGGCTTGCTCGCTTGCTCTCATATCTGGCTCACTCGCTTGCTCTCATATCGGGCTCATTCGCTTGCTCTCATATCTGGCTCGCTCGCTCGCTCTCTTGTCTGGTTTGCTCTCTTATCTGGCTCGCTCTCATATCTGGCTTGCTCGCTTGCTCTCATATCTGTCTCCCTCGCTTGCTCTCATGTCTGGCTCGCTCGCTCTCATATCTGGCTCGCTCGCTTGCTCTCATGTCTGGCTCGCTCGCTCGCATATCTGGCTCGCTCGCTTGCTCTCATGTCTGGCTCGCTCGCTCTCATATCTGGCTCGCTCGCTTGCTCTCATGTCTGGCTCGTTCGCTCTCATATCTTGCTCGCTCGCTCTCATATCTTGCTCGCTCGCTTTCATGTCTGGCTCGCTCGCTCTCATATCTGGCTCGCTCGCTTGCTCTCTTGTCTGGCTCGCTCTCTTATCTGGCTCGCTCACTCGCATATCTGGCTCGCTCGCTTGCTCTCATGTCTGGCTCGCTTGCTCTCATATCTGGCTTGCTCGCTTGCTCTCATGTCTGGCAATCTTGCTTGCTCTCTTGTCTGGCTCACTCTCTTGTCTGGCTCGCTCTCTTATCTGGCTCACTAGCATATCTGGCTCGCTCGCTTGCTCTCTTGTCTGGCTCTTTCTCCTATCTTGCTCGATCGCTCGCATATCCGGGTCGCTCGCTTGCTCTCTTGTCTGGTCGCTCTCTTATCTGGCTCGCTCGCATATCTGGCTAGCTCACTCTCATATCTGGCCCGCTCGCTTGCTCTCACATCTGGCTCGCTCGCTTGTTCTCATATCTGGCTCGCTCGCTTGCTCTCTTGTCTGGCTCTCTCTCCTATCTGGCTCGCTTGCATATCTGGCTCACTTGCATATCTGGCTCGCTCGCTTGCTCTCTTGTCTGGCTCGCTCTCTTATCTTGCTCGCTCGCTCGCATATCTGGCTCGCTTGCTCTCTTCTCTAGCTCGCTCTCTTATCTGGCTCGCTCGCATATCTGGCTAGCTCGCTCTCATATCTGGCTCGCTGACTTGCTTTCATGTCTGGCACGCTCGCTCTCATATCTGGCTCGCTCGCTTTCATATCTGGCTCGCTCGCTTGCTCTCATGTCTGGCTCGCTCGCTCTCATATCTGTCTCACTCGCTTGCTCTATTGTCTCGTTCGATCTCTTATCTGGCTCGCTCTCATATCTGGCTTGCTCGCTTGCTCTCATAGCTGGCTCGCTCGCTTGCGCTCTTGTCTGGCTCGCTCTGTTATCTGGCTCGCTCGCTTGCAAAGCTGGCTAGCTCGCTCTCATATCTGGCTCGCTCGCTTGCTCTCATGTCTGGCTCGCTTGCTCTCATATCTGTCTTGCTCGCTCACATATCTGGCTTGCTCGCTTGCTCTCATATCTGGCTCACTCGCTTACTCTCATATCTGGCTCACTCGCTTGCTCTCATATCTGGCTCGCTCGCTATCTTGTCTGGTTTGCTCTCTTATCTGGCTCGCTCTCATATCTGGCTTGCTCGCTTGCTCTCATATCTGGTTTGCTCGCTTGCTCTCATATCTGGCTCGCTCGCATATCTGGCTCCCTCGCTTGCTCTCATGTCTGGCTCGCTCGCTCTCATATCTGGCTTGCTCGCTTGCTCTCATGTCTGGCTCGCTCGCTCGCATATCTGGCTTGCTCGCTTGCTCTCATGTCTGGCTCGCTCTCATATCTGGCTCGCTCGCTTGCTCTCATGTCTGGCTCGCTCTCATATCTGGCTCGCTCGCTTGCTCTCATGTCTGGCTCGCTCGCTCTCATATCTGGCTCGCTCGCTTGCTCTCTTGTTTGGTTCGCTCTTTTATCTGGCTCGCTCTCATATCTGGCTCGCTCGCTTGCTCTCATATATGGCTCGCTCGCTTGCTCTCTTGTTTGGCTCTCTCTCTTATCTGGCTTGCTCGCATATCTGGCTCGCTCGCTCTCACATCTGGCTCGCTTGCTTGCTCTCATATCTGGCTAGCTTGCTTGCTCTCTTGTCTGGCTCGCTCTCTTATCTGGCTCGCTTGCATATCTGGCTAGCTCGCTCTCATATCTTGCTCGCTCACTCTCATATCTTGCTCGCTCGCTCTCATATGTTGCTCGCTAGCTTTTATGTCTGGCTCGCTCGCTCTCATATCTGGCTCGCTCGCTTGCTCTCTTGTCTGGCTCGCTCTCTTATCTGGCTTGCTCACTCGCATATCTGGCTCGCTCGCTTGCTCTCATGTCTGGCTCGCTCGCTCTCATATCTGGTTCGCTCGCTTGCTCTCATGTCTGGCAATCTTGCTTGCTCTCTTGTCTGGCTCGCTCTCTTATCTGGCTCGCTCTCTTATCTGGCTCGCTCGCATATCTGGCTTGCTCGCTTGCTCTCATGTCTGGCTCGCTCGCTCTCATATCTGGCTCGCTCGCTTGCTCTCATGTCTGGCTCGCTCGCATATCTGGCTCGCTCGCTTGCTCTCATGTCTGGCTCGCTCTCATATCTGGCTCTCTCGCTTACTCTCATGTCTGGCTCGCTCGCTCTCATATCTGGCTCGCACGCTTGCTCTCTTGTCTGGTTCGCTCTCTTATCTGGCTCGCTCTCATATCTGTCTCGCTCGCTTACTCTCATATATAGCTCGCTCGCTTGCTCTCTTGTCTGGCTCTCTCTCTTATCTGGCTTGCTCGCATATCTGGCTCGCTTGCTCTCACATCTGGCTCGCTTGCTTGCTCTCATATCTGGCTAGCTTGCTTGCTCTCTTGTCTGGCTCGCTCTCTTATCTGGCTCGCTCGCATATCTGGCTAGCTCTCTCTCATATCTTGCTCGCTCGCTCTCATATCTTGCTCGCTCGCTCTCATATCTTGCTCGCTCGCTTTCATGTCTGGCTCGCTCGCTCTCATATCTGGCTCGCTCGCTTGCTCTCTTGTCTGGCTCGCTCACTCGCATATCTGGCTCGCTCGCTTGCTCTCATGTCTGGCTCGCTCGCTCTCATATCTGGCTCGCTCGCTTGCTCTCATGTCTGGCAATCTTGCTTGCTCTCTTGTCTGGCTCGCTCTCTTATCTGGCTTGCTCTCTTATCTGGCTCGCTCGCATATCTGGCTCGCTCGCTTGCTCTCTTGTCTGGCTCGCTCTCCTATCTTGCTCGCTCGCATATCTGGCTCGCTCGCTTGCTCTCTTGTCTGGCTCGCTCTCTTATCTGGCTCGCTCGCATATCTGGCTAGCTCGCTCTCATATCTGGCTCGCTCACTTGCTTTTATGTCTGGCTCGCTCGCTCTCATATCTGGCTCGCTCGCTTTCATATCTGGCTCGCTCGCTTGCTCTCTTGTCTGGCTCGCTCTCTTGCTCTCATATTTGGCTCGCTCGCTTGCTCTCATATCTGGCTCGCTCGCTTGCTCTCTTGTCTGGCTTGCTCTCTTATCTGGTTCACTCGCATATCTGGCTAGCTCGCACTCAAATCTGGCTCGCTCGCTTGCTCTCATGTCTCGCTTGCTCGCTCACATATCTGGCTCGCTCGCTTGCTCTCATGTCTGGCTCGCTCGCTCTCATATCTGGATTGCTTGCTTGCTCTCATATCTGGCTTGCTCGCTTGCTCCCATATCTGGCTCACTCGCTTGCTCTCTTGTCTGGCTCGCTCGCTCTCATATCTGGCTCACTTGCTCGCATATCTGGCTCGCTCTCTTATCTGGCTCGCTCACTTGCTCTCATGTCTGGCTCGCTCTCATATCTTGCTCGCTCGCTTGCTCTCATGTCTGGCTCGCTCTCTTATCTGGCTCGCTCTAATATCTGGCTTGCTAGCTTACTCTTATAGCTGGCTCTCTTGGTCTCTTGTCTGTCTCGCTCTCTTATATGGCTCACTCGCATATCTGGCTCGCTTCCTCTCATATCTGGCTCGCTCGCTTGCTCTCCTGTCTGGCTCGCTCTCTTATCTGGCTCGCTCGCTCGCATATCTGGCTCGCTCGCTTGCTCTCATGTCTGGCTCGCTCGCTCTCATATCTGGTTCGCTCGCTTGCTCTCATGTCTGGCTCACTCGCTTTCATATCTGGCTCGCTCACTTGCTCTCTTGTCTGGCTCGCTCTCTTATATGGCTCGCTCTCATATCTGGCTCGCTTGCTCTCTTGTCTGTCTTGCTCTCTTATATGGCTGGCTCTCATATCTGGCTCGCTCGTTCTCACATCTGGCTTGCTCGCTTGCTCTCATATCTGGCTCGCTCGCTCTTATATCTGGTTTGTTCACTTGCTCTCATGTCTGGCTCGCTCGCTCTCACATCTGTCTCGCTCGCTTGCTCTCATGTCTGGCTCGCTCTCATATCTGGTTCGCTCGCTTGCTCTCATGTCTGGCTCACTCGTTCTCATATCTGGCTCGCTCGCTTGCTCTCTTGTCTGGCTTGCTCGTTTATATGGCTCGCTCTCATATCTGGCTCTCTTGCTCTCTTGTCTGTCTCGCTCTTTTATATGGCTCGCTCTCATATCTGGCTTGTTCGCTCTCACATTTGGCTCACTCGCTTGCTCTCATATCTGGCTCGCTCGCTCTCATATCTGGTTCGCTCACTTGCTCTCATGTCTGACTCGCTCGCTCTCATATCAGGCTCGCTTGCTTGCTCTCATATCTGGCTCGCTCTCTTGCTCTCATATCTGGCTTGCTCACTTGCTCTCTTGTCTGGCTCGCTCTCTTGCTCTCATATCTGGCTCGCTCGCTTGCTCTCATATCTGGCTAGCTCGCTTGCTCTCTTGTCTGGCTCGCTCTCTTATCTGGTTCACTCGCATATCTGGCTCGCTCGCTCTCAAATCTGGCTCGCTCGCTTGCTCTCCTATCTGGCTCGCTCGCTTGCTCTCTTGTCTGGCTCACTCTCTTATCTGGTTCACTCGCATATCTGGCTAGCTCGCTCTCATATCTGGCTCGCTCGCTTGCTCTCATGTCTTGCTCGCTCGCTCACATATCTGGCTCGCTCGCTTGCTCTCATGTCTGGCTCGCTCGCTCTCATATCTGGATTGCTTGCTTGCTCTCATATCTGGCTTGCTCACTTGCTCTCATGTCTGGCTCGCTTGCTTGCTCTCTTGTCTGGCTCGCTTGCTCGCATATCTGGCTCGCTCGCTCTCATATCTGGCTCGCTCACTTGCTCTCATGTCTGGCTCACTCGCTCTCATATCTGGCTCGCTCGCTTGCTCTCTTGTCTGGCTCACTCTCTTATCTGGCTCGCTCTCATATCTGGCTTGCTCACTTGCTCTTATATCTGGCTCTCTTGTCTGTCTCGCTCTCTTATATGGCTCGCTTGCATATCTGGCTCGCTCGCTCTCACATCTGGCTCGCTCGCTTGCTCTCATATCTGGCTCGCTCGCTTGCTCTCCTGTCTGGCTCGCTCTCTTATCTGGCTCGCTCGCTCGCATATCTCGCTCACTCGCTTGCTCTCATGTCTGGCTCGCTCGCTCTCATATCTGGTTCGCTCGCTTGCTCTCATGTCTGGCTCACTCGCTCTCATATCTGGCTCGCTCACTTGCTCTCTTGTCTGGCTCGCTCTCTTATATGGCTCGCTCTCATATCTGGCTCTCTTGCTCTCTTGTCTGTCTCGCTCTCTTATATGGCTCGCTCTCATATCTGGCTCGCTCGCTCTCACATCTGGCTCGCTCGCTTGCTCTCATATCTGGCTCGCTCGCTCTCATATCTGGTTCGCTCACTTGCTTTCATGTCTGGCTCGCTCGCTCTCATATCTGGCTCGCTCGCTTGCTCTCATGTCTGTCTCGCTCGCTCTCATATCTGGCTCGCTAGCTTGCTCTCATGTCTGACTCGCTCGCTCTCATATCTGGTTCGCGCGCTTGCTCTCATGTCTGGCTCACTCGCTCTCATATCTGGCTCGCTCGCTTGCTCTCTTGTCTGGCTCGCTCTCTTATATGGATCGCTCGCATATCTGGCTCCCTCGCTCTCACATCTTGCTCGCTCGCTTGCTCTCTTGTCTGGCTCGCTCTCTTATCTGGCTCGCTCGCTCTCATATCTGGCTGGCTCGCTCTCATATCTGGCTTGCTCGCTTGCTCTCATATCTGGCTCGCTCGCTTGCTCTCTTGTCTGGCTCGCTCTCTTATCTGTCTCGCTCGCTAGCATATCTGGCTCACTCGCTTGCTCTCTTGTCTGGCTATCTCGCTCTAATATCTGGCTCGCTCGCTTGCGCTCATGTCTGGCTCACTCGCTCTCATATCTGGCTCGCTCGCTTGCGCTCATGTCTGGCTCGCTCACTCTTATCTCTGGCTCACTCGCTTGCTCTCTTGTCTGGCTCGCTCTCTTATCTGGCTTGCTCGCTCGCATATCTGGCTCGCTTGCTCTCATATCTGGCTCGCTCGCTTGCTCTCATGTCTGGCTTGCTCGCTCTCATATCTGGCTCGCTTGCTCTCATGTCTGGCTCGCTAGCTCTCATATCTGGCTTGCTCGCTTGCTCTCATGTCTGGCTGGCTCACTCTCACATCTGGTTCGCTCGCTTGCTCTCTTGTCTGATTCGCTCTCTTATCTGGCTCGCTCTCATATCTGGCTTGCTCGCTTGCTCTCATTTCTGGCTTGCTCGCTTACTCTCATATCTGGCTCGCTCGCTTGCTCTCTTGTCTGGCTAGCTCTCTTATCTGGCTCGCTCGCATATTTGGCTCGCCCGCTCTCACATCTGGCTCGCTTGCTTGCTCTCATGTCTGGCTCGCTCGCTTGCTCTCATGTCTGGCAATCTTGCTTGCTCTCTTGATTGGCTCGCTCTCTTATCTGGCTTGCTCTCTTATCTGGCTCGCTCGCATATCTGGCTCGCTCGCTTGCTCTCTTGTCTGGCTCGCTCTCCCATCTTGCTCGCTCGCATATCTGGCTCGCTCGCTTGCTCTCTTGTCTGGCTCGCTCTCTTATCTGGCTCGCTCGCATATCTGGCTTGCTCGCTTGCTCTCATATCTGGCTCGCTCGCTTGCGCTCTTGTCTGGCTCGCTCTCACATCTGGCTTGCTCGCTTGCTCTCATATCTGGCTCGCTCTCATATCTAGCTCGCTCGCTTGCTCTCACATCTGGCTCGCTCACTTGCTCTCTTGTCTGGCTCTCTCTCTCATCTGGCTCGCTCGCTCGCATATCTGGCTCGCTCGCTTGCTCTCATATCTTGCTCGCTCTCATATCTGGCTCACTTTCACATCTGGCTCGCTCGCTTGCTCTCTTGTCTGGTTCGCTCTTTTATCTGGCTCACTCTCATATCTGGCTTGCTCGCTTGCTCTCATTTCTGGCTTGCTCGCTTACTCTCATATCTGGCTCGCTCGCTTGCTCTCTTGTCTGGCTTGCTCTCTTATCTGGCTCGCTCGCATATCTGGCTCGCCCGCTCTCACATCTGGCTCGCTAGCTTGCTCTCATATCTGGCTCGCTCGCTTGCTCTCACATCTGGCTCGCTCTCTTATCTGGCTCCCTCGCATATCTGTCTCGCCCGCTCTCACATCTGGCTCGCTCGCTTGCTCTCATATCTGGCTCGCTCGCTTGCTCTCTTGTCTGGCTCGCTCTCTTATCTGGCTCGCTTGCATATCTGGCTCGCTCGCATAGCTGGCTCGCTCGCTTGCTCTGTTGTCTGTCTCGCTCTCCTATCTTGCTCGCTCGCTCGCATATCTGGCTTGCTCGCTTGCTCTGTTGTCTGTCTCGCTCTCCTATCTTGCTCGCTCTCTCTCATATCTGGCTCGCTCGCTTGCTCTCATAGATGGCTCGCTCGCTTGCTCTCTTGCCTGGCTCTCTCTTTTATCTGGCTTGCTCGCATATCTGCCTCGCTCGCTCTCACATCTGGCTCGCTTGCTTGCTCTCATATCTGGCTAGCTTGCTTGCTCTCTTGTCTGGCTCGCTCTCTTATCTGGCTCGCTCACTCGCATATCTGGCTTGCTCGCTTGCTCTCATGTCTGGCTCGCTCGCTCTCATATCTGGCTCGCTGGCTTGCTCTCATGTCTGGCAATCTTGCTTGCTCTCTTGTTTGGCTTGCTCTCTTATCTGGCTTGCTCTCTTATCTGGCTCGCTCGCATATCTGGCTCGCTCACTTGCTCTCTTGTCTGGCTCGCTCTCCTATCTTGCTCGCTCGCATATCTGGCTCGCTCGCTTGCTCTCTTGTCTGGCTCGCTCTCTTATCTGGCTCGCTCGCATATCTGGCTAGCTCGCTCTCATATCTGGCTCGCTCACTTGCTTTCATGTCTGGCTCGCTCGCTCTCATAACTGGCTCGCTCGCTTTCATATCTGGCTCACTCGCTTGCTCTCATATCTGGCTCGCTCGCTTGCGCTCTTGTCTGGCTCGCTCTCTTATCTGGCTCGCTCGCTTGCAAATCTGGCTAGCTCGCTCTCATATCTGGCTCGCTCGCTTGCTCTCATGTCTGGCTCGCTTGCTCTCATATCTGGCTCGCTCGCTCACACATCTGGCTTGCTCGCTTGCTCTCATATCTGGCTCACTCGCTTGCTCTCATATCTGGCTCACTCGCTTGCTCTCATATCTGGCTCGCTCGCTCTCTTGTCTGGTTTGCTCGCTTGCTCTCATGCCTGGCTCGCTCTCATATCTGGCTCGCTCGCTTGCTCTCATGTCTGGCTCGCTCGCTTTCATATCTGGCTCGCTCGCTTGCTCTCTTGTCTGGTTCGCTCTCTTATCTGGCTCGCTCTCATATCTGGCTTGCTCGCTTGCTCTCATTTCTGGCTTGCTCGCTTACTCTCATATCTGGCTCGCTCGCTTGCTCTCTTGTCTGGCTAGCTCTCTTATCTGGCTCGCTCGCATATTTGGCTCGCCCGCTCTCACATCTGGCTTGCTTGCTTGCTCTCATGTCTGGCTCGCTCGCTCTCATGTCTGGCTCGCTCGCTTGCTCTCATGTCTGGCAATCTTGCTTGCTCTCTTGTTTGGCTCGCTCTCTTATCTGGCTTGCTCTCTTATCTGGCTCGCTCGCATATCTGGCTCGCTCGCTTGCTCTCTTGTCTGGCTCGCTCTCCTATCTTGCTCACTCGCATATCTGGCTCGCTCGCTTGCTCTCTTGTCTGGCTCGCTCTCTTATCTGGCTCGCTCGCATATCTGGCTAGCTCGCTCTCATATCTGGCTCGCTCACTTGCTTTCATGTATGGCTCGCTCGCTCTCATATCTGGCTCGCTCGCTTTCATATCTGGCTCGCTCGCTTGCTCTCATATCTGGCTCGCTCGCTTGCGCTCTTGTCTGGCTCGCTCGCTTGCAAATCTGGCTAGCTCGCTCTCATATCTGGCTCGCTCGCTTGCTCTCATGTCTGGCTCACTCGCGCACATATCTGGCTCACTCGCTTGCTCTCTTGTCTGGCTCGCTCTCTTATATGGCTCGCTCGCTCGCATATCTGGCTCAATCGCTTGCTCTCATATCTGGCTCGCTCGCTTGCGCTCTTGTCTGGCTCGCTTGCTCTCATATCTGGCTCGCTTGCTCTCATGTCTGGCTCGCTCGCTCTCATCTCTGGTTCGCTCGCTTGCTCTCATATCTGGCTCACTCGCTCTCATATCTGGCTTGCTTGCTTGCTCTCTTGTCTGGCTCGCTCTCTTATCTGGCTCGCTCGCATATCTGGCTCGCTCGCTCTCACATCTGGCTCGCTCGCTTGCTCTCATACCTGGCTCGCTCGCTTGCTCTCTTGTCTGGCTCACTCTCTTATCTGTCTCGCTCTCACATCTGACTCACTCGCTTGCTCTCATATTTGGCTAGCTCGCTTGCTCTCTTGTCTGGCTCGCTCTTTTATCTGGCTCGCTCGCTAGCATATCTGGCTCGCTCGCTTGCTCTCTTGTATGGCTCGCTATCTTACATGGCTCGCTCGCTCTCATATCTTGCTCGCTCGCTTGCTCTCATGCCTGGCTCGCTCGCTCTCATATCTGGCTCGCTCGCTTGCGCTCATGTCTGGCTCGCTCGCTCTCATCTCTGGTTCGCTCGCTTGCTCTCATGTCTGGCTCACTCGCGCTCATATCTGGCTCACTCGTTTGCTCTCTTGTCTGGCTCGTTCTCTTATTTGGCTCGCTCGCATATCTGGCTCACTCGCTTGCTCTCATATCTGGCTCGCTCGCTTGCGCTCTTGTCTGGCTCACTTGCTCTCATATCTGTCTCGCTCGCTTGCTCTCTTGTCTGGTTTGCTCTCTTATCTGGCACGCTCTCATATCTGGCTTGCTCGCTTGCTCTCATATCTGGCTCGCTCGCTTGCTCTCATATCTGGCTCGCTCTCTTGCTCTCATATCTGGCTCGCTCGCTTGCTCTCTTGTCTGACTCGCTCTCTTGCTCTCATATCTGGCTCGCTCGCTTGCTCTCATATCTGGCTCGCTCGCTTGCTCTCTTGTCTGGCTCGCTCTCTTATCTGGTTCACTCGCATATCTGGCTAGCTCGCACTCATATCTGGCTCGCTCGCTTGCTCTCATGTCTCGCTCGCTCGCTCACATATCTGGCTCGCTCGCTTGCTCTCATGTCTGGCTCGCTCGCTCTCATATCTGGATTGCTTGCTTGCTCTCATATCTGGCTCACTCGCGCACATATCTGGCTCACTCGCTTGCTCTCTTGTCTGGCTCGCTCTCTTATATTTCTCGCTCGCTCGCATATCTGGCTCAATCGCTTGCTCTCATATCTGGCTCGCTCGCTTGCGCTCTTGTCTGGCTCGCTTGCTCTCATATCTGGCTCGCTTGCTCTCATGTCTGGCTCGCTCGCTCTCATCTCTGGTTCGCTCGCTTGCTCTCATATCTGGCTCACTCGCTCTCATATCTGGCTTGCTTGCTTGCTCTCTTGTCTGGCTCGCTCTCTTATCTGGCTCGCTCGCATATCTGGCTCGCTCGCTCTCACATCTGGCTCGCTCGCTTGCTCTCATACCTGGCTCGCTCGCTTGCTCTCTTGTCTGGCTCACTCTCTTATCTGTCTCGCTCTCACATCTGACTCACTCGCTTGCTCTCATATTTGGCTCGCTCGCTTGCTCTCTTGTCTGGCTCGCTCTTTTATCTGGCTCGCTCGCTAGCATATCTGGCTCGCTCGCTTGCTCTCTTGTATGGCTCGCTATCTTACATGGCTCGCTCGCTCTCATATCTTGCTCGCTCGCTTGCTCTCATGCCTGGCTCGCTCGCTCTCATATCTGGCTCGCTCGCTTGCGCTCATGTCTGGCTCGCTCGCTCTCATCTCTGGTTCGCTCGCTTGCTCTCATGTCTGGCTCACTCGCGCTCATATCTGGCTCACTCGTTTGCTCTCTTGTCTGGCTCGTTCTCTTATTTGGCTCGCTCGCATATCTGGCTCACTCGCTTGCTCTCATATCTGGCTCGCTCGCTTGCGCTCTTGTCTGGCTCACTTGCTCTCATATCTGTCTCGCTCGCTTGCTCTCTTGTCTGGTTTGCTCTCTTATCTGGCACGCTCTCATATCTGGCTTGCTCGCTTGCTCTCATATCTGGCTCGCTCGCTTGCTCTCATATCTGGCTCGCTCTCTTGCTCTCATATCTGGCTCGCTCGCTTGCTCTCTTGTCTGACTCGCTCTCTTGCTCTCATATCTGGCTCGCTCGCTTGCTCTCATATCTGGCTCGCTCGCTTGCTCTCTTGTCTGGCTCGCTCTCTTATCTGGTTCACTCGCATATCTGGCTAGCTCGCACTCATATCTGGCTCGCTCGCTTGCTCTCATGTCTCGCTCGCTCGCTCACATATCTGGCTCGCTCGCTTGCTCTCATGTCTGGCTCGCTCGCTCTCATATCTGGATTGCTTGCTTGCTCTCATATCTGGCTTGTTCGCTTGCTCCCATATCTGGCTCGCTCGCTTGCTCTCTTGTCTGGCTCGCTCGCTCTCATATCTGGCTCGCTTGCTCGCATATCTGGCTCGCTCGCACTCTTATCTGGCTCGCTCACTTGCTCTTATGTCTGGCTCGCTCACTCTCATATCTGGCTCGCTCGCTTGCTCTCTTGTCTGGCTCGCTCTCTTATCCGGCTCGCTCTAATATCTGGCTTGCTAGCTTACTCTTATATCTGGCTCTCTTGGTCTCTTGTCTGTCTCGCTCTCTTATATGGCTCGTTCGCATTTCTCGCTCGCTCGCTCTCACATCTGGCTCGCTCGCTTGCTCTCCTGTCTGGTTTGCTCACTTATCTGGCTCGCTCGCTCGCATATCTGGCTCGCTCGCTTGCTCTCATGTCTGGCTCGCTCGCTCTCATATCTGGTTCGCTCGCTTGCTCTCATGTCTGGCTCACTCGCTCTCATATCTGGCTCGCTCACTTGCTCTCTTGTCTGGCTCGCTCTCTTATATGGCTCGCTCTCATATCTGGCTCGCTTGCTCTCTTGTCTGTCTTGCTCTCTTATATGGCTGGCTCTCATATCTGGCTCGCTCGCTCTCACATCTGGCTCGCTCGCTTGCTCTCATATCTGGCTCGCTCGCTCTCATATCTGGTTCGCTCACTTGCTCTCATGTCTGACTCGCTCGCTCTCATATCAGACTCGCTCGCTTGCTCTCTTATCTGGCTTTCTCTCTTATCTGGCTCACTCTCATATCTGTCTTGCTCGCTTGCTCTCATATCTGGCTCGCTCGCTTGCTCTCATATCTGGCTCGCTCTCTTGCTCTCATATCTGGCTCGCTCACTTGCTCTCATATCTGGCTCGGTCTCTTGCTCTCATATCTGGCTCGCTCGCTTGCTCTCATATCTGGCTAGCTCGCTTGCTCTCTTGTCTGGCTCGCTCTCTTATCTGGTTCACTCGCATATCTGGCTCGCTCGCTTTCAAATCTGGCTCGCTCGCTTGCTCTCATATCTGGCTCGCTCGCTTGCTCTCTTGTCTGGCTCGCTCTCTTGTCTGGTTCACTCGCATATCTGGCTAGCTCGCTCTCATATCTGGCTCGCTCGCTTGCTCTCATGTCTCGCTCGCTCGCTCACATATCTGGCTCGCTCGCTTGCTCTCATGTCTGGCTCGCTCGCTCTCATATCTGGATTGCTCGCTTGCTCTCATATCTGGCTTGTTCACTTGCTCTCAGTCTGGCTCGCTCTCTTGCTCTCTTGTCTGGCTCGCTTGCTCGCATATCTGGCTCGCTCGCTCTTATATCTAGCTCGCTCACTTGCTCTCATGTCTGGCTCGCTCTCATATCTGGCTCGCTCGCTTGCTCTCTTGTCTGGCTCGCTCTCTTATCTGGCTCGCTCTCATATCTGGCTTGTTCATTTGCTCTTATATCTGGCTCTCTTGCTCTCTTGTCTGTCTCGCTCTCTTATATGGCTCGCTCGCATATCTGGCTCGCTCGCTCTCACATCTGGCTCGCTTGCTTGCTCTCATATCTGGCTCGCTCGCTTGCTCTCCTGTCTGGCTCGCTCTCTTATCTGGCTCGCTCGCAAATCTCGCTCGCTCACTTGCTCTCATGTCTGGCTCGCTCGCTTGCTCTCATGTCTGGCTCACTCGCTCTCATATCTGGCTCGCTCGCTTGATCTCTTGTCTGGCTCGCTCTCTTATATGGCTCGCTCTCATATCTGGCTCTCTTGCTCTCTTGTCTGTCTCGCTCTGTTATATGGCTCGCTCTCATATCTGGCTCGCACGCTCTCACATCCGGCTCGCTCGCTTGCTCTCATATCTGGCTCGCTCGCTCTCATATCTGGTTCGCTCACTTGCTCTCATGTCTGGCTCGCTAGCTCTCATATCTGGCTCGCTCGCTTGCTCTCATGTCTGGCTCGCTCGCTCTCATATCTGGTTCGCTCGCTTGCTCTCATGTCTGGCTCACTCGTTCTCATATCTGGCTCGCTCGCTTGCTCTCTTGTCTGGCTTGCTCTCTTATATGGCTCGCTCTCATATCTGGCTCTCTTGCTCTCTTGTCTGTCTCGTTCTCTTATATGGCTAGCTCTCTTATATGGCTCGCTCTCATATCTGGCTCGCTCGCTCTCACATCTGGCTCGCTCGCTTGCTCTCATATCTGGCTCGCTCGCTCTCATATCTGGTTCGCTCACTTGCTCTCATGTCTGACTCGCTCGCTCTCATATCAGGCTCGCTCGCTTGCTCTCTTGTCTGGCTCGCTCTCTTATCTGGCTCGCTCTCATATCTGTCTTGCTCACTTGCTCTCATATCTGGCTCGCTCTCTTGCTCTCATATCTGGCTCGCTCGCTTGCTCTCTTGTCTGGCTAGCTCTCTTGCTCTCATATCTGGCTCGCTCGCTTGCTCTCATATCTGGCTAGCTCGCTTGCTCTCTTGTCTGGCTCGCTCTCATATCTGGTTCATTCGCATTTCTTGCTCGCTCGCTCTCAAATCTGGCTCACTCGCTTGCTCTCATATCTGACTCGCTCGCTTGCTCTCTTGTCTGGCTCGCTCTCTTATGTGGTTCACTCGCATATCTGGCTAGCTCGCTCTCATATCTGGCTCGCTCGCTTGCTCTCTTGTCTGGCTCGCTCTCTTATCTGGCTCGCTCGCATATCTGGCTAGCTCGCTCTCATATCTGGCTCGCTCACTTGCTTTCATGTCTGGCTCGCTCGCTGTCATATCTGGCTCGCTCGCTTTCATATCTGGCTCGCTCGCTTGCTCTCATGTCTGGCTCACTCGCTCTCATATCTGTCTCGCTCGCTTGCTTTCTTGTCTGGTTCGATCTCTTATCTGGCTTGCTCTCATATCTGGCTCGCTCGCTCTTATATCTGGCTCGCTCACTTGCTCTCATGTCTGGCTCGCTCGCTCTCATATCTGGCTCGCTCGCTTGGTCTCTTGTCTGGCTCGCTCTCTTATCCTGCTCGCTAGCATATCTGGCTCGCTCGCTTGCTCTCTTGTCTGGCTCGCTCTCTTATCTGGCTCGCTCACTCGCATATCTGGCTCGCTCGCTTGCTCTCATGTCTGGCTCGCTCGCTCTCATATCTGGCTCGCTCGCTTCCTCTCATGTCTGGCAATCTTGCTTGCTCTCTTGTCTGGCTCGCTCTCTTATCTGGCTCGCTCTCTTATCTGGCTCGCTCGCATATCTGGCTCGCTCGCTTGCTCTCTTGTCTGGCTCGCTCTCCTATCTTGCTCGCTCGCTGGCTTATCTGGCTCGCTCGCTTGCTCTCTTGTCTGGCTCGCTCACCTATCTGGCTCGCTCGCATATCTGGCTAGCTCTCTCTCATATCTAGCTCGCTCACTTGCTTTCATGTCTGGCTCGCTCGCTCTCATATCTGGCTCGCTCGCTTTCATATCTGGCTCGCTCGCTTGCTCTCATGTCTGGCTCGCTCGCTCTCATATCTGTCTCGCTCGCTTGCTTTCTTGTGTGGTTCGATCTCTTATCTGGCTCGCTCTCATATCTGGTTTGCTCGCTTGCTCTCATATCTGGCTCGCTCGCTTGCGCTCTTGTCTGGCTCGCTCTCTTATCTGGCTCGCTCGCTTGCAAATCTAGCTAGCTCGCTCTCATATCTGGCTCGCTCGCTTGCTCTCATGTCTGCCTCGCTTGCTCTCATATCTGGCTCGCTCGCTCACATATCTGGCTTGCTCGCTTGCTCTCATATCTGGCTCACTCGCTTGCTCTCATATCTGGCTCACTCGCTTGCTCTCATATCTGGCTTGCTCGCTCGCTCTCTTGTCTGGTTTGCTCTCTTATCTGGCTTGCTCTCATATCTGGCTTGCTCGCTTGCTCTCATATCTGGCTTGCTCGCTTGCTCTCATATCTGGCTCGCTCGCATATCTGGCTCCCTCGCTTGCTCTCATGTCTGGCTCGCTCGCTCTCATATCTGGCTCGCTCGCTTGCTCTCATGTCTGGCTTGCTCGCTCGCATATCTGGCTTGCTCGCTTGCTCTCATGTCTGGCTCGCTCGCTCTCATATCTGGCTCGCTCGCTTGCTCTCATGTCTGGCTCGCTCTCATATTTGGCTCGCTCGCTTGCTCTCATGTCTGGCTCGCTCGCTCTCATATCTGGCTCGCTCACTTGCTCTCTTGTCTGGTTCGCTCTCTTATCTGGCTCGCTCTCATATCTGGCTTGCTCGCTTGCTCTCATATCTGGCTCACTCTCTTGCTCTCATATCTGGCTCGCTCGCTAGCTCTCTTGTCTGGCTCGCTCTCTTATCCTGCTCGCTCGCATATCTGGCTCACTCGCTTGCTCTCTTGTCTGGCTCGCTCTCTTATCTGGCTCGCTCTCATATCTGGGTTGCTCGCTTGCTCTCCTATCTGGCTCGCTCGCTTGCTCTCGTGTCTGGCTCGCTCTCATATCTGGTTCATTCGCATTTCTTGCTCGCTCGCTCTCAAATCTGGCTCGCTCGCTTGCTCTCATATCTGACTCGCTCGCTTGCTCTCTTGTCTGGCTCGCTCTCTTATGTGGTTCACTCGCATATCTGGCTAGCTCGCTCTCATATCTGGCTCGCTCGCTTGCTCTCTTGTCTGGCTCGCTCTCTTATCTGGCTCGCTCGCATATCTGGCTAGCTCGCTCTCATATCTGGCTCGCTCACTTGCTTTCATGTCTGGCTCGCTCGCTGTCATATCTGGCTCGCTCGCTTTCATATCTGGCTCGCTCGCTTGCTCTCATGTCTGGCTCACTCGCTCTCATATCTATCTCGCTCGCTTGCTTTCTTGTCTGGTTCGATCTCTTATCTGGCTTGCTCTCATATCTGGCTCGCTCGCTCTTATATCTGGCTCGCTCACTTGCTCTCATGTCTGGCTCGCTCGCTCTCATATCTGGCTCGCTCGCTTGGTCTCTTGTCTGGCTCGCTCTCTTATCCTGCTCGCTAGCATATCTGGCTCGCTCGCTTGCTCTCTTGTCTGGCTCGCTCTCTTATCTGGCTCGCTCACTCGCATATCTGGCTCGCTCGCTTGCTCTCATGTCTGGCTCGCTCGCTCTCATATCTGGCTCGCTCGCTTCCTCTCATGTCTGGCAATCTTGCTTGCTCTCTTGTCTGGCTCGCTCTCTTATCTGGCTCGCTCTCTTATCTGGCTCGCTCGCATATCTGGCTCGCTCGCTTGCTCTCTTGTCTGGCTCGCTCTCCTATCTTGCTCGCTCGCTGGCTTATTTGGCTCGCTCGCTTGCTCTCTTGTCTGGCTCGCTCACCTATCTGGCTCGCTCGCATATCTGGCTAGCTCTCTCTCATATCTAGCTCGCTCACTTGCTTTCATGTCTGGCTCGCTCGCTCTCATATCTGGCTCGCTCGCTTTCATATCTGGCTCGCTCGCTTGCTCTCATGTCTGGCTCTTTCGCTCTCATATCTGTCTCGCTCGCTTGCTTTCTTGTCTGGTTCGATCTCTTATCTGGCTCGCTCTCATATCTGGCTTGCTCGCTTGCTCTCATATCTGGCTCGCTCGCTTGCGCTCTTGTCTGGCTCACTCTCTTATATGGCTCGCTCGCTTGCAAATCTAGCTAGCTCGCTCTCATATCTGGCTCGCTCGCTTGCTCTCATGTCTGCTTCGCTTGCTCTCATATCTGGCTCGCTCGCTCACATATCTGGCTTGCTCGCTTGCTCTCATATCTGGCTCACTCGCTTGCTCTCATATCTGGCTCACTCGCTTGCTCTCATATCTGGCTTGCTCGCTCGCTCTCTTGTCTGGTTTGCTCTCTTATCTGGCTTGCTCTCATATCTGGCTTGCTCGCTTGCTCTCATATCTGGCTTGCTCGCTTGCTCTCATATCTGGCTCGCTCGCATATCTGGCTCCCTCGCTTGCTCTCATGTCTGGCTCGCTCGCTCTCATATCTGGCTCGCTCGCTTGCTCTCATGTCTGGCTTGCTCGCTCGCATATCTGGCTTGCTCGCTTGCTCTCATGTCTGGCTCGCTCGCTCTCATATCTGGCTCGCTCGCTTGCTCTCATGTCTGGCTCGCTCTCATATTTGGCTCGCTCGCTTGCTCTCATGTCTGGCTCGCTCGCTCTCATATCTGGCTCGCTCACTTGCTCTCTTGTCTGGTTCGCTCTCTTATCTGGCTCGCTCTCATATCTGGCTTGCTCGCTTGCTCTCATATCTGGCTCACTCTCTTGCTCTCATATCTGGCTCGCTCGCTAGCTCTCTTGTCTGGCTCGCTCTCTTATCCTGCTCGCTCGCATATCTGGCTCACTCGCTTGCTCTCTTGTCTGGCTCGCTCTCTTATCTGGCTCGCTCTCATATCTGGGTTGCTCGCTTGCTCTCCTATCTGGCTCGCTCGCTTGCTCTCATATCTGGCTCGCTTGCTCTCTTGTCTGGCTCTCTCTCTTATCTGGCTCGCTCGCATATCTGGCTCACACGCTCTCACATCTGGCTCGCTCACTTGCTCTCATATCTGGCAATCTTGCTTGCTCTCTTGTCTGGCTCGCTCTCTTATCTAGCTCGCTCTCTTATCTGGCTCGCTCGCATATCTGGCTTGCTCGCTTGCTCTCTTGTCTGGCTCGCTCTCTTATCTTGCTCGCTCGCTCGCATATCTGGCTCGTTCGCTTGCTCTCTTTTCTGGCTCGCTCGCTCACATATCTGGCTTGCTCGCTTGCTCTCATATCTGGCTCACTCGCTTGCTCTCATATCTGGCTCACTGGCTTGCTCTCATTTCTGGCTCTCTCACTCACTCGCTCGCTTATATGGCTCGCTTGCATATCTGGCTAGCTCGCTCTCATATCTGGCTCGCTCACTTGCTTTCATGTCTGGCTCGCTCTCATATCTGGCTTGCTCTCTCTCATATCTGGCTCGCTCGCTTGCTCTCATGTCTGGCTCGCTCGCTCGCATATCTGTCTCTCTCGCTTGCTCTCTTGTCTGGTTCGCTCTCTTATCTGGCTCACTCGCTTGTTCTCATTTCTGGCTCGCTCACTCACTCTCTTGTCTGGTTTGCTCTCTTATCTGGCTTGCTCTCATATCTGGCTTGCTCGCTTTCTCTCATATCTGGCTCGCTCGCTTGCTCTCTTGTCTGGCTGGCTCTCTTATTTGGCTCGCTCTCATCTGGCTCGCTCGCTTGCTCTCACATCTGGCTCGCTTACTTGCTCTCTTGTCTGGCTCGCTCTGTTATCTGGCTCGCTCGCTCTCATATCTGGCTCACTCGCTTGCTCTCATTTCTGGCTCGCTCACTCACTCTTTTGTCTGGTTTGCTCTCTTATCTGGCTCGATCTCATATCTGGCTTGCTCGCTTGCTCTCATATCTGGCTCGCTCGCTTTCTCTCATATCTGGCTCGCTCGCTTGCTCTCTTGTCTGGCTCGCTCTCTTGTCTGGCTCGCTCTCTTATCTGGCTCGCTTGCTTTCACATCTGGCTCGCTTGCTCTCATATCTGGCTCGCTCGCTTGCTCTCTTGTCTGGCTCGCTCTCATATCTGGCTCGCTCGAATATCTGGCTCGCTCGCTCTCACATCTGGTTCGCTTGCTCTCATGTCTGGCTCGCTCGCTCTCATATCTGGCTCGCTCGCTTGCGCTCATGTCTGGCTCGCCCTTTTATATGCATTGCTCGCTCGCATATCTGGCTCACTCGCTTGCTCCCATATCTGGCTCGCTCGCTTGCGCTCTTGTCTGGCTCGCTCGCATATCTGGCTCACTCGCTTGCTCTCATATCTGGCTCGCTCGCTTGCGCTCATGTCTGGCTCGCTCTCTCTCATGTCTGGCTCGCTTGCTCTCATATCTGGCTCGCTCGCTTGCTCTCATGTTTGGCTCGCTCGCTCTCATATCTGGCTCGCTCGCTTGCTCTCATGTCTGGCTCGCTCTCTTATCTGGCTCGCTCGCTCGCATATCTGGCTCACTCGCTTGCTCTCATATCTATCTCGCTTGCTTGCGCTCTTGTCTGGCTCGCTCTCTTATCTGGCTCGCTCGCTCGTATATCTGGCTAGCTCTCTCTCATATCTGGCTCGCTCGCTTGCTCTCATATCTGGCTTGCTCACTCTCATATCTGGCTCGCTCGCTTGCTCTCTTGTCTGGTTCGCTCACTTATCTGGCTCGCTCTCATATCTGGCTTGCTTGCTTGCTCTCATATTTGGCTCGCTCGCTTGCTCTCATATCTGGCTCGCTCGCTTGCTCTCTTGTCTGGCTCTCTCTCTTATCTGGCTCGCTCGCTCTCACATCTGGCTCGCTCGCTTGCTCTCATATCTGGCTCGCTCTCATATCTAGCTCGCTCGCTTGCTCTCACATCTGGCTTGCTCACTTGCTCTCTTGTCTGGCTCGCTCTCTTTTCTGGCTCGCTCGCTCGCATATCTGGCTCGCTCGCTTGCTCTCATATCTTGCTCGCTCTCATATCTGGCTCGCTTTCACATCTGGCTCGCTCGCTTGCTCTCTTGTCTGGTTCGCTCTTTTATCTGGCTCGCTCTCATATCTGGCTTGCTCGCTTGCTCTCATTTCTGGCTTGCTCGCTTACTCTCATATCTGGCTCGCTCGCTTGCTCTCTTGTCTGGCTTGCTCTCTTATCTGGCTCGCTCGCATATCTGGCTCGCCCGCTCTCACATCTGGCTCGCTAGCTTGCTCTCATATCTGGCTCGCTCGCTTGCTCTCACATCTGGCTCGCTCTCTTATCTGGCTCCCTCGCATATCTGACTCGCCCTGTCTCACATCTGGCTCGCTCGCTTGCTCTCATAACTGGCTCGCTCGCTTGCTCTCTTGTCTGGCTCGCTCTCTTATCTGGCTCGCTTGCATATCTGGCTCGCTCGCATATCTGGCTCGCTTGCTCTCTTGTCTGGCTCGCTCTCCTATCTTGCTCGCTCGCTCGCATATCTGGCTCGCTCGCTTGCTCTCTTGTCTGGCTCGCTCTTTTATCTGGCTCTCTCGCATATCTGGCTAGCTCGCTCTCATATCTGGCTCGCTCACTTGCTTTCATGTCTGGCTCGCTCGCTCTCATATCTGGCTCGCTCGCTCTCATATCTGGCTTGCTTGCTTGCTCTCATATATGGCTCGCTCGCTTGCGCTCTTGTCTGGCTCGCTCTCTTATCTGGCTCGCTCGCTTGCAAATCTGGCTAGCTCGCTCTCATATCTGGCTTGCTTGCTTGCTCTCATATATG
This sequence comes from Hyla sarda, assembly GCF_029499605.1. NCBI lineage: Eukaryota > Metazoa > Chordata > Amphibia > Anura > Hylidae > Hyla > Hyla sarda. Next base: position 79,355,628 of record NC_079197.1, on the reverse strand, counting down.
GCTCGCTCGCTTGCGCTCTTGTCTGGCTCGCTCTCTTATCTGGCTCGCTCGCTTGCAAATCTGGCTCGCTTGCTCTCATATCTGGCTCGCTCGCTCACATATCTGGCTTGCTCGCTTGCTCTCATATCTGGCTCACTCGCTCGCTCTCTTGTCTGGTTTGCTCTCTTATCTGGCTCGCTCTCATATCTGGCTTGCTCGCTTGCTCTCATATCTGGCTTGCTCGTTTGCTCTCATATCTGGCTCGCTCTCATATCTGGCTCCCTCGCTTGTTCTCATGTCTGGCTCGCTCGCTCGCATATCTGGCTCGCTCGCTTGCTCTCATGTCTGGTTCGCTCGCTCTCATATCTGGCTCGCTCGCTTGCTCTCATGTCTGGCTCGCTCTCATATCTGGCTCGCTCGCTTGCTCTCATGTCTGGCTCGCTCTCATATCTGGCTCGCTCGCTTGCTCTCTTGTCTGGTTCGCTCTCTTATCTGGCTCGCTCTCATATCTGGCTCGCTCGCTTGCTCTCATATCTGGCTCGCTCGCTTGCTCTCATGTCTGGCTCGCTCGCTCGCATATCTGGCTCGCTCGCTTGCTCTCATGTCTGGTTCGCTCGCTCTCATATCTGGCTCGCTCGCTTGCTCTCATGTCTGGCTCGCTCTCATATCTGGCTCGCTCGCTTGCTCTCATGTCTGGCTCGCTCTCATATCTGGCTCGCTCGCTTGCTCTCTTGTCTGGTTCGCTCTCTTATCTGGCTCGCTCTCATATCTGGCTTGCTCTCATTTCTGGCTTGCTCGCTTACTCTCATATCTGGCTCGCTCGCTTGCTCTTTTGTCTGGCTAGCTCTCTTATCTGGCTCGCTCGCATATTTGGCTCGCCCGCTCTCACATCTGGCTCGCTTGCTTGCTCTCATGTCTGGCTCGCTCGCTTTCATGTCTGGCTCGCTTGCTCTCATGTCTGGCAATCTTGCTTGCTCTCTTGTTTGGCTCACTCTCTTATCTGACTTGCTCTCTTATCTGGCTCGCTCGCATATCTGGCTCGCTCGCTTGCTCTCTTGTCTGGCTCGCTCTCCTATCTTGCTCGCTCGCATATCTGTCTCGCTCGCTTGCTCTCTTGTCTGGCTCGCTCTCTTATTTGGCTCGCTCGCATATCTGGCTTGCTCGCTTGCTCTCATATCTGGCTCGCTCTCATATCTAGCTCGCTCGCTTGCTCTCACATCTGGCTCGCTCGCTTGCTCTCTTGTCTGGCTTGCTCTCTTATCTGGCTCGCTCGCTCGCATATCTGGCTCGCTCGCTTGATCTCATATCTTACTCGCTCTCATATCTGGCTCGCTTTCACATCTGGCTCGCTCGCTTGCTCTCTTGTCTGGTTCGCTCTTTTATCTGGCTCGCTCTCATATCTGGCTTGCTCGCTTGCTCTCATTTCTGGCTTGCTCGCTTACTCTCATATCTGGCTCGCTCGCTTGCTCTCTTGTCTGGCTTGCTCTCTTGTCTGGCTTGCTCTCTTATCTGGCTCGCTCGCATATCTGGCTCGCCCGCTCTCACATCTGGCTCGCTAGCTTGCTCTCATATCTGGCTCGCTCGCTTGCTCTCACATCTGGCTCGCTCTCTTATCTGGCTCCATCGCATATCTGGCTCGCCCGCTCTCACATCTGGCTCGCTCGCTTGCTCTCATATCTAGCTCGCTCATTTGCTTTCATGTCTGGCTCGCTCGCTCTCATATCTGGCTCGCTCGCTTTCATATCTGGCTCGCTCGCTTGCTCTCATGTCTGGCTCGCTCGCTCTCATATCTGTCTCGCTCGCTTGCTTTCTTGTCTGGTTCGATCTCTTATCTGGCTTGCTCTCATATCTGGCTTGCTCGCTTGCTCTCATATCTGGCTCGCTCGCTTGCGCTCTTGTCTGGCTCGCTCTCTTATCTGGCTCGCTCGCTTGCAAATCTAGCTAGCTCGCTCTCATATCTGGCTCGCTCGCTTGCTCTCATGTCTGACTCGCTTGCTCACATATCTGGCTCGCTCGCTCACATATCTGGCTTGCTCTCATATCTGGCTCACTCGCTTGCTCTCATATCTGGCTCACTCGCTTGCTCTCATATCTGGCTCGCTCGCTCGCTCTCTTGTCTGGTTTGCTCTCTTATCTGGCTTGCTCTCATATCTGGCTTGCTCGCTTGCTCTCATATCTGGCTTGCTCGCTTGCTCTCATATCTGGCTCGCTCGCATATCTGGCTCCCTCGCTTGCTCTCATGTCTGGCTCGCTCGCTCTCATATCTGGCTCGCTCGCTTGCTCTCATGTCTGGCTTGCTCGCTCGCATATCTGGCTTGCTCGCTTGCTCTCATGTCTGGCTCGCTCGCTCTCATATCTGGCTCGCTCGCTTGCTCTCATGTCTGGCTCGCTCTCATATTTGGCTCGCTCGCTTGCTCTCATGTCTGGCTCGCTCGCTCTCATATCTGGCTCGTTCGCTTGCTCTCTTGTCTGGTTCGCTCTCTTATCTGGCTCGCTCTCATATCTGGCTTGCTCGCTTGCTCTCATATCTGGCTCACTCTCTTGCTCTCATATCTGGCTCGCTCGCTAGCTCTCTTGTCTGGCTCGCTCTCTTATCCTGCTCGCTCGCATATCTGGCTCACTCGCTTGCTCTCTTGTCTTGCTCGCTCTCTTATCTGGCTCGCTCTCATATCTGGGTTGCTCGCTTGCTCTCCTATCTGGCTCGCTCGCTTGCTCTCATATCTGGCTCGCTCGCTTGCTCTCTTGTCTGGCTCTCTCTCTTATCTGGCTCGCTCGCATATCTGGCTCACACGCTCTCACATCTGGCTCGCTCACTTGCTCTCATATCTGGCAATCTTGCTTGCTCTCTTGTCTGGCTCGCTCTCTTATCCAGCTCGCTCTCTTATCTGGCTCGCTCGCATATCTGGCTTGCTCGCTTGCTCTCTCTTCTGGCTCGCTCTCTTATCTTGCTCGCTCGCTCGCATATCTGGCTCGTTCGCTTGCTCTCTTTTCTGGCTCGCTCGCTCACATATCTGGCTTGCTCGCTTGCTCTCATATCTGGCTCACTCGCTTGCTCTCATATCTGGCTCACTGGCTTGCTCTTATTTCTGGCTCTCTCACTCACTCGCTCGCTTATATGGCTCGCTTGCATATCTGGCTAGCTCGCTCTCATATCTGGCTCGCTCACTTGCTTTCATGTCTGGCTCGCTCTCATATCTGGCTCGCTCGCTTGCTCTCATGTCTGGCTCGCTCGCACGCATATCTGTCTCGCTCGCTTGCTCTCTTGTCTGGTTCGCTCTCTTATCTGGCTCACTCGCTTGCTCTCATATCTGGCTCACTCGCTTGTTCTCATTTCTGGCTCGCTCACTCACTCTCTTGTCTGGTTTGCTCTCTTATCTGGCTTGCTTTCATATCTGGCTTGCTCGCTTGCTCTCATATCTGGCTCGCTCGCTTTCTCTCATATCTGGCTTGCTCGCTTGCTCTCTTGTCTGGCTGGCTCTCTTATTTGGCTCGCTCTCATCTGGCTCGCTCGCTTGCTCTCACATCTGGCTCGCTTACTTGCTCTCTTATCTGGCTCGCTCGCTCTCATATCTGGCTCACTCGCTTGCTCTCATTTCTGGCTCGCTCACTCACTCTTTTGTCTGGTTTGCTCTCTTATCTGGCTCGATCTCATATCTGGCTTGCTCGCTTGCTCTCATATCTGGCTCGCTCGCTTTCTCTCATATCTGGCTTGCTCGCTTGCTCTCTTGTCTGGCTCGCTCTCTTGTCTGGCTCGCTCTCTTATCTGGCTCGCTTGCTTTCACATCTGGCTCGCTTGCTCTCATATCTGGCTCGCTCGCTTGCTCTCTTGTCTGGCTCGCTCTCATATCTGGTTCGCTCGAATATCTGGCTCGCTCGCTCTCACATCTGGTTCGCTTGCTCTCATGTCTGGCTCTCTCGCTCTCATATCTGGCTCGCTCGCTTGTGCTCATGTCTGGCTCGCTCTTTTATATGCATTGCTCGCTCGCATATCTGGCTCACTCGCTTGCTCTCATATCTGGCTCGCTCGCTTGCGCTCTTGTCTGGCTCGCTCTCTTTCATGTCTGGCTCGCTTGCTCTCACATCTGGCTCGCTCGCTTGCTCTCATGTTTGGCTCGCTCGCTCTCATATCTGGCTCGCTCGCTTGCTCTCATGTCTGGCTCGCTCTCTTATCTGGCTCGCTCGCTCGCATATCTGGCTCACTCGCTTGCTCTCATATCTATCTCGCTCGCTTGCGCTCTTGTCTGGCTCGCTCTCTTATCTGGCTCGCTCGCTCGTATATCTGGCTAGCTCGCTCTCATATCTGGCTCGCTCGCTTGCTCTCATGTCTGGCTCGCTTGCTCTCATATCTGGCTCGCTTGCTCTCATGTCTGGCTCGCTCGCTCTCATATCTGGCTCGCTCGCTTGCTCTCATGTTTGGCTCGCTCGCTCTCAAATCTGGCTCGCTCGCTTGCTCTCATGTCTGGCTCGCTCTCTTATATGGCTTACTCGCTCGCATATCTGGCTCACTCGCTTGCTCTCATATCTATCTCGCTTGCTTGCGCTCTTGTCTGGCTCGCTCTCACATCTGGCTCGCTCGCTCGTATATCTGGCTAGCTCTCTCTCATATCTGGCTCGCTCGCTTGCTCTCATGTCTGGCTCGCTTGCTCTCATATCTGGCTCGCTCACTCTCATATCTGGCTCGCTCGCTTGCTCTCTTGTCTGGTTCGCTCACTTATCTGTCTCGCTCTCATATCTGGCTTGCTTGCTTGCTCTCATATCTGGCTCGCTCGCTTGCTCTCATATCTGGCTCGCTCGCTTGCTCTCATATCTGGCTCGCTCGCTTGCTCTCTTGTCTGTCTCTCTCTCTTATCTGGCTCGCTCGCTCTCACATCTGGCTCGCTCGCTTGCTCTCATATCTGGCTCGCTCTCATATCTAGCTCGCTCGCTTGCTCTCACATCTGGCTCGCTCACTTGCTCTCTTGTCTGGCTCGCTCTCTTATCCGGCTCGCTCGCTCGCATATCTGGCTCGCTTTATCATCTGGCTCGCTCGCTTGCTCTCTTGTCTGGTTCGCTCTTTTATCTGGCTCACTCTCATATCTGGCTTGCTCGCTTGCTCTCATTTCTGGCTTGCTCGCTTACTCTCATATCTGGCTCGCTCGCTTGCTCTCTTGTCTGGCTTGCTCTCTTATCTGGCTCGCTCGCTTGTTCTCATGTCTGCCTCGCTCGCTCTCATATCTGGCTCGCTCGCTTGCTCTCATATATGGCTTGCTCGCTTGCGCTCTTGTCTGGCTCGCTCTCCTATCTGGCTCGCTCGCATATCTGGCTCGCCCGCTCTCACATCTGGCTCGCTCGCTTGCTTTCATGTCTGGCTCGCTCGCTCTCATATCTGGCTCGCTCGCTCTCATATCTGGCTTGCTCGCTTGCTCTCTTGTCTGGTTCGATCTCTTATCTGGCTCGCTCTCATATCTGGCTTGCTCGCTTGCTCTCATATCTGGCTCGCTCGCTTGCGCTCTTGTCTGGCTCGCTCTCTTATCTGGCTCGCTCGCTTGCAAATCTGGCTAGCTCGCTCTCATATCTGGCTTGCTCGCTTGCTCTCATGTCTGGCTCGCTTGCTCTCATATCTGGCTCGCTCGCTCACATATCTGGCTTGCTCGCTTGATCTCATATCTGGCTCGCTCGCTCGCTCTCTTGTCTGGTTTGCTCTCTTATCTGGCTCGCTCTCATATCTGGCTTGCTCGCTTGCTCTCATATCTGGCTTGCTCGTTTGCTCTCATATCTGGCTTGCTCTCATATCTGGCTCCCTCGCTTGTTCTCATGTCTGCCTCGCTCGCTCTCATATCTGGCTCGCTCGCTTGCTCTCATGTCTGGCTCGCTCGCTCGCATATCTGGCTCGCTCGCTTGCTCTCATGTCTGGTTCGCTCGCTCTCATATCTGGCTCGCTCGCTTGCTCTCATGTCTGGCTCGCTCTCATATCTGGCTCGCTCGCTTGCTCTCATGTCTGGGTCGCTCTCATATCTGGCTCGCTCGCTTGCTCTCTTGTCTGGTTCGCTCTCTTATCTGGCTCACTCTCATATATGGCTCGCTCGCTTGCTCTCATATATGGCTCGCTCGCTTGCTCTCTTATCTGGCTCTCTCTCTTATCTGGCTTGCTCGCATATCTGGCTCGCTTGCTTGCTCTCATATCTGGCTAGCTTGCTTGCTCTCTTGTCTGGCTCGCTCTCTTATCTGGCTCGCTCACTCGCATATCTGGCTCGCTCGCTTGCTCTCATGTCTGGCTCGCTCGCTCTCATATCTGGCTCGCTCGCTTGCTCTCATGTCCGGCAATCTTGCTTGCTCTCTTGTTTTGCTCGCTCTCTTATCTGGCTTGCTCTCTTATCTAGCTTGCTCGCATATCTGTCTCGCTCGCTTGCTCTCTTGTCTGGCTCGCTCTCCTATCTTGCTCGCTCGCATATCTGGCTCGCTCGCTTGCTCTCTTGTCTGGCTCGCTCTCTTATGTGGCTCGCTCGCATATCTGGCTAGCTCGCTCTCATATCTGGCTCGCTCACTTGCTTCCATGTCTGGCTCGCTCGCTCTCATATCTGGCTCGCTCGCTTTCATATCTGGCTCGCTCGCTTGCTCTCATGTCTGGCTCGCTCGCTCTCATATCTGTCTCGCTCGCTTGCGCTCTTGTCTGGCTCGCTCTCTTATCTGGCTCGCTCGTTTGCAAATCTGGCTAGCTCGCTCTCATATCTGGCTCGCTCGCTTGCTCTCATGTCTGGCTCGCTTGCTCTCATATCTGGCTCGCTCGCTCACATATCTGGCTTGCTCGCTTGCTCTCATATCTGGCTCACTCGCTTGCTCTCATATCTGGCTCACTCGCTTGCTCTCATATCTGGCTCGCTCGCTCGCTCTCTTGTCTGGTTTGCTCGCTTGCTCTCATGTCTGGCTTGCTCTAATATCTGGCTCGCTCGCTTGCTCTCATGTCTGTTTCGCTCGCTCTCATATCTGGCTCGCTCGCTTGCTCTCTTGTTTGGTTCGCTCTCTTATCTGGCTCGCTCTCATATCTGGCTTGCTCTCTTGCTCTCATTTCTGGCTTGCTCGCTTACTCTCATATCTGGCTCGCTCGCTTGCTCTCTTGTCTTGCTCGCTCTCTTATCTGGCTCGCTCGCTTGCAAATCTGGCTAGCTCGCTCTCATATCTGGCTCGCTCGCTTGCTCTCATGTCTGTCTCGCTTGCTCTCATATCTGGCTCGCTCGCTCACATATCTGGCTTGCTCGCTTGCTCTCATATCTGGCTCACTCGCTTGCTCTCATATCTGGCTCACTCGCTTGCTCTCATATCTGGCTCGCTAGCTCTCTTGTCTGGTTTGCTCGCTTGCTCTCATGTCTGGCTTGCTCTCATATCTGGCTCGCTCGCTTGCTCTCATGTCTGGCTCGCTCGCTCTCATATCTGGCTCGCTCGCTTGCTCTCTTGTCTGATTCGCTCTCTTATCTGGCTCGCTCTCATATCTGGCTTGCTCGCTTGCTCTCATTTCTGGCTTGCTCGCTTACTCTCATATCTGGCTCGCTCGCTTGCTCTCTTGTCTGGCTAGCTCTCTTATCTGGCTCGCTCGCATATTTGGCTCGCCCGCTCTCACATCTGGCTCGCTTGCTTGCTCTCATGTCTGGCTCGCTCGCTTGCTCTCATGTCTGGCAATCTTGCTTGCTCTCTTGATTGGCTCGCTCTCTTATCTGGCTTGCTCTCTTATCTGGCTCGCTCGCATATCTGGCTCGCTCGCTTGCTCTCTTGTCTGGCTCGCTCTCCCATCTTGCTCGCTCGCATATCTGGCTCGCTCGCTTGCTCTCTTGTCTGGCTCGCTCTCTTATCTGGCTCGCTCGCATATCTGGCTTGCTCGCTTGCTCTCATATCTGGCTCGCTCGCTTGCGCTCTTGTCTGGCTCGCTCTCACATCTGGCTTGCTCGCTTGCTCTCATATCTGGCTCGCTCTCATATCTAGCTCGCTCGCTTGCTCTCACATCTGGCTCGCTCACTTGCTCTCTTGTCTGGCTCTCTCTCTCATCTGGCTCGCTCGCTCGCATATCTGGCTCGCTCGCTTGCTCTCATATCTTGCTCGCTCTCATATCTGGCTCACTTTCACATCTGGCTCGCTCGCTTGCTCTCTTGTCTGGTTCGCTCTTTTATCTGGCTCACTCTCATATCTGGCTTGCTCGCTTGCTCTCATTTCTGGCTTGCTCGCTTACTCTCATATCTGGCTCGCTCGCTTGCTCTCTTGTCTGGCTTGCTCTCTTATCTGGCTCGCTCGCATATCTGGCTCGCCCGCTCTCACATCTGGCTCGCTAGCTTGCTCTCATATCTGGCTCGCTCGCTTGCTCTCACATCTGGCTCGCTCTCTTATCTGGCTCCCTCGCATATCTGTCTCGCCCGCTCTCACATCTGGCTCGCTCGCTTGCTCTCATATCTGGCTCGCTCGCTTGCTCTCTTGTCTGGCTCGCTCTCTTATCTGGCTCGCTTGCATATCTGGCTCGCTCGCATAGCTGGCTCGCTCGCTTGCTCTGTTGTCTGTCTCGCTCTCCTATCTTGCTCGCTCGCTCGCATATCTGGCTTGCTCGCTTGCTCTGTTGTCTGTCTCGCTCTCCTATCTTGCTCGCTCTCTCTCATATCTGGCTCGCTCGCTTGCTCTCATAGATGGCTCGCTCGCTTGCTCTCTTGCCTGGCTCTCTCTTTTATCTGGCTTGCTCGCATATCTGCCTCGCTCGCTCTCACATCTGGCTCGCTTGCTTGCTCTCATATCTGGCTAGCTTGCTTGCTCTCTTGTCTGGCTCGCTCTCTTATCTGGCTCGCTCACTCGCATATCTGGCTTGCTCGCTTGCTCTCATGTCTGGCTCGCTCGCTCTCATATCTGGCTCGCTGGCTTGCTCTCATGTCTGGCAATCTTGCTTGCTCTCTTGTTTGGCTTGCTCTCTTATCTGGCTTGCTCTCTTATCTGGCTCGCTCGCATATCTGGCTCGCTCACTTGCTCTCTTGTCTGGCTCGCTCTCCTATCTTGCTCGCTCGCATATCTGGCTCGCTCGCTTGCTCTCTTGTCTGGCTCGCTCTCTTATCTGGCTCGCTCGCATATCTGGCTAGCTCGCTCTCATATCTGGCTCGCTCACTTGCTTTCATGTCTGGCTCGCTCGCTCTCATAACTGGCTCGCTCGCTTTCATATCTGGCTCACTCGCTTGCTCTCATATCTGGCTCGCTCGCTTGCGCTCTTGTCTGGCTCGCTCTCTTATCTGGCTCGCTCGCTTGCAAATCTGGCTAGCTCGCTCTCATATCTGGCTCGCTCGCTTGCTCTCATGTCTGGCTCGCTTGCTCTCATATCTGGCTCGCTCGCTCACACATCTGGCTTGCTCGCTTGCTCTCATATCTGGCTCACTCGCTTGCTCTCATATCTGGCTCACTCGCTTGCTCTCATATCTGGCTCGCTCGCTCTCTTGTCTGGTTTGCTCGCTTGCTCTCATGCCTGGCTCGCTCTCATATCTGGCTCGCTCGCTTGCTCTCATGTCTGGCTCGCTCGCTTTCATATCTGGCTCGCTCGCTTGCTCTCTTGTCTGGTTCGCTCTCTTATCTGGCTCGCTCTCATATCTGGCTTGCTCGCTTGCTCTCATTTCTGGCTTGCTCGCTTACTCTCATATCTGGCTCGCTCGCTTGCTCTCTTGTCTGGCTAGCTCTCTTATCTGGCTCGCTCGCATATTTGGCTCGCCCGCTCTCACATCTGGCTTGCTTGCTTGCTCTCATGTCTGGCTCGCTCGCTCTCATGTCTGGCTCGCTCGCTTGCTCTCATGTCTGGCAATCTTGCTTGCTCTCTTGTTTGGCTCGCTCTCTTATCTGGCTTGCTCTCTTATCTGGCTCGCTCGCATATCTGGCTCGCTCGCTTGCTCTCTTGTCTGGCTCGCTCTCCTATCTTGCTCACTCGCATATCTGGCTCGCTCGCTTGCTCTCTTGTCTGGCTCGCTCTCTTATCTGGCTCGCTCGCATATCTGGCTAGCTCGCTCTCATATCTGGCTCGCTCACTTGCTTTCATGTATGGCTCGCTCGCTCTCATATCTGGCTCGCTCGCTTTCATATCTGGCTCGCTCGCTTGCTCTCATATCTGGCTCGCTCGCTTGCGCTCTTGTCTGGCTCGCTCGCTTGCAAATCTGGCTAGCTCGCTCTCATATCTGGCTCGCTCGCTTGCTCTCATGTCTGGCTCACTCGCGCACATATCTGGCTCACTCGCTTGCTCTCTTGTCTGGCTCGCTCTCTTATATGGCTCGCTCGCTCGCATATCTGGCTCAATCGCTTGCTCTCATATCTGGCTCGCTCGCTTGCGCTCTTGTCTGGCTCGCTTGCTCTCATATCTGGCTCGCTTGCTCTCATGTCTGGCTCGCTCGCTCTCATCTCTGGTTCGCTCGCTTGCTCTCATATCTGGCTCACTCGCTCTCATATCTGGCTTGCTTGCTTGCTCTCTTGTCTGGCTCGCTCTCTTATCTGGCTCGCTCGCATATCTGGCTCGCTCGCTCTCACATCTGGCTCGCTCGCTTGCTCTCATACCTGGCTCGCTCGCTTGCTCTCTTGTCTGGCTCACTCTCTTATCTGTCTCGCTCTCACATCTGACTCACTCGCTTGCTCTCATATTTGGCTAGCTCGCTTGCTCTCTTGTCTGGCTCGCTCTTTTATCTGGCTCGCTCGCTAGCATATCTGGCTCGCTCGCTTGCTCTCTTGTATGGCTCGCTATCTTACATGGCTCGCTCGCTCTCATATCTTGCTCGCTCGCTTGCTCTCATGCCTGGCTCGCTCGCTCTCATATCTGGCTCGCTCGCTTGCGCTCATGTCTGGCTCGCTCGCTCTCATCTCTGGTTCGCTCGCTTGCTCTCATGTCTGGCTCACTCGCGCTCATATCTGGCTCACTCGTTTGCTCTCTTGTCTGGCTCGTTCTCTTATTTGGCTCGCTCGCATATCTGGCTCACTCGCTTGCTCTCATATCTGGCTCGCTCGCTTGCGCTCTTGTCTGGCTCACTTGCTCTCATATCTGTCTCGCTCGCTTGCTCTCTTGTCTGGTTTGCTCTCTTATCTGGCACGCTCTCATATCTGGCTTGCTCGCTTGCTCTCATATCTGGCTCGCTCGCTTGCTCTCATATCTGGCTCGCTCTCTTGCTCTCATATCTGGCTCGCTCGCTTGCTCTCTTGTCTGACTCGCTCTCTTGCTCTCATATCTGGCTCGCTCGCTTGCTCTCATATCTGGCTCGCTCGCTTGCTCTCTTGTCTGGCTCGCTCTCTTATCTGGTTCACTCGCATATCTGGCTAGCTCGCACTCATATCTGGCTCGCTCGCTTGCTCTCATGTCTCGCTCGCTCGCTCACATATCTGGCTCGCTCGCTTGCTCTCATGTCTGGCTCGCTCGCTCTCATATCTGGATTGCTTGCTTGCTCTCATATCTGGCTCACTCGCGCACATATCTGGCTCACTCGCTTGCTCTCTTGTCTGGCTCGCTCTCTTATATTTCTCGCTCGCTCGCATATCTGGCTCAATCGCTTGCTCTCATATCTGGCTCGCTCGCTTGCGCTCTTGTCTGGCTCGCTTGCTCTCATATCTGGCTCGCTTGCTCTCATGTCTGGCTCGCTCGCTCTCATCTCTGGTTCGCTCGCTTGCTCTCATATCTGGCTCACTCGCTCTCATATCTGGCTTGCTTGCTTGCTCTCTTGTCTGGCTCGCTCTCTTATCTGGCTCGCTCGCATATCTGGCTCGCTCGCTCTCACATCTGGCTCGCTCGCTTGCTCTCATACCTGGCTCGCTCGCTTGCTCTCTTGTCTGGCTCACTCTCTTATCTGTCTCGCTCTCACATCTGACTCACTCGCTTGCTCTCATATTTGGCTCGCTCGCTTGCTCTCTTGTCTGGCTCGCTCTTTTATCTGGCTCGCTCGCTAGCATATCTGGCTCGCTCGCTTGCTCTCTTGTATGGCTCGCTATCTTACATGGCTCGCTCGCTCTCATATCTTGCTCGCTCGCTTGCTCTCATGCCTGGCTCGCTCGCTCTCATATCTGGCTCGCTCGCTTGCGCTCATGTCTGGCTCGCTCGCTCTCATCTCTGGTTCGCTCGCTTGCTCTCATGTCTGGCTCACTCGCGCTCATATCTGGCTCACTCGTTTGCTCTCTTGTCTGGCTCGTTCTCTTATTTGGCTCGCTCGCATATCTGGCTCACTCGCTTGCTCTCATATCTGGCTCGCTCGCTTGCGCTCTTGTCTGGCTCACTTGCTCTCATATCTGTCTCGCTCGCTTGCTCTCTTGTCTGGTTTGCTCTCTTATCTGGCACGCTCTCATATCTGGCTTGCTCGCTTGCTCTCATATCTGGCTCGCTCGCTTGCTCTCATATCTGGCTCGCTCTCTTGCTCTCATATCTGGCTCGCTCGCTTGCTCTCTTGTCTGACTCGCTCTCTTGCTCTCATATCTGGCTCGCTCGCTTGCTCTCATATCTGGCTCGCTCGCTTGCTCTCTTGTCTGGCTCGCTCTCTTATCTGGTTCACTCGCATATCTGGCTAGCTCGCACTCATATCTGGCTCGCTCGCTTGCTCTCATGTCTCGCTCGCTCGCTCACATATCTGGCTCGCTCGCTTGCTCTCATGTCTGGCTCGCTCGCTCTCATATCTGGATTGCTTGCTTGCTCTCATATCTGGCTTGTTCGCTTGCTCCCATATCTGGCTCGCTCGCTTGCTCTCTTGTCTGGCTCGCTCGCTCTCATATCTGGCTCGCTTGCTCGCATATCTGGCTCGCTCGCACTCTTATCTGGCTCGCTCACTTGCTCTCATGTCTGGCTCGCTCACTCTCATATCTGGCTCGCTCGCTTGCTCTCTTGTCTGGCTCGCTCTCTTATCCGGCTCGCTCTAATATCTGGCTTGCTAGCTTACTCTTATATCTGGCTCTCTTGGTCTCTTGTCTGTCTCGCTCTCTTATATGGCTCGTTCGCATTTCTCGCTCGCTCGCTCTCACATCTGGCTCGCTCGCTTGCTCTCCTGTCTGGTTTGCTCACTTATCTGGCTCGCTCGCTCGCATATCTGGCTCGCTCGCTTGCTCTCATGTCTGGCTCGCTCGCTCTCATATCTGGTTCGCTCGCTTGCTCTCATGTCTGGCTCACTCGCTCTCATATCTGGCTCGCTCACTTGCTCTCTTGTCTGGCTCGCTCTCTTATATGGCTCGCTCTCATATCTGGCTCGCTTGCTCTCTTGTCTGTCTTGCTCTCTTATATGGCTGGCTCTCATATCTGGCTCGCTCGCTCTCACATCTGGCTCGCTCGCTTGCTCTCATATCTGGCTCGCTCGCTCTCATATCTGGTTCGCTCACTTGCTCTCATGTCTGACTCGCTCGCTCTCATATCAGACTCGCTCGCTTGCTCTCTTATCTGGCTTTCTCTCTTATCTGGCTCACTCTCATATCTGTCTTGCTCGCTTGCTCTCATATCTGGCTCGCTCGCTTGCTCTCATATCTGGCTCGCTCTCTTGCTCTCATATCTGGCTCGCTCACTTGCTCTCATATCTGGCTCGGTCTCTTGCTCTCATATCTGGCTCGCTCGCTTGCTCTCATATCTGGCTAGCTCGCTTGCTCTCTTGTCTGGCTCGCTCTCTTATCTGGTTCACTCGCATATCTGGCTCGCTCGCTTTCAAATCTGGCTCGCTCGCTTGCTCTCATATCTGGCTCGCTCGCTTGCTCTCTTGTCTGGCTCGCTCTCTTGTCTGGTTCACTCGCATATCTGGCTAGCTCGCTCTCATATCTGGCTCGCTCGCTTGCTCTCATGTCTCGCTCGCTCGCTCACATATCTGGCTCGCTCGCTTGCTCTCATGTCTGGCTCGCTCGCTCTCATATCTGGATTGCTCGCTTGCTCTCATATCTGGCTTGTTCACTTGCTCTCAGTCTGGCTCGCTCTCTTGCTCTCTTGTCTGGCTCGCTTGCTCGCATATCTGGCTCGCTCGCTCTTATATCTAGCTCGCTCACTTGCTCTCATGTCTGGCTCGCTCTCATATCTGGCTCGCTCGCTTGCTCTCTTGTCTGGCTCGCTCTCTTATCTGGCTCGCTCTCATATCTGGCTTGTTCATTTGCTCTTATATCTGGCTCTCTTGCTCTCTTGTCTGTCTCGCTCTCTTATATGGCTCGCTCGCATATCTGGCTCGCTCGCTCTCACATCTGGCTCGCTTGCTTGCTCTCATATCTGGCTCGCTCGCTTGCTCTCCTGTCTGGCTCGCTCTCTTATCTGGCTCGCTCGCAAATCTCGCTCGCTCACTTGCTCTCATGTCTGGCTCGCTCGCTTGCTCTCATGTCTGGCTCACTCGCTCTCATATCTGGCTCGCTCGCTTGATCTCTTGTCTGGCTCGCTCTCTTATATGGCTCGCTCTCATATCTGGCTCTCTTGCTCTCTTGTCTGTCTCGCTCTGTTATATGGCTCGCTCTCATATCTGGCTCGCACGCTCTCACATCCGGCTCGCTCGCTTGCTCTCATATCTGGCTCGCTCGCTCTCATATCTGGTTCGCTCACTTGCTCTCATGTCTGGCTCGCTAGCTCTCATATCTGGCTCGCTCGCTTGCTCTCATGTCTGGCTCGCTCGCTCTCATATCTGGTTCGCTCGCTTGCTCTCATGTCTGGCTCACTCGTTCTCATATCTGGCTCGCTCGCTTGCTCTCTTGTCTGGCTTGCTCTCTTATATGGCTCGCTCTCATATCTGGCTCTCTTGCTCTCTTGTCTGTCTCGTTCTCTTATATGGCTAGCTCTCTTATATGGCTCGCTCTCATATCTGGCTCGCTCGCTCTCACATCTGGCTCGCTCGCTTGCTCTCATATCTGGCTCGCTCGCTCTCATATCTGGTTCGCTCACTTGCTCTCATGTCTGACTCGCTCGCTCTCATATCAGGCTCGCTCGCTTGCTCTCTTGTCTGGCTCGCTCTCTTATCTGGCTCGCTCTCATATCTGTCTTGCTCACTTGCTCTCATATCTGGCTCGCTCTCTTGCTCTCATATCTGGCTCGCTCGCTTGCTCTCTTGTCTGGCTAGCTCTCTTGCTCTCATATCTGGCTCGCTCGCTTGCTCTCATATCTGGCTAGCTCGCTTGCTCTCTTGTCTGGCTCGCTCTCATATCTGGTTCATTCGCATTTCTTGCTCGCTCGCTCTCAAATCTGGCTCACTCGCTTGCTCTCATATCTGACTCGCTCGCTTGCTCTCTTGTCTGGCTCGCTCTCTTATGTGGTTCACTCGCATATCTGGCTAGCTCGCTCTCATATCTGGCTCGCTCGCTTGCTCTCTTGTCTGGCTCGCTCTCTTATCTGGCTCGCTCGCATATCTGGCTAGCTCGCTCTCATATCTGGCTCGCTCACTTGCTTTCATGTCTGGCTCGCTCGCTGTCATATCTGGCTCGCTCGCTTTCATATCTGGCTCGCTCGCTTGCTCTCATGTCTGGCTCACTCGCTCTCATATCTGTCTCGCTCGCTTGCTTTCTTGTCTGGTTCGATCTCTTATCTGGCTTGCTCTCATATCTGGCTCGCTCGCTCTTATATCTGGCTCGCTCACTTGCTCTCATGTCTGGCTCGCTCGCTCTCATATCTGGCTCGCTCGCTTGGTCTCTTGTCTGGCTCGCTCTCTTATCCTGCTCGCTAGCATATCTGGCTCGCTCGCTTGCTCTCTTGTCTGGCTCGCTCTCTTATCTGGCTCGCTCACTCGCATATCTGGCTCGCTCGCTTGCTCTCATGTCTGGCTCGCTCGCTCTCATATCTGGCTCGCTCGCTTCCTCTCATGTCTGGCAATCTTGCTTGCTCTCTTGTCTGGCTCGCTCTCTTATCTGGCTCGCTCTCTTATCTGGCTCGCTCGCATATCTGGCTCGCTCGCTTGCTCTCTTGTCTGGCTCGCTCTCCTATCTTGCTCGCTCGCTGGCTTATCTGGCTCGCTCGCTTGCTCTCTTGTCTGGCTCGCTCACCTATCTGGCTCGCTCGCATATCTGGCTAGCTCTCTCTCATATCTAGCTCGCTCACTTGCTTTCATGTCTGGCTCGCTCGCTCTCATATCTGGCTCGCTCGCTTTCATATCTGGCTCGCTCGCTTGCTCTCATGTCTGGCTCGCTCGCTCTCATATCTGTCTCGCTCGCTTGCTTTCTTGTGTGGTTCGATCTCTTATCTGGCTCGCTCTCATATCTGGTTTGCTCGCTTGCTCTCATATCTGGCTCGCTCGCTTGCGCTCTTGTCTGGCTCGCTCTCTTATCTGGCTCGCTCGCTTGCAAATCTAGCTAGCTCGCTCTCATATCTGGCTCGCTCGCTTGCTCTCATGTCTGCCTCGCTTGCTCTCATATCTGGCTCGCTCGCTCACATATCTGGCTTGCTCGCTTGCTCTCATATCTGGCTCACTCGCTTGCTCTCATATCTGGCTCACTCGCTTGCTCTCATATCTGGCTTGCTCGCTCGCTCTCTTGTCTGGTTTGCTCTCTTATCTGGCTTGCTCTCATATCTGGCTTGCTCGCTTGCTCTCATATCTGGCTTGCTCGCTTGCTCTCATATCTGGCTCGCTCGCATATCTGGCTCCCTCGCTTGCTCTCATGTCTGGCTCGCTCGCTCTCATATCTGGCTCGCTCGCTTGCTCTCATGTCTGGCTTGCTCGCTCGCATATCTGGCTTGCTCGCTTGCTCTCATGTCTGGCTCGCTCGCTCTCATATCTGGCTCGCTCGCTTGCTCTCATGTCTGGCTCGCTCTCATATTTGGCTCGCTCGCTTGCTCTCATGTCTGGCTCGCTCGCTCTCATATCTGGCTCGCTCACTTGCTCTCTTGTCTGGTTCGCTCTCTTATCTGGCTCGCTCTCATATCTGGCTTGCTCGCTTGCTCTCATATCTGGCTCACTCTCTTGCTCTCATATCTGGCTCGCTCGCTAGCTCTCTTGTCTGGCTCGCTCTCTTATCCTGCTCGCTCGCATATCTGGCTCACTCGCTTGCTCTCTTGTCTGGCTCGCTCTCTTATCTGGCTCGCTCTCATATCTGGGTTGCTCGCTTGCTCTCCTATCTGGCTCGCTCGCTTGCTCTCGTGTCTGGCTCGCTCTCATATCTGGTTCATTCGCATTTCTTGCTCGCTCGCTCTCAAATCTGGCTCGCTCGCTTGCTCTCATATCTGACTCGCTCGCTTGCTCTCTTGTCTGGCTCGCTCTCTTATGTGGTTCACTCGCATATCTGGCTAGCTCGCTCTCATATCTGGCTCGCTCGCTTGCTCTCTTGTCTGGCTCGCTCTCTTATCTGGCTCGCTCGCATATCTGGCTAGCTCGCTCTCATATCTGGCTCGCTCACTTGCTTTCATGTCTGGCTCGCTCGCTGTCATATCTGGCTCGCTCGCTTTCATATCTGGCTCGCTCGCTTGCTCTCATGTCTGGCTCACTCGCTCTCATATCTATCTCGCTCGCTTGCTTTCTTGTCTGGTTCGATCTCTTATCTGGCTTGCTCTCATATCTGGCTCGCTCGCTCTTATATCTGGCTCGCTCACTTGCTCTCATGTCTGGCTCGCTCGCTCTCATATCTGGCTCGCTCGCTTGGTCTCTTGTCTGGCTCGCTCTCTTATCCTGCTCGCTAGCATATCTGGCTCGCTCGCTTGCTCTCTTGTCTGGCTCGCTCTCTTATCTGGCTCGCTCACTCGCATATCTGGCTCGCTCGCTTGCTCTCATGTCTGGCTCGCTCGCTCTCATATCTGGCTCGCTCGCTTCCTCTCATGTCTGGCAATCTTGCTTGCTCTCTTGTCTGGCTCGCTCTCTTATCTGGCTCGCTCTCTTATCTGGCTCGCTCGCATATCTGGCTCGCTCGCTTGCTCTCTTGTCTGGCTCGCTCTCCTATCTTGCTCGCTCGCTGGCTTATTTGGCTCGCTCGCTTGCTCTCTTGTCTGGCTCGCTCACCTATCTGGCTCGCTCGCATATCTGGCTAGCTCTCTCTCATATCTAGCTCGCTCACTTGCTTTCATGTCTGGCTCGCTCGCTCTCATATCTGGCTCGCTCGCTTTCATATCTGGCTCGCTCGCTTGCTCTCATGTCTGGCTCTTTCGCTCTCATATCTGTCTCGCTCGCTTGCTTTCTTGTCTGGTTCGATCTCTTATCTGGCTCGCTCTCATATCTGGCTTGCTCGCTTGCTCTCATATCTGGCTCGCTCGCTTGCGCTCTTGTCTGGCTCACTCTCTTATATGGCTCGCTCGCTTGCAAATCTAGCTAGCTCGCTCTCATATCTGGCTCGCTCGCTTGCTCTCATGTCTGCTTCGCTTGCTCTCATATCTGGCTCGCTCGCTCACATATCTGGCTTGCTCGCTTGCTCTCATATCTGGCTCACTCGCTTGCTCTCATATCTGGCTCACTCGCTTGCTCTCATATCTGGCTTGCTCGCTCGCTCTCTTGTCTGGTTTGCTCTCTTATCTGGCTTGCTCTCATATCTGGCTTGCTCGCTTGCTCTCATATCTGGCTTGCTCGCTTGCTCTCATATCTGGCTCGCTCGCATATCTGGCTCCCTCGCTTGCTCTCATGTCTGGCTCGCTCGCTCTCATATCTGGCTCGCTCGCTTGCTCTCATGTCTGGCTTGCTCGCTCGCATATCTGGCTTGCTCGCTTGCTCTCATGTCTGGCTCGCTCGCTCTCATATCTGGCTCGCTCGCTTGCTCTCATGTCTGGCTCGCTCTCATATTTGGCTCGCTCGCTTGCTCTCATGTCTGGCTCGCTCGCTCTCATATCTGGCTCGCTCACTTGCTCTCTTGTCTGGTTCGCTCTCTTATCTGGCTCGCTCTCATATCTGGCTTGCTCGCTTGCTCTCATATCTGGCTCACTCTCTTGCTCTCATATCTGGCTCGCTCGCTAGCTCTCTTGTCTGGCTCGCTCTCTTATCCTGCTCGCTCGCATATCTGGCTCACTCGCTTGCTCTCTTGTCTGGCTCGCTCTCTTATCTGGCTCGCTCTCATATCTGGGTTGCTCGCTTGCTCTCCTATCTGGCTCGCTCGCTTGCTCTCATATCTGGCTCGCTTGCTCTCTTGTCTGGCTCTCTCTCTTATCTGGCTCGCTCGCATATCTGGCTCACACGCTCTCACATCTGGCTCGCTCACTTGCTCTCATATCTGGCAATCTTGCTTGCTCTCTTGTCTGGCTCGCTCTCTTATCTAGCTCGCTCTCTTATCTGGCTCGCTCGCATATCTGGCTTGCTCGCTTGCTCTCTTGTCTGGCTCGCTCTCTTATCTTGCTCGCTCGCTCGCATATCTGGCTCGTTCGCTTGCTCTCTTTTCTGGCTCGCTCGCTCACATATCTGGCTTGCTCGCTTGCTCTCATATCTGGCTCACTCGCTTGCTCTCATATCTGGCTCACTGGCTTGCTCTCATTTCTGGCTCTCTCACTCACTCGCTCGCTTATATGGCTCGCTTGCATATCTGGCTAGCTCGCTCTCATATCTGGCTCGCTCACTTGCTTTCATGTCTGGCTCGCTCTCATATCTGGCTTGCTCTCTCTCATATCTGGCTCGCTCGCTTGCTCTCATGTCTGGCTCGCTCGCTCGCATATCTGTCTCTCTCGCTTGCTCTCTTGTCTGGTTCGCTCTCTTATCTGGCTCACTCGCTTGTTCTCATTTCTGGCTCGCTCACTCACTCTCTTGTCTGGTTTGCTCTCTTATCTGGCTTGCTCTCATATCTGGCTTGCTCGCTTTCTCTCATATCTGGCTCGCTCGCTTGCTCTCTTGTCTGGCTGGCTCTCTTATTTGGCTCGCTCTCATCTGGCTCGCTCGCTTGCTCTCACATCTGGCTCGCTTACTTGCTCTCTTGTCTGGCTCGCTCTGTTATCTGGCTCGCTCGCTCTCATATCTGGCTCACTCGCTTGCTCTCATTTCTGGCTCGCTCACTCACTCTTTTGTCTGGTTTGCTCTCTTATCTGGCTCGATCTCATATCTGGCTTGCTCGCTTGCTCTCATATCTGGCTCGCTCGCTTTCTCTCATATCTGGCTCGCTCGCTTGCTCTCTTGTCTGGCTCGCTCTCTTGTCTGGCTCGCTCTCTTATCTGGCTCGCTTGCTTTCACATCTGGCTCGCTTGCTCTCATATCTGGCTCGCTCGCTTGCTCTCTTGTCTGGCTCGCTCTCATATCTGGCTCGCTCGAATATCTGGCTCGCTCGCTCTCACATCTGGTTCGCTTGCTCTCATGTCTGGCTCGCTCGCTCTCATATCTGGCTCGCTCGCTTGCGCTCATGTCTGGCTCGCCCTTTTATATGCATTGCTCGCTCGCATATCTGGCTCACTCGCTTGCTCCCATATCTGGCTCGCTCGCTTGCGCTCTTGTCTGGCTCGCTCGCATATCTGGCTCACTCGCTTGCTCTCATATCTGGCTCGCTCGCTTGCGCTCATGTCTGGCTCGCTCTCTCTCATGTCTGGCTCGCTTGCTCTCATATCTGGCTCGCTCGCTTGCTCTCATGTTTGGCTCGCTCGCTCTCATATCTGGCTCGCTCGCTTGCTCTCATGTCTGGCTCGCTCTCTTATCTGGCTCGCTCGCTCGCATATCTGGCTCACTCGCTTGCTCTCATATCTATCTCGCTTGCTTGCGCTCTTGTCTGGCTCGCTCTCTTATCTGGCTCGCTCGCTCGTATATCTGGCTAGCTCTCTCTCATATCTGGCTCGCTCGCTTGCTCTCATATCTGGCTTGCTCACTCTCATATCTGGCTCGCTCGCTTGCTCTCTTGTCTGGTTCGCTCACTTATCTGGCTCGCTCTCATATCTGGCTTGCTTGCTTGCTCTCATATTTGGCTCGCTCGCTTGCTCTCATATCTGGCTCGCTCGCTTGCTCTCTTGTCTGGCTCTCTCTCTTATCTGGCTCGCTCGCTCTCACATCTGGCTCGCTCGCTTGCTCTCATATCTGGCTCGCTCTCATATCTAGCTCGCTCGCTTGCTCTCACATCTGGCTTGCTCACTTGCTCTCTTGTCTGGCTCGCTCTCTTTTCTGGCTCGCTCGCTCGCATATCTGGCTCGCTCGCTTGCTCTCATATCTTGCTCGCTCTCATATCTGGCTCGCTTTCACATCTGGCTCGCTCGCTTGCTCTCTTGTCTGGTTCGCTCTTTTATCTGGCTCGCTCTCATATCTGGCTTGCTCGCTTGCTCTCATTTCTGGCTTGCTCGCTTACTCTCATATCTGGCTCGCTCGCTTGCTCTCTTGTCTGGCTTGCTCTCTTATCTGGCTCGCTCGCATATCTGGCTCGCTCGCTCTCACATCTGGCTCGCTAGCTTGCTCTCATATCTGGCTCGCTCGCTTGCTCTCACATCTGGCTCGCTCTCTTATCTGGCTCCCTCGCATATCTGACTCGCCCTGTCTCACATCTGGCTCGCTCGCTTGCTCTCATAACTGGCTCGCTCGCTTGCTCTCTTGTCTGGCTCGCTCTCTTATCTGGCTCGCTTGCATATCTGGCTCGCTCGCATATCTGGCTCGCTTGCTCTCTTGTCTGGCTCGCTCTCCTATCTTGCTCGCTCGCTCGCATATCTGGCTCGCTCGCTTGCTCTCTTGTCTGGCTCGCTCTTTTATCTGGCTCTCTCGCATATCTGGCTAGCTCGCTCTCATATCTGGCTCGCTCACTTGCTTTCATGTCTGGCTCGCTCGCTCTCATATCTGGCTCGCTCGCTCTCATATCTGGCTTGCTTGCTTGCTCTCATATATGGCTCGCTCGCTTGCGCTCTTGTCTGGCTCGCTCTCTTATCTGGCTCGCTCGCTTGCAAATCTGGCTAGCTCGCTCTCATATCTGGCTTGCTTGCTTGCTCTCATATATGGCTCGCTCGCTTGCGCTCTTGTCTGGCTCGCTCTCTTATCTGGCTCGCTCGCTTGCAAATCTGGCTCGCTTGCTCTCATATCTGGCTCGCTCGCTCACATATCTGGCTTGCTCGCTTGCTCTCATATCTGGCTCACTCGCTCGCTCTCTTGTCTGGTTTGCTCTCTTATCTGGCTCGCTCTCATATCTGGCTTGCTCGCTTGCTCTCATATCTGGCTTGCTCGTTTGCTCTCATATCTGGCTCGCTCTCATATCTGGCTCCCTCGCTTGTTCTCATGTCTGGCTCGCTCGCTCGCATATCTGGCTCGCTCGCTTGCTCTCATGTCTGGTTCGCTCGCTCTCATATCTGGCTCGCTCGCTTGCTCTCATGTCTGGCTCGCTCTCATATCTGGCTCGCTCGCTTGCTCTCATGTCTGGCTCGCTCTCATATCTGGCTCGCTCGCTTGCTCTCTTGTCTGGTTCGCTCTCTTATCTGGCTCGCTCTCATATCTGGCTCGCTCGCTTGCTCTCATATCTGGCTCGCTCGCTTGCTCTCATGTCTGGCTCGCTCGCTCGCATATCTGGCTCGCTCGCTTGCTCTCATGTCTGGTTCGCTCGCTCTCATATCTGGCTCGCTCGCTTGCTCTCATGTCTGGCTCGCTCTCATATCTGGCTCGCTCGCTTGCTCTCATGTCTGGCTCGCTCTCATATCTGGCTCGCTCGCTTGCTCTCTTGTCTGGTTCGCTCTCTTATCTGGCTCGCTCTCATATCTGGCTTGCTCTCATTTCTGGCTTGCTCGCTTACTCTCATATCTGGCTCGCTCGCTTGCTCTTTTGTCTGGCTAGCTCTCTTATCTGGCTCGCTCGCATATTTGGCTCGCCCGCTCTCACATCTGGCTCGCTTGCTTGCTCTCATGTCTGGCTCGCTCGCTTTCATGTCTGGCTCGCTTGCTCTCATGTCTGGCAATCTTGCTTGCTCTCTTGTTTGGCTCACTCTCTTATCTGACTTGCTCTCTTATCTGGCTCGCTCGCATATCTGGCTCGCTCGCTTGCTCTCTTGTCTGGCTCGCTCTCCTATCTTGCTCGCTCGCATATCTGTCTCGCTCGCTT
Source organism: Hyla sarda (assembly GCF_029499605.1). NCBI lineage: Eukaryota > Metazoa > Chordata > Amphibia > Anura > Hylidae > Hyla > Hyla sarda. The sequence goes on along the minus strand of NC_079197.1, from coordinate 79,332,823 downwards.
GCTCTCTTGTCTGGCTCGCTCTCTTATTTGGCTCGCTCGCATATCTGGCTTGCTCGCTTGCTCTCATATCTGGCTCGCTCTCATATCTAGCTCGCTCGCTTGCTCTCACATCTGGCTCGCTCGCTTGCTCTCTTGTCTGGCTTGCTCTCTTATCTGGCTCGCTCGCTCGCATATCTGGCTCGCTCGCTTGATCTCATATCTTACTCGCTCTCATATCTGGCTCGCTTTCACATCTGGCTCGCTCGCTTGCTCTCTTGTCTGGTTCGCTCTTTTATCTGGCTCGCTCTCATATCTGGCTTGCTCGCTTGCTCTCATTTCTGGCTTGCTCGCTTACTCTCATATCTGGCTCGCTCGCTTGCTCTCTTGTCTGGCTTGCTCTCTTGTCTGGCTTGCTCTCTTATCTGGCTCGCTCGCATATCTGGCTCGCCCGCTCTCACATCTGGCTCGCTAGCTTGCTCTCATATCTGGCTCGCTCGCTTGCTCTCACATCTGGCTCGCTCTCTTATCTGGCTCCATCGCATATCTGGCTCGCCCGCTCTCACATCTGGCTCGCTCGCTTGCTCTCATATCTAGCTCGCTCATTTGCTTTCATGTCTGGCTCGCTCGCTCTCATATCTGGCTCGCTCGCTTTCATATCTGGCTCGCTCGCTTGCTCTCATGTCTGGCTCGCTCGCTCTCATATCTGTCTCGCTCGCTTGCTTTCTTGTCTGGTTCGATCTCTTATCTGGCTTGCTCTCATATCTGGCTTGCTCGCTTGCTCTCATATCTGGCTCGCTCGCTTGCGCTCTTGTCTGGCTCGCTCTCTTATCTGGCTCGCTCGCTTGCAAATCTAGCTAGCTCGCTCTCATATCTGGCTCGCTCGCTTGCTCTCATGTCTGACTCGCTTGCTCACATATCTGGCTCGCTCGCTCACATATCTGGCTTGCTCTCATATCTGGCTCACTCGCTTGCTCTCATATCTGGCTCACTCGCTTGCTCTCATATCTGGCTCGCTCGCTCGCTCTCTTGTCTGGTTTGCTCTCTTATCTGGCTTGCTCTCATATCTGGCTTGCTCGCTTGCTCTCATATCTGGCTTGCTCGCTTGCTCTCATATCTGGCTCGCTCGCATATCTGGCTCCCTCGCTTGCTCTCATGTCTGGCTCGCTCGCTCTCATATCTGGCTCGCTCGCTTGCTCTCATGTCTGGCTTGCTCGCTCGCATATCTGGCTTGCTCGCTTGCTCTCATGTCTGGCTCGCTCGCTCTCATATCTGGCTCGCTCGCTTGCTCTCATGTCTGGCTCGCTCTCATATTTGGCTCGCTCGCTTGCTCTCATGTCTGGCTCGCTCGCTCTCATATCTGGCTCGTTCGCTTGCTCTCTTGTCTGGTTCGCTCTCTTATCTGGCTCGCTCTCATATCTGGCTTGCTCGCTTGCTCTCATATCTGGCTCACTCTCTTGCTCTCATATCTGGCTCGCTCGCTAGCTCTCTTGTCTGGCTCGCTCTCTTATCCTGCTCGCTCGCATATCTGGCTCACTCGCTTGCTCTCTTGTCTTGCTCGCTCTCTTATCTGGCTCGCTCTCATATCTGGGTTGCTCGCTTGCTCTCCTATCTGGCTCGCTCGCTTGCTCTCATATCTGGCTCGCTCGCTTGCTCTCTTGTCTGGCTCTCTCTCTTATCTGGCTCGCTCGCATATCTGGCTCACACGCTCTCACATCTGGCTCGCTCACTTGCTCTCATATCTGGCAATCTTGCTTGCTCTCTTGTCTGGCTCGCTCTCTTATCCAGCTCGCTCTCTTATCTGGCTCGCTCGCATATCTGGCTTGCTCGCTTGCTCTCTCTTCTGGCTCGCTCTCTTATCTTGCTCGCTCGCTCGCATATCTGGCTCGTTCGCTTGCTCTCTTTTCTGGCTCGCTCGCTCACATATCTGGCTTGCTCGCTTGCTCTCATATCTGGCTCACTCGCTTGCTCTCATATCTGGCTCACTGGCTTGCTCTTATTTCTGGCTCTCTCACTCACTCGCTCGCTTATATGGCTCGCTTGCATATCTGGCTAGCTCGCTCTCATATCTGGCTCGCTCACTTGCTTTCATGTCTGGCTCGCTCTCATATCTGGCTCGCTCGCTTGCTCTCATGTCTGGCTCGCTCGCACGCATATCTGTCTCGCTCGCTTGCTCTCTTGTCTGGTTCGCTCTCTTATCTGGCTCACTCGCTTGCTCTCATATCTGGCTCACTCGCTTGTTCTCATTTCTGGCTCGCTCACTCACTCTCTTGTCTGGTTTGCTCTCTTATCTGGCTTGCTTTCATATCTGGCTTGCTCGCTTGCTCTCATATCTGGCTCGCTCGCTTTCTCTCATATCTGGCTTGCTCGCTTGCTCTCTTGTCTGGCTGGCTCTCTTATTTGGCTCGCTCTCATCTGGCTCGCTCGCTTGCTCTCACATCTGGCTCGCTTACTTGCTCTCTTATCTGGCTCGCTCGCTCTCATATCTGGCTCACTCGCTTGCTCTCATTTCTGGCTCGCTCACTCACTCTTTTGTCTGGTTTGCTCTCTTATCTGGCTCGATCTCATATCTGGCTTGCTCGCTTGCTCTCATATCTGGCTCGCTCGCTTTCTCTCATATCTGGCTTGCTCGCTTGCTCTCTTGTCTGGCTCGCTCTCTTGTCTGGCTCGCTCTCTTATCTGGCTCGCTTGCTTTCACATCTGGCTCGCTTGCTCTCATATCTGGCTCGCTCGCTTGCTCTCTTGTCTGGCTCGCTCTCATATCTGGTTCGCTCGAATATCTGGCTCGCTCGCTCTCACATCTGGTTCGCTTGCTCTCATGTCTGGCTCTCTCGCTCTCATATCTGGCTCGCTCGCTTGTGCTCATGTCTGGCTCGCTCTTTTATATGCATTGCTCGCTCGCATATCTGGCTCACTCGCTTGCTCTCATATCTGGCTCGCTCGCTTGCGCTCTTGTCTGGCTCGCTCTCTTTCATGTCTGGCTCGCTTGCTCTCACATCTGGCTCGCTCGCTTGCTCTCATGTTTGGCTCGCTCGCTCTCATATCTGGCTCGCTCGCTTGCTCTCATGTCTGGCTCGCTCTCTTATCTGGCTCGCTCGCTCGCATATCTGGCTCACTCGCTTGCTCTCATATCTATCTCGCTCGCTTGCGCTCTTGTCTGGCTCGCTCTCTTATCTGGCTCGCTCGCTCGTATATCTGGCTAGCTCGCTCTCATATCTGGCTCGCTCGCTTGCTCTCATGTCTGGCTCGCTTGCTCTCATATCTGGCTCGCTTGCTCTCATGTCTGGCTCGCTCGCTCTCATATCTGGCTCGCTCGCTTGCTCTCATGTTTGGCTCGCTCGCTCTCAAATCTGGCTCGCTCGCTTGCTCTCATGTCTGGCTCGCTCTCTTATATGGCTTACTCGCTCGCATATCTGGCTCACTCGCTTGCTCTCATATCTATCTCGCTTGCTTGCGCTCTTGTCTGGCTCGCTCTCACATCTGGCTCGCTCGCTCGTATATCTGGCTAGCTCTCTCTCATATCTGGCTCGCTCGCTTGCTCTCATGTCTGGCTCGCTTGCTCTCATATCTGGCTCGCTCACTCTCATATCTGGCTCGCTCGCTTGCTCTCTTGTCTGGTTCGCTCACTTATCTGTCTCGCTCTCATATCTGGCTTGCTTGCTTGCTCTCATATCTGGCTCGCTCGCTTGCTCTCATATCTGGCTCGCTCGCTTGCTCTCATATCTGGCTCGCTCGCTTGCTCTCTTGTCTGTCTCTCTCTCTTATCTGGCTCGCTCGCTCTCACATCTGGCTCGCTCGCTTGCTCTCATATCTGGCTCGCTCTCATATCTAGCTCGCTCGCTTGCTCTCACATCTGGCTCGCTCACTTGCTCTCTTGTCTGGCTCGCTCTCTTATCCGGCTCGCTCGCTCGCATATCTGGCTCGCTTTATCATCTGGCTCGCTCGCTTGCTCTCTTGTCTGGTTCGCTCTTTTATCTGGCTCACTCTCATATCTGGCTTGCTCGCTTGCTCTCATTTCTGGCTTGCTCGCTTACTCTCATATCTGGCTCGCTCGCTTGCTCTCTTGTCTGGCTTGCTCTCTTATCTGGCTCGCTCGCTTGTTCTCATGTCTGCCTCGCTCGCTCTCATATCTGGCTCGCTCGCTTGCTCTCATATATGGCTTGCTCGCTTGCGCTCTTGTCTGGCTCGCTCTCCTATCTGGCTCGCTCGCATATCTGGCTCGCCCGCTCTCACATCTGGCTCGCTCGCTTGCTTTCATGTCTGGCTCGCTCGCTCTCATATCTGGCTCGCTCGCTCTCATATCTGGCTTGCTCGCTTGCTCTCTTGTCTGGTTCGATCTCTTATCTGGCTCGCTCTCATATCTGGCTTGCTCGCTTGCTCTCATATCTGGCTCGCTCGCTTGCGCTCTTGTCTGGCTCGCTCTCTTATCTGGCTCGCTCGCTTGCAAATCTGGCTAGCTCGCTCTCATATCTGGCTTGCTCGCTTGCTCTCATGTCTGGCTCGCTTGCTCTCATATCTGGCTCGCTCGCTCACATATCTGGCTTGCTCGCTTGATCTCATATCTGGCTCGCTCGCTCGCTCTCTTGTCTGGTTTGCTCTCTTATCTGGCTCGCTCTCATATCTGGCTTGCTCGCTTGCTCTCATATCTGGCTTGCTCGTTTGCTCTCATATCTGGCTTGCTCTCATATCTGGCTCCCTCGCTTGTTCTCATGTCTGCCTCGCTCGCTCTCATATCTGGCTCGCTCGCTTGCTCTCATGTCTGGCTCGCTCGCTCGCATATCTGGCTCGCTCGCTTGCTCTCATGTCTGGTTCGCTCGCTCTCATATCTGGCTCGCTCGCTTGCTCTCATGTCTGGCTCGCTCTCATATCTGGCTCGCTCGCTTGCTCTCATGTCTGGGTCGCTCTCATATCTGGCTCGCTCGCTTGCTCTCTTGTCTGGTTCGCTCTCTTATCTGGCTCACTCTCATATATGGCTCGCTCGCTTGCTCTCATATATGGCTCGCTCGCTTGCTCTCTTATCTGGCTCTCTCTCTTATCTGGCTTGCTCGCATATCTGGCTCGCTTGCTTGCTCTCATATCTGGCTAGCTTGCTTGCTCTCTTGTCTGGCTCGCTCTCTTATCTGGCTCGCTCACTCGCATATCTGGCTCGCTCGCTTGCTCTCATGTCTGGCTCGCTCGCTCTCATATCTGGCTCGCTCGCTTGCTCTCATGTCCGGCAATCTTGCTTGCTCTCTTGTTTTGCTCGCTCTCTTATCTGGCTTGCTCTCTTATCTAGCTTGCTCGCATATCTGTCTCGCTCGCTTGCTCTCTTGTCTGGCTCGCTCTCCTATCTTGCTCGCTCGCATATCTGGCTCGCTCGCTTGCTCTCTTGTCTGGCTCGCTCTCTTATGTGGCTCGCTCGCATATCTGGCTAGCTCGCTCTCATATCTGGCTCGCTCACTTGCTTCCATGTCTGGCTCGCTCGCTCTCATATCTGGCTCGCTCGCTTTCATATCTGGCTCGCTCGCTTGCTCTCATGTCTGGCTCGCTCGCTCTCATATCTGTCTCGCTCGCTTGCGCTCTTGTCTGGCTCGCTCTCTTATCTGGCTCGCTCGTTTGCAAATCTGGCTAGCTCGCTCTCATATCTGGCTCGCTCGCTTGCTCTCATGTCTGGCTCGCTTGCTCTCATATCTGGCTCGCTCGCTCACATATCTGGCTTGCTCGCTTGCTCTCATATCTGGCTCACTCGCTTGCTCTCATATCTGGCTCACTCGCTTGCTCTCATATCTGGCTCGCTCGCTCGCTCTCTTGTCTGGTTTGCTCGCTTGCTCTCATGTCTGGCTTGCTCTAATATCTGGCTCGCTCGCTTGCTCTCATGTCTGTTTCGCTCGCTCTCATATCTGGCTCGCTCGCTTGCTCTCTTGTTTGGTTCGCTCTCTTATCTGGCTCGCTCTCATATCTGGCTTGCTCTCTTGCTCTCATTTCTGGCTTGCTCGCTTACTCTCATATCTGGCTCGCTCGCTTGCTCTCTTGTCTTGCTCGCTCTCTTATCTGGCTCGCTCGCTTGCAAATCTGGCTAGCTCGCTCTCATATCTGGCTCGCTCGCTTGCTCTCATGTCTGTCTCGCTTGCTCTCATATCTGGCTCGCTCGCTCACATATCTGGCTTGCTCGCTTGCTCTCATATCTGGCTCACTCGCTTGCTCTCATATCTGGCTCACTCGCTTGCTCTCATATCTGGCTCGCTAGCTCTCTTGTCTGGTTTGCTCGCTTGCTCTCATGTCTGGCTTGCTCTCATATCTGGCTCGCTCGCTTGCTCTCATGTCTGGCTCGCTCGCTCTCATATCTGGCTCGCTCGCTTGCTCTCTTGTCTGATTCGCTCTCTTATCTGGCTCGCTCTCATATCTGGCTTGCTCGCTTGCTCTCATTTCTGGCTTGCTCGCTTACTCTCATATCTGGCTCGCTCGCTTGCTCTCTTGTCTGGCTAGCTCTCTTATCTGGCTCGCTCGCATATTTGGCTCGCCCGCTCTCACATCTGGCTCGCTTGCTTGCTCTCATGTCTGGCTCGCTCGCTTGCTCTCATGTCTGGCAATCTTGCTTGCTCTCTTGATTGGCTCGCTCTCTTATCTGGCTTGCTCTCTTATCTGGCTCGCTCGCATATCTGGCTCGCTCGCTTGCTCTCTTGTCTGGCTCGCTCTCCCATCTTGCTCGCTCGCATATCTGGCTCGCTCGCTTGCTCTCTTGTCTGGCTCGCTCTCTTATCTGGCTCGCTCGCATATCTGGCTTGCTCGCTTGCTCTCATATCTGGCTCGCTCGCTTGCGCTCTTGTCTGGCTCGCTCTCACATCTGGCTTGCTCGCTTGCTCTCATATCTGGCTCGCTCTCATATCTAGCTCGCTCGCTTGCTCTCACATCTGGCTCGCTCACTTGCTCTCTTGTCTGGCTCTCTCTCTCATCTGGCTCGCTCGCTCGCATATCTGGCTCGCTCGCTTGCTCTCATATCTTGCTCGCTCTCATATCTGGCTCACTTTCACATCTGGCTCGCTCGCTTGCTCTCTTGTCTGGTTCGCTCTTTTATCTGGCTCACTCTCATATCTGGCTTGCTCGCTTGCTCTCATTTCTGGCTTGCTCGCTTACTCTCATATCTGGCTCGCTCGCTTGCTCTCTTGTCTGGCTTGCTCTCTTATCTGGCTCGCTCGCATATCTGGCTCGCCCGCTCTCACATCTGGCTCGCTAGCTTGCTCTCATATCTGGCTCGCTCGCTTGCTCTCACATCTGGCTCGCTCTCTTATCTGGCTCCCTCGCATATCTGTCTCGCCCGCTCTCACATCTGGCTCGCTCGCTTGCTCTCATATCTGGCTCGCTCGCTTGCTCTCTTGTCTGGCTCGCTCTCTTATCTGGCTCGCTTGCATATCTGGCTCGCTCGCATATCTGGCTCGCTCGCTTGCTCTGTTGTCTGTCTCGCTCTCATATCTTGCTCGCTCGCTCGCATATCTGGCTTGCTCGCTTGCTCTGTTGTCTGTCTCGCTCTCCTATCTTGCTCGCTCTCTCTCATATCTGGCTCGCTCGCTTGCTCTCATAGATGGCTCGCTCGCTTGCTCTCTTGTCTGGCTCTCTCTCTTATCTGGCTTGCTCGCATATCTGCCTCGCTCGCTCTCACATCTGGCTCGCTTGCTTGCTCTCATATCTGGCTAGCTTGCTTGCTCTCTTGTCTGGCTCGCTCTCTTATCTGGCTCGCTCACTCGCATATCTGGCTTGCTCGCTTGCTCTCATGTCTGGCTCGCTCTCTCTCATATCTGGCTCGCTGGCTTGCTCTCATGTCTGGCAATCTTGCTTGCTCTCTTGTTTGGCTCGCTCTCTTATCTGGCTTGCTCTCTTATCTGGCTCGCTCGCATATCTGGCTCGCTCGCTTGCTCTCTTGTCTGGCTCGCTCTCCTATCTTGCTCGCTCGCATATCTGGCTCGCTCGCTTGCTCTCTTGTCTGGCTCGCTCTCTTATCTGGCTCGCTCGCATATCTGGCTAGCTCGCTCTCATATCTGGCTCGCTCACTTGCTTTCATGTCTGGCTCGCTCGCTCTCATAACTGGCTCGCTCGCTTTCATATCTGGCTCGCTCGCTTGCTCTCATATCTGGCTCGCTCGCTTGCGCTCTTGTCTGGCTCGCTCTCTTATCTGGCTCGCTCGCTTGCAAATCTGGCTAGCTCGCTCTCATATCTGGCTCGCTCGCTTGCTCTCATGTCTGGCTCGCTTGCTCTCATATCTGGCTCGCTCGCTCACACATCTGGCTTGCTCGCTTGCTCTCATATCTGGCTCACTCGCTTGCTCTCATATCTGGCTCACTCGCTTGCTCTCATATCTGGCTCGCTCGCTCTCTTGTCTGGTTTGCTCGCTTGCTCTCATGCCTGGCTCGCTCTCATATCTGGCTCGCTCGCTTGCTCTCATGTCTGGCTCGCTCGCTTTCATATCTGGCTCGCTCGCTTGCTCTCTTGTCTGGTTCGCTCTCTTATCTGGCTCGCTCTCATATCTGGCTTGCTCGCTTGCTCTCATTTCTGGCTTGCTCGCTTACTCTCATATCTGGCTCGCTCGCTTGCTCTCTTGTCTGGCTAGCTCTCTTATCTGGCTCGCTCGCATATTTGGCTCGCCCGCTCTCACATCTGGCTTGCTTGCTTGCTCTCATGTCTGGCTCGCTCGCTCTCATGTCTGGCTCGCTCGCTTGCTCTCATGTCTGGCAATCTTGCTTGCTCTCTTGTTTGGCTCGCTCTCTTATCTGGCTTGCTCTCTTATCTGGCTTGCTCGCATATCTGGCTCGCTCGCTTGCTCTCTTGTCTGGCTCGCTCTCCTATCTTGCTCACTCGCATATCTGGCTCGCTCGCTTGCTCTCTTGTCTGGCTCGCTCTCTTATCTGGCTCGCTCGCATATCTGGCTAGCTCGCTCTCATATCTGGCTCGCTCACTTGCTTTCATGTATGGCTCGCTCGCTCTCATATCTGGCTCGCTCGCTTTCATATCTGGCTCGCTCGCTTGCTCTCATATCTGGCTCGCTCGCTTGCGCTCTTGTCTGGCTCGCTCGCTTGCAAATCTGGCTAGCTCGCTCTCATATCTGGCTCGCTCGCTTGCTCTCATGTCTGGCTCGCTTGCTCTCATATCTGGCTCGCTCGCTCACATATCTGGCTTGCTCGCTTGCTCTCATATCTGGCTCACTCGCTTGCTCTCATATCTGGCTCACTCGCTTGCTCTCATATCTGGCTCGCTCGCTCGCTCTCTTGTCTGGTTTGCTCTCTTATCTGGCTCGCTCTCATATCTGGCTTGCTCGCTTGCTCTCATATCTGGCTTGCTCGCTTGCTCTCATGTCTGGCTTGCTATCATATCTGGCTCGCTCGCTTGCTCTCATGTCTGGCTTGCTCGCTCTCATATCTGGCTCGCTCGCTTGCTCTCATGTCTGGCAATCTTGCTTGCTCTCTTGTTTGGCTCGCTCTCTTATCTGGCTTGCTCTCTTATCTGGCTCGCTCGCATATCTGGCTCGCTTGCTCTCTTGTCTGGCTCGCTCTCCTATCTTGCTTGCTCGCATATCTGGCTCGCTCGCTTGCTCTCTTGTCTGGCTCGCTCTCTTATCTGGCTCGCTCGCATATCTGGCTAGCTCGCTCTCATATCTGGCTCGCTCACTTGCTTTCATGTCTGGCTCGCTCGCTCTCATATCTGGCTCGCTCGCTTTCATATCTGGCTCGCTCGCTCGCTTGCTCTCATGTCTGGCTCGCTCGCTCTCATATCTGTCTCGCTCGCTTGCTCTCATATCTGGCTCGCTCGCTTGCGCTCTTTTCTGGCTCGCTCTCTTATCTGGCTCGCTCGCTTGCAAATCTGGCTAGCTCACTCTCATATCTGGCTCGCTCGCTTGCTCTCATGTCTGGCTCGCTTGCTCTCATATCTGGCTCGCTCGCTCACACATCTGGCTTGCTCGCTTGCTCTCATATCTGGCTCGCTCGCTTGCTCTCTTGTCTGGCTAGCTCTCTTATCTGGCTCGCTCGCATATTTGGCTCGCCCGCTCTCACATCTGGCTCGCTTGCTTGCTCTCATGTCTGGCTCGCTCGCTCTCATGTCTGGCTCGCTCGCTTGCTCTCATGTCTGGCAATCTTGCTTGCTCTCTTGTTTGGCTCGCTCTCTTATCTGGCTTGCTCTCTTATCTGGCTCGCTCGCATATCTGGCTCGCTCGCTTGCTCTCTTGTCTGGCTCGCTCTCCTATCTTGCTCACTCGCATATCTGGCTCGCTCGCTTGCTCTCTTGTCTGGCTCGCTCTCTTATCTGGCTCGCTCGCATATCTGGCTAGCTCGCTCTCATATATGGCTCGCTCACTTGCTTTCATGTATGGCTCGCTCGCTCTCATATCTGGCTCGCTCGCTTTCATATCTGGCTCGCTCGCTTGCTCTCATATCTGGCTCGCTCGCTTGCGCTCTTGTCTGGCTCGCTCGCTTGCAAATCTGGCTAGCTCGCTCTCATATCTGGCTCGCTCGCTTGCTCTCATGTCTGGCTCGCTTGCTCTCATATCTGGCTCGCTCGCTCACATATCTGGCTTGCTCGCTTGCTCTCATATCTGGCTCACTCGCTTGCTCTCATATCTGGCTCACTCGCTTGCTCTCATATCTGGCTCGCTCGCTCACTCTCTTGTCTGGTTTGCTCTCTTATCTGGCTCGCTCTCATATCTGGCTTGCTCTCATATCTGGCTTGCTCGCTTGCTCTCATGTCTGGCTTGCTCTCATATCTGGCTCGCTCGCTTGCTCTCATGTCTGGCTTGCTCGCTCTCATATCTGGCTCGCTCGCTTGCTCTCATGTCTGGCAATCTTGCTTGCTCTCTTGTTTGGCTCGCTCTCTTATCTGGCTTGCTCTCTTATCTGGCTCGCTCGCATATCTGGCTCGCTCGCTTGCTCTCTTGTCTGGCTCGCTCTCCTATCTTGCTCGCTCGCATATCTGGCTCGCTCGCTTGCTCTCTTGTCTGGCTCGCTCTCTTATCTGGCTTGCTCGCATATCTGGCTAGCTTGCTCTCATATCTGGCTCGCTCTCTTTCATATCTGGCTCGCTCGCTTGCTCTCATGTCTGGCTCGCTCGCTCTCATATCTGGCTCGCTCGCTTGCTCTCATATCTGGCTCGCTCGCTTGCGCTCTTTTCTGGCTCGCTCTCTTATCTGGCCCGCTCGCAAATCTGGCTAGCTCGCTCTCATATCTGGCTCGCTCGCTTGCTCTCATGTCTGGCTCGCTTGCTCTCATATCTGGCTCGCTCGCTCACATGCCTGGCTCTCATGCCTGGCTCGCTCTCATGCCTGGCTCGCTCTCATATCTGGCTCGCTCGCTTGCTCTCATGTCTGGCTCGCTCGCTCTCATATCTGGCTCGCTCGCTTGCTCTCTTGTCTGGTTCGCTCTCTTATCTGGCTCGCTCTCATATCTGGCTTGCTCGCGTGCTCTCATTTCTGGCTTGCTCGCTTACTCTCATATCTGGCTCGCTCGCTTGCTCTCTTGTCTGGCTAGCTCTCTTATCTGGCTCGCTCGCATATTTGGCTCGCCCGCTCTCACATCTGGCTCGCTTGCTTGCTCTCATGTCTGGCTCGCTCGCTCTCATGTCTGGCTCGCTCGCTTGCTCTCATGTCTGGCAATCTTGCTTGCTCTCTTGTTTGGCTCGCTCTCTTATCTGGCTTGCTCTCTTATCTGGCTCGCTCGCATATCTGGCTCGCTCGCTTGCTCTCTTGTCTGGCTCGCTCTCCTATCTTGCTCACTCGCATATCTGGCTCGCTCGCTTGCTCTCTTGTCTGGCTCGCTCTCTTATCTGGCTCGCTCGCATATCTGGCTAGCTCGCTCTCATATCTGGCTCGCTCACTTGCTTTCATGTCTGGCTCGCTCGCTCTCATATCTGGCTCGCTCGCTTGCTCTCATATCTGGCTCGCTCGCTTGCGCTCTTGTCTGGCTCGCTCGCTTGCAAATCTGGCTAGCTCGCTCTCATATCTGGCTCGCTCGCTTGCTCTCATGTCTGGCTCGCTTGCTCTCATATCTGGCTCGCTCGCTCACATATCTGGCTTGCTCGCTTGCTCTCATATCTGGCTCACTCGCTTGCTCTCATATCTGGCTCACTCGCTTGCTCTCATATCTGGCTCGCTTGCTCTCTTGTCTGGTTTGCTCTCTTATCTGGCTCGCTCTCATATCTGGCTTGCTCGCTTGCTCTCATATCTGGCTTGCTCGCTTGCTCTCATGTCTGGCTTGCTCTCATATCTGGCTCGCTCGCTTGCTCTCATGTCTGGCTCGCTCTCATATCTGGCTCGCTCGCTTGCTCTCATGTCTTGCTCGCTCGCACGCATATCTGTCTCGCTCGCTTGCTCTCTTGTCTGGTTCGCTCTATTATCTGGCTCACTCGCTTGCTCTCATATCTGGCTCGCTCGCTCTCTTGTCTGGTTTGCTCTCTTATCTGGCTCGATCTCATATCTGGCTTGCTCGCTTGCTCTCATATCTGGCTTGCTCGCTTGCTCTCATGTCTGGCTTGCTCTCATATCTGGCTCGCTCGCTTGCTCTCATGTCTGGCTCGCTCTCATATCTGGCTCGCTCGCTTGCTCTCATGTCTGGCTCGCTCGCACGCATATCTGGCTCGCTCGCTTGCTCTCATGTCTGGCAATCTTGCTTGCTCTCTTGTTTGGCTCGCTCTCTTATCTGGCTTGCTCTCTTATCTGGCTCGCTCGCATATCTGGCTCGCTCGCTTGCTCTCTTGTCTGGCTCGCTCTCCTATCTTGCTCACTCGCATATCTGGCTCGCTCGCTTGCTCTCTTGTCTGGCTCGCTCTCTTATCTGGCTCGCTCGCATATCTGGCTAGCTCGCTCTCATATCTGGCTCGCTCACTTGCTTTCATGTCTGGCTCGCTCGCTCTCATATCTGGCTCGCTCGCTTTCATATCTGGCTCGCTCGCTTGCTCTCATATCTGGCTCGCTCGCTTGCGCTCTTGTCTGGCTCGCTCGCTTGCAAATCTGGCTAGCTCGCTCTCATATCTGACTCGCTCGCTTGCTCTCATGTCTGGCTCGCTTGCTCTCATATCTGGCTCGCTCGCTCACATATCTGGCTTGCTCGCTTGCTCTCATATCTGGCTCACTCGCTTGCTCTCATATCTGGCTCACTCGCTTGCTCTCATATCTGGCTCGCTCGCTCTCTTGTCTGGTTTGCTCTCTTATCTGGCTCGCTCTCATATCTGGCTTGCTCGCTTGCTCTCATATCTGGCTTGCTCGCTTGCTCTCATGTCTGGCTTGCTCTCATATCTGGCTCGCTCGCTTGCTCTCATGTCTGGCTCGCTCTCATATCTGGCTCGCTCGCTTGCTCTCATGTCTGGCTCGCTCGCTCTCATATCTGGCTCGCTCGCTTGCTCTCATGTCTGGCAATCTTGCTTGCTCTCTTGTTTGGCTCGCTCTCTTATCTGGCTTGCTCTCTTATCTGGCTCGCTCGCATATCTGGCTCGCTCGCTTGCTCTCTTGTCTGGCTCGCTCTCCTATCTTGCTCGCTCGCATATCTGGCTCGCTCGCTTGCTCTCTTGTCTGGCTCGCTCTCTTATCTGGCTCGCTCGCATATCTGGCTAGCTCGCTCTCATATCTGGCTCGCTCACTTGCTTTCATGTCTGGCTCGCTCGCTCTCATATCTGGCTCGCTCGCTTGCTCTCATGTCTGGCTCGCTCGCTCTCATATCTGTCTCGCTCGCTTGCTCTCACATCTGGCTCGCTCGCTTGCGCTCTTGTCTGGCTCGCTCTCTTATCTGGCTCGCTCGCTTGCAAATCTGGCTAGCTCGCTCTCATATCTGGCTCGCTCGCTTGCTCTCATGTCTGGCTCGCTCGCTTGCTCTCATGTCTGGCTCGCTTGCTCTCATATCTGGCTCGCTCGCTCACACATCTGGCTTGCTCGCTTGCTCTCATATCTGGCTCACTCGCTTGCTCTCATATCTGGCTCACTCGCTTGCTCTCATATCTGGCTCGCTCGCTCGCTCTCTTGTCTGGTTTGCTCGCTTGCTCTCATGCCTGGCTCGCTCTCATATCTGGCTCGCTCGCTTGCTCTCATGTCTGGCTCGCTCGCTCTCATATCTGGTTCGCTCGCTTGCTCTCTTGTCTGGTTCGCTCTCTTATCTGGCTCGCTCTCATATCTGGCTTGCTCGCTTGCTCTCATTTCTGTTTTGCTCGCTTACTCTCATATCTGGCTCGCTCGCTTGCTCTCTTGTCTGCCTAGCTCTCTTATCTGTCTCGCTCGCATATTTGGCTCGCCCGCTCTCACATCTGGCTCGCTTGCTTGCTCTCATGTCTGGCTCGCTCGCTCTCATGTCTGGCTCGCTCGCTTGCTCTCATGTCTGGCAATCTTGCTTGCTCTCTTGTTTGGCTCGCTCTCTTATTTGGCTTGCTCTCTTATCTGGCTCGCTCGCATATCTGGCTCGCTCGCTTGCTCTCTTGTCTGGCTCGCTCTCCTATCTTGCTCACTCGCATATCTGGCTCGCTCGCTTGCTCTCTTGTCTGGCTCGCTCTCTTATCTGGCTCGCTCGCATATCCGGCTAGCTCGCTCTCATATCTGGCTCGCTCACTTGCTTTCATGTCTGACTCGCTCGCTCTCATGTCTGGCTCGCTCGCTTTCATATTTGGCTCGCTCGCTTGCTCTCATATCTGGCTCGCTCGCTTGCGCTCTTGTCTGGCTCGCTCGCTTGCAAATCTGGCTAGCTCGCTCTCATATCTGGCTCGCTCGCTTGCTCTCATGTCTGGCTCGCTTGCTCTCATATCTGGCTCGCTCGCTCACATATCTGGCTTGCTCGCTTGCTCTCATATCTGGCTCACTCGCTTGCTCTCATATCTGGCTCATTCGCTTGCTCTCATATCTGGCTCGCTCGCTAGCTCTCTTGTCTGGTTTGCTCTCTTATCTGGCACGCTCTCATATCTGGCTTGCTCGCTTGCTCTCATATCTGGCTCCCTCGCTTGCTCTCATGTCTGGCTCGCTCGCTCTCATATCTGGCTCGCTTGCTTGCTCTCATGTCTGGCTCGCTCGCTCGCATATCTGGCTCGCTCGCTTGCTCTCATGTCTGGCTCGCTCGCTCTCATATCTGGCTCGCTCGCTTGCTCTCATGTCTGGCTCGCTCTCATATCTGGCTCGCTCGCTTGCTCTCATGTCTGGCTCGCTCGCTCGCATATCTGGCTCGCTCGCTTGCTCTCATGTCTGGCTCGCTCGCTCTCATATCTGGCTCGCTCGCTCGCTCTCATATCTGGCTCGCTCTCTTGCTCTCTTGTCTGGTTCGCTCTCTTATCTGGCTCGCTCTCATATCTGGCTTGCTCGCTTGCTCTCATTTCTGGCTTGCTCGCTTACTCTCATATCTGGCTCGCTCGCTTGCTCTCTTGTCAGGCTAGCTCTCTTATCTGGCTCGCTCGCATATCTGGCTCGCCCGCTCTCACATCTTGCTCGCTCGCTTGCTCTCATATCTAGCTCGCTCTCTTATCTGGCTCCCTCGCATATCTGGCTCGCCCGCTCTCACATCTGGCCCGTTTGCTTGCTCTCACATCTGGCTCGCTCGCTTGTTCTCATATCTGGCTCGCTCGCTTGCTCTCTTGTCTGGCTCGCTCTCTTATCTGGCTCGCTTGCATATCTGGCTCGCTCGCTTTCTCTCTTCTCTGGCTCGCTCTCTTATCTGGCTCGCTCGCTTATCTGGCTAGCTCACTCTCATATCTGGCTCGCTCACTTGCTTTCATGTCTGGCTCGCTCGCTCTCATATCTGGCTCGCTCGCTTTCATATCTGGCTCGCTCGCTTGCTCTCATGTCTGGCTCACTTGCTCTCATATCTGTCTCGATCGCTTGCTCTCTTGTCTGGTTCGATCTCTTATCTGGCTCGCTCTCATATCTGGCTTGCTCGCTTGCTCTCATAGCTGGCTCGCTCGCTTGCGCTCTTGTCTGGCTCGCTCTCTTATCTGGCTCGCTCGCTTGCAAATCTGGCTAGCTCGCTCTCATATCTGGCTCGCTCGCTTGCTCTCATGTCTGGCTCGCTTGCTCTCATATCTGACTCGCTCGCTCACATATCTGGCTTGCTCGCTTGCTCTCATATCTGGCTCACTCGCTTGCTCTCATATCTGGCTCACTCGCTTGCTCTCATATCTGGCTCGCTCGCTCGCTCTTTTGTCTGGTTTGCTCTCTTATCTGGCTCGCTCTCATATCTGGCTTGCTCGCTTGCTCTCATATCTGGTTTGCTCGCTTGCTCTCATATCTGGCTCGCTCGCATTTCTGGCTCCCTCGCTTGCTCTCATGTCTGTCTCGCTCGCTCTCATATCTGGCTCGCTCGCTTGCTCTCATGTCTGGCTCGCTCGCTCGCATATCTGGCTCGCTCGCTTGCTCTCATGTCTGGCTCGCTCGCTCTCATATCTGGCTCGCTCGCTTGCTCTCATGTCTGGCTCGCTCTCATATCTGGCTCGCTCGCTTGCTCTCATGTCTGGCTCGCTCGCTCTCTTATCTGGATCGCTCGCTTGCTCTCTTGTCTGGTTCGCTCTCTTATCTGGCTCGCTCTCATATCTGGCTCGCTCGCTTTCTCTCATATATGGCTCGCTCGCTTGCTCTCTTGTCTGGCTCTCTCTCTTATCTGGCTTGCTCGCATATCTGGCTCGCTTGCTCTCACATCTGGCTCGCTTGCTTGTTCTCATATCTGGCTCGCTCGCTTGCTCTCTTGTCTGGCTCTCTCTCCTATCTGGCTCGCTTGCATATCTGGCTCGCTCGCATATCTGGCTCGCTCGCTTGCTCTCTTGACTGGCTCGCTCTCCTATCTTGCTCGCTCGCTCGCATATCTGGCTCGCTTGCTCTCTTCTCTAGCTCGCTCTCTTTTCTGGCTCGCTCGCATATCTGGCTAGCTCGCTCTCATATCTGGCTCGCTCACTTGCTTTCATGTCTGGCTCGCTCGCTCTCATATCTGGCTCGCTCACTTTCATTTCTGGCTCGCTCGCTTGCTCTCATGTCTGGCTCGCTCGCTCTTATATCTGTCTCGCTCGCTTGCTCTCTTGTCTCGTTCTATCTCTTATCTGGCTCGCTCTCATATCTGGCTTGCTCGCTTGCTCTCATAGCTGGCTCGCTCGCTTGCGCTCTTGTCTGGCTCGCTCTCTTATCTGGCTCGCTCGCTTGCAAATCTGGCTAGCTCGCTCTCATATCTGGCTCGCTCGCTTGCTCTCATGTCTGGCTCGCTTGCTCTCATATCTGGCTTGCTCGCTCACATATCTGGCTTGCTCGCTTGCTCTCATATCTTGCTCACTCGCTTACTCTCATATCTGGCTCACTCGCTTGCTCTCATATCTGGCTCGCTCGCTCTCTTGTCTGGTTTGCTCTCTTATCTGGCTCGCTCTCATATCTGGCTTGCTCGCTTGCTCTCATATCTGGCTTGCTTGCTTACTCTCATATCTGGCTCGCTCGCATATCTGGCTCCCTTGCTTGCTCTCATGTCTGGCTCGCTCGCTCTCATATCTGGCTCGCTCGCTTGCTCTCATGTCTGGCTCGCTCTCATATCTGGCTCGCTCGCTTGCTCTCATGTCTGGCTCGCTCGCTCTCATATCTTGCTCGCTCGCTTGCTCTCTTGTCTGGTTCGCTCTTTTATCTGGCTCGCGCTCATATCTGGCTCGCTCGCTTGCTCTCATATATGACTCGCTCGCTTGCTCTCTTGTCTGGCTCTCTCTCTTATCTGGCTTGTTTGCATATCTGGCTCGCTCGCTCTCACATCTGGCTCGCTTGCTTGCTCTCATATCTGGCTAGCTTGCTTGCTCTCTTGTCTGGCTCGCTCTCTTATCTGGCTCGCTCGCATATCTGGCTAGCTCGCTGTCATATCTTGCTCGCTCGCTCTCATATCTTGCTCGCTCGCTCTCAAATCTTGCTCGCTAGCTTTCATGTCTGGCTCGCTCGCTCTCATATCTGGCTCGCTCGCTTGCTCTCTTGTCTGGCTCGCTCTCTTATCTGGCTCGCTCACTCGCATATCTGGCTCGCTCGCTTGCTCTCATGTCTGGCTCACTCGCTCTCATATCTGGTTCGCTCGCTTGCTCTCATGTCTGGCAATCTTGCTTGCTCTCTTGTCTGGCTCGCTCTCTTATCTGGCTCGCTCTCTTATCTGGCTCGCTCTCTTATCTGGCTCGCTCGCATATCTGGCTTGCTCACTTGCTCTCATGTCTGGCTCGCTCGCTCTCATATCTGGCTCGCTCGCTTGCTCTCATGTCTGGCTCTCTCGCATATCTGGCTCGCTCGCTTGCTCTCATGTCTGGCTCGCTCTCATATCTGGCTCTCTCGCTTGCTCTCATGTCTGGCTCGCTCGCTCTCATATCTGGCTCGCACGCTGGCTCTCTTGTCTGGTTCGCTCTCTTATCTGGCTCGCTCTCATATCTGGCTCGCTCGCTTACTCTCATATATAGCTCGCTCGCTTGCTCTCTTGTCTGGCTCTCTCTCTTATCTGGCTTGCTCGCATATCTGGCTCGCTCGCTCTCACATCTGGCTCGCTTGCTTGCTCTCATATCTGGCTAGCTTGCTTGCTCTCTTGTCTGGCTCGCTCTCTTATCTGGCTCGCTCGCATATCTGGCTAGCTCTCTCTCATATCTTGCTCGCTCGCTCTCATATCTTGCTCGCTCGCTTTCATGTCTGGCTCGCTCGCTCTCATATCTGGCTCGCTCGCTTGCTCTCTTGTCTGGCTCGCTCTCTTATCTGGCTCGCTCACTCGCATATCTGGCTCGCTCGCTTGCTCTCATGTCTGGCTCGCTCGCTCTCATATCTGGCTCGCTCGCTTGCTCTCATGTCTGGCAATCTTGCTTGCTCTCTTGTCTGGCTCGCTCTCTTATCTGGCTCGCTCTCTTATCTGGCTCGCTCGCATATCTGGCTCGCTCGCTTGCTCTCTTGTCTGGCTCGCTCTCCTATCTTGCTCGCTCGCATATCTGGCTCGCTCGCTTGCTCTCTTTTCTGGCTCGCTCTCTTGCTCTCTTTTCTGGCTCGCTCTCTTATCTGGCTCGCTCGCATATCTGGCTAGCTCGCTCTCATATCTGGCTCGTTCACTTGCTTTTATGTCTGGCTCGCTCGCTCTCATATCTGGCTCGCTCGCTTTCATATCTGGCTCGCTCGCTTGCTCTCATGTCTGGCTCGCTCGCTCTCATATCTGTCTCGCTCGCTTGCTCTCTTGTCTGGTTCGATCTCTTATCTGGCTCGCTCTCATATCTGGCTTGCTCTCATATCTGGCTCGCTCGCTTGCGCTCTTGTCTGGCTCGCTCTCTTATCTGGCTCGCTCGCTTGCAATTCTGGCTAGCTCGCTCTCATATCTGGCTCGCTCGCTTGCTCTCATGTCTGGCTCGCTTGCTCTCATATCTGGCTCGCTCGCTCACATATCTGGCTTGCTCGCTTGCTCTCATATCTGGCTCACTCGCTTGCTCTCATATCTGGCTCACTCGCTCGCTCTCATATCTGGCTCGCTCGCTCTCTTGTCTGGTTTGCTCTCTTATCTGGCTCGCTCTCATATCTGGCTTTTTCGCTTGCTCTCATATCTGGCTTGCTCGCTTGCTCTCATATCTGGCTCGCTCGCATATCTGGCTCCCTCGCTTGCTCTCATGTCTGGCTCGCTCGCTCTCATATCTGGCTCGCTTGCTTGCTCTCATGTCTGGCTCGCTCGCTCGCATATCTGGCTCGCTCGCTCTCATGTCTGGCTCGCTCTCATATCTGGCTCGCTCGCTTGCTCTCATGTCTGGCTCGCTCGCTCTCATATCTGGCTTGCTCTCTTGTCTGGTTCGCTCTCTTATCTGGCTCGCTCTCATATCTGGCTTGCTCGCTTGCTCTCATATCTGGCTCACTCTCTTGCTCTCATATCTGGCTCGCTCGCTTGCTCTCTTGTCTTGCTGGCTCTCTTATTTGGCTCGCTCGCATATCTGGCTCGCTTGCTTTCACATCTCGCTCGCTTGCTCTCGTATCTGGCTCGCTCGCTTGCTCTCTTGTTTGGCTCGCTCTCATATCTGGCTCGCTCGCTCTCACATCTGGCTCGCTTGCTCTCACATCTGGCTCGCTTGCTCTCATGTCTGGCTCGCTCGCTCTCATATCTGGCTCGCTCGCTTGCATTCATGTCTGGCTCGCCCTTTTATATGCATTGCTCGCTCGCATATCTGGCTCACTCGCTTGCTCTCATATCTGGCTCGCTCGCTTGCGCTCTTGTCTGGCTCGCTCGCATATCTGGCTCACTCGCTTGCTCTCATATCTGGCTCGCTCGCTTGCGCTCATGTCTGTCTCGCTCGCTCTCATATCTGGCTCGCTTGCTCTCATGTCTGGCTCGCTCGCTCTCATATCTGGCTCGCTCGCTTGCTCTCATGTTTGGCTCGCTCGCTCTCATATCTGGCTCGCTCGCTTGCTCTCATGTCTGGCTCGCTCTCTTATATGGCTCGCTCGCATATCCGGCTCACTCGCTTGCTCTCATATCTATCTCGCTCGCTTGCGCTCTTGTCTGGCTCGCTCTCTTATCTGGCTCGCTCGTACATCTGGCTAGCTCGCTCTCATATCTGGCTCGCTCGCTTGCTCTCATGTCTGGCTCGCTCGGATATCTGGCTCGCTCGCTTGCTCTCATGTCTGGCTCGCTCGCTCTCATATCTGGCTCGCTGGCTTGCTCTCATGTCTGGCTCGGTCTCATATCTGGCTCGCTCGCTTGCTCTCATGTCTGGCTCGCTCTCATATCTGGCTCGCTCGCTTGCTCTCTTGTCTGGTTCGCTCTCTTATCTGGCTCGCTCTCATATCTGGCTCGCTCGCTTACTCTCATATATAGCTCGCTCGCTTGCTCTCTTGTCTGGCTCTCTCTCTTATCTGGCTTGCTCGCATATCTGGCTCGCTCGCTCTCACATATGGCTCGCTTGCTTGCTCTCATATCTGGCTAGCTTGCTTGCTCTCTTGTCTGGCTCGCTCTCTTATCTGGCTCGCACGCATATCTGGCTAGCTCGCTCTCATATCTTGCTTGCTCGCTTGCTCTCATTTCTGGCTTGCTCGCTTACTCTCATATCTGGCTCGCTCGCTTGCTCTCTAGTCTGGCTAGCTCTCTTATCTGGCTCGCTCGCATATTTGGCTCGCCCGCTCTCACATCTGGCTCGCTTGCTTGCTCTCATGTCTGGCTCGCTCGCTCTCATGTCTGGCTCGCTGGCTTGCTCTCATGTCTGGCAATCTTGCTTGCTCTCTTGTTTGGCTCGCTCTCTTATCTGGCTTGCTCTCTTATCTGGCTCGCTCGCATATCTGGCTCGCTCGCTTGCTCTCTTGTCTGGCTCGCTCTCCTATCTTGCTCACTCGCATATCTGGCTCGCTCGCTTGCTCTCTTGTCTGGCTCGCTCTCTTATCTGGCTCGCTCGCATATCCGGCTAGCTCGCTCTCATATCTGGCTCGCTCACTTGCTTTCATGTCTGGCTCGCTCACTCTCATATCTGGCTCGCTCGCTTTCATATCTGGCTCGCTCGCTTGCTCTCATATCTGGCTCGCTCGCTTGCGCTCTTGCCTGGCTCGCTCGCTTGCAAATCTGGCTAGCTCGCTCTCATATCTGGCTCGCTCGCTTGCTCTCATGTCTGGCTCGCTTGCTCTCATATCTGGCTCGCTCGCTCACATATCTGGCTTGCTCGCTTGCTCTCATATCTGGCTCACTCGCTTGCTCTCATATCTGACTCATTCGCTTGCTCTCATATCTGGCTCGCTCGCTAGCTCTCTTGTCTGGTTTGCTCTCTTATCTGGCTCGCTCTCATATCTGGCTTGCTCGCTTGCTCTCATATCTGGCTCCCTCGCTTGCTCTCATGTCTGGCTCGCTCGCTCTCATATCTGGCTCGCTTGCTTGCTCTCATGTCTGGCTCGCTCGCTCGCATATCTGGCTCTCTCGCTTGCTCTCATGTCTGGCTCGCTCGCTCTCATATCTGGCTCGCTCGCTTGCTCTCATGTTTGGCTCGCTCTCATATCTGGCTCGCTCGCTTGCTCTCTAGTCTGGCTAGCTCTCTTATCTGGCTCGCTCGCATATTTGGCTCGCCCGCTCTCACATCTGGCTCGCTTGCTTGCTCTCATGTCTGGCTCGCTCGCTCTCATGTCTGGCTCGCTGGCTTGCTCTCATGTCTGGCAATCTTGCTTGCTCTCTTGTTTGGCTCGCTCTCTTATCTGGCTTGCTCTCTTATCTGGCTCGCTCGCATATCTGGCTCGCTCGCTTGCTCTCTTGTCTGGCTCGCTCTCCTATCTTGCTCACTCGCATATCTGGCTCGCTCGCATATCTGGCTCGCTCGCTTGCTCTCTTGTCTGGCTCGCTCTCCTATCTTGCTCACTCGCATATCTGGCTCGCTCGCTTGCTCTCTTGTCTGGCTCGCTCTCTTATCTGGCTCGCTCGCATATCCGGCTAGCTCGCTCTCATATCTGGCTCGCTCACTTGCTTTCATGTCTGGCTCGCTCGCTCTCATATCTGGCTCGCTCGCTTTCATATCTGGCTCGCTCGCTTGCTCTCATATCTGGCTCGCTCGCTTGCGCTCTTGTCTGGCTCGCTCGCTTGCAAATCTGGCTAGCTCGCTCTCATATCTGGCTCGCTCGCTTGCTCTCATGTCTGGCTCGCTTGCTCTCATATCTGGCTCGCTCGCTCACATATCAGGCTTGCTCGCTTGCTCTCATATCTGGCTCACTCGCTTGCTCTCATATCTGGCTCATTCGCTTGCTCTCATATATGGCTCGCTCGCTAGCTCTCTTGTCTGGTTTGCTCTCTTATCTGGCTCGCTCTCATATCTGGCTTGCTCGCTTGCTCTCATATCTGGCTCCCTCGCTTGCTCTCATGTCTGGCTCGCTCGCTCTCATATCTGGCTCGCTTGCTTGCTCTCATGTCTGGCTCGCTCGCTCGCATATCTGGCTCTCTCGCTTGCTCTCATGTCTGGCTCGCTCGCTCTCATATCTGGCTCGCTCGCTTGCTCTCATGTCTGGCTCGCTCTCATATCTGGCTCGCTCGCTTGCTCTCATGTCTGGCTCGCTCGCTCTCATATCTGGCTCGCTCTCTTGCTCTCTTGTCTGGTTCGCTCTCTTATCTGGCTCGCTCTCATATCTGGCTTGCTCGCTTGCTCTCATTTCTGGCTTGCTCGCATACTCTCATATCTGGCTCGCTCGCTTGCTCTCTTGTCAGGCTAGCTCTCTTATCTGGCTCGCTCGCATATCTGGCTCGCCCGCTCTCACATCTTGCTCGCTCGCTTGCTCTCATATCTAGCTCGCTCTCTTATCTGGCTCCCTCGCATATCTGGCTCGCCCGCTCTCACATCTGGCTCGCTCGCTTGTTCTCATATCTGGCTCGCTCGCTTGCTCTCTTGTCTGGCTCGCTCTCTTATCTGGCTCGCTTGCATATCTGGCTCGCTCGCATATCTGGCTTGCTCGCTTGCTCTCTTGTCTGGCTCGCTCTCCTATCTTGCTCGCTCGCTCGCATATCTGGCTCGCTCGCTTGCTCTCTTCTCTGGCTCGCTCTCTTATCTGGCTCGCTCGCATATCTGGCTAGCTCACTCTCATATCTGGCTCGCTCACTTGCTTTCATGTCTGGCTCGCTCGCTTTCATATCTGGCTCGCTCGCTTGCTCTCATGTCTGGCTCGCTTGCTCTCATATCTGTCTCGATCGCTTGCTCTCTTGTCTGGTTCGATCTCTTATCTGGCTCGCTCTCATATCTGGCTTGCTCGCTTGCTCTCATAGCTGGCTCGCTCGCTTGCGCTCTTGTCTGGCTCGCTCTCTTATCTGGCTCGCTCGCTTGCAAATCTGGCTAGCTCGCTCTCATATCTGGCTCGCTCGCTTGCTCTCATGTCTGGCTTGCTTGCTCTCATATCTGACTCGCTCGCTCACATATCTGGCTTGCTCGCTTTCTCTCATATCTGGCTCACTCGCTTGCTCTCATATCTGGCTCACTCGCTTGCTCTCATATCTGGCTCGCTCGCTCGCTCTTTTGTCTGGTTTGCTCTCTTATCTGGCTCGCTCTCATATCTGGCTTGCTCGCTTGCTCTCATATCTGGTTTGCTCGCTTGCTCTCATATCTGGCTCGCTCGCATTTCTGGCTCCCTCGCTTGCTCTCATGTCTGTCTCGCTCGCTCTCATATCTGGCTCGCTCGCTTGCTCTCATGTCTGGCTCGCTCGCTCGCATATCTGGCTCGCTCGCTTGCTCTCATGTCTGGCTCGCTCGCTCTCATATCTGGCTCGCTCGCTTGCTCTCATGTCTGGCTCGCTCTCATATCTGGCTCGCTCGCTTGCTCTCATGTCTGGCTCGCTCGCTCTCTTATCTGGCTCGCTCGCTTGCTCTCTTGTCTGGTTCGCTCTCTTATCTGGCTCGCTCTCATATCTGGCTCGCTCGCTTTCTCTCATATATGGCTCGCTCGCTTGCTCTCTTGTCTGGCTCTCTCTCTTATCTGGCTTGCTCGCATATCTGGCTCGCTCGCTCTCACATCTGGCTCGCTTGCTTGTTCTCATATCTGGCTCGCTCGCTTGCTCTCTTGTCTGGCTCTCTCTCCTATCTGGCTCGCTTGCATATCTGGCTCGCTCGCATATCTGGCTCGCTCGCTTGCTCTCTTGACTGGCTCGCTCTCCTATCTTGCTCGCTCGCTCGCATATCTGGCTCGCTTGCTCTCTTCTCTAGCTCGCTCTCTTATCTGGCTCGCTCGCATATCTGGCTAGCTCGCTCTCATATCTGGCTCGCTCACTTGCTTTCATGTCTGGCTCGCTCGCTCTCATATCTGGCTCGCTCACTTTCATATCTGGCTCGCTCGCTTGCTCTCATGTCTGGCTCGCTCGCTCTCATATCTGTCTCGCTCGCTTGCTCTCTTGTCTCGTTCGATCTCTTATCTGGCTCGCTCTCATATCTGGCTTGCTCGCTTGCTCTCATAGCTGGCTCGCTCGCTTGCGCTCTTGTCTGGCTCGCTCTCTTATCTGGCTCGCTCGCTTGCAAATCTGGCTAGCTCGCTCTCATATCTGGCTCGCTCGCTTGCTCTCATGTTTGGCTCGCTTGCTCTCATATCTGGCTTGCTAGCTCACATATCTGGCTTGCTCGCTTGCTCTCATATCTTGCTCACTCGCTTACTCTCATATCTGGCTCACTCGCTTGCTCTCATATCTGGCTCGCTCGCTCTCTTGTCTGGTTTGCTCTCTTATCTGGCTCGCTCTCATATCTGGCTTGCTCGCTTGCTCTCATATCTGGCTTGCTTGCTTGCTCTCATATCTGGCTCGCTCGCATATCTGGCTCCCTCGCTTGCTCTCTTGTCTGGCTCGCTCTCCTATCTTGCTCGCTCGCTCGCATATCTGGCTCGCTCGCTTGCTCTCTTCTCTGGCTCGCTCTCTTATCTGGCTCGCTCGCATATCTGGCTAGCTCACTCTCATATCTGGCTCGCTCACTTGCTTTCATGTCTGGCTCGCTCGCTTTCATATCTGGCTCGCTCGCTTGCTCTCATGTCTGGCTCGCTTGCTCTCATATCTGTCTCGATCGCTTGCTCTCTTGTCTGGTTCGATCTCTTATCTGGCTCGCTCTCATATCTGGCTTGCTCGCTTGCTCTCATAGCTGGCTCGCTCGCTTGCGCTCTTGTCTGGCTCGCTCTCTTATCTGGCTCGCTCGCTTGCAAATCTGGCTAGCTCGCTCTCATATCTGGCTCGCTCGCTTGCTCTCATGTCTGGCTTGCTTGCTCTCATATCTGACTCGCTCGCTCACATATCTGGCTTGCTCGCTTTCTCTCATATCTGGCTCACTCGCTTGCTCTCATATCTGGCTCACTCGCTTGCTCTCATATCTGGCTCGCTCGCTCGCTCTTTTGTCTGGTTTGCTCTCTTATCTGGCTCGCTCTCATATCTGGCTTGCTCGCTTGCTCTCATATCTGGTTTGCTCGCTTGCTCTCATATCTGGCTCGCTCGCATTTCTGGCTCCCTCGCTTGCTCTCATGTCTGTCTCGCTCGCTCTCATATCTGGCTCGCTCGCTTGCTCTCATGTCTGGCTCGCTCGCTCGCATATCTGGCTCGCTCGCTTGCTCTCATGTCTGGCTCGCTCGCTCTCATATCTGGCTCGCTCGCTTGCTCTCATGTCTGGCTCGCTCTCATATCTGGCTCGCTCGCTTGCTCTCATGTCTGGCTCGCTCGCTCTCTTATCTGGCTCGCTCGCTTGCTCTCTTGTCTGGTTCGCTCTCTTATCTGGCTCGCTCTCATATCTGGCTCGCTCGCTTTCTCTCATATATGGCTCGCTCGCTTGCTCTCTTGTCTGGCTCTCTCTCTTATCTGGCTTGCTCGCATATCTGGCTCGCTCGCTCTCACATCTGGCTCGCTTGCTTGTTCTCATATCTGGCTCGCTCGCTTGCTCTCTTGTCTGGCTCTCTCTCCTATCTGGCTCGCTTGCATATCTGGCTCGCTCGCATATCTGGCTCGCTCGCTTGCTCTCTTGACTGGCTCGCTCTCCTATCTTGCTCGCTCGCTCGCATATCTGGCTCGCTTGCTCTCTTCTCTAGCTCGCTCTCTTATCTGGCTCGCTCGCATATCTGGCTAGCTCGCTCTCATATCTGGCTCGCTCACTTGCTTTCATGTCTGGCTCGCTCGCTCTCATATCTGGCTCGCTCACTTTCATATCTGGCTCGCTCGCTTGCTCTCATGTCTGGCTCGCTCGCTCTCATATCTGTCTCGCTCGCTTGCTCTCTTGTCTCGTTCGATCTCTTATCTGGCTCGCTCTCATATCTGGCTTGCTCGCTTGCTCTCATAGCTGGCTCGCTCGCTTGCGCTCTTGTCTGGCTCGCTCTCTTATCTGGCTCGCTCGCTTGCAAATCTGGCTAGCTCGCTCTCATATCTGGCTCGCTCGCTTGCTCTCATGTTTGGCTCGCTTGCTCTCATATCTGGCTTGCTAGCTCACATATCTGGCTTGCTCGCTTGCTCTCATATCTTGCTCACTCGCTTACTCTCATATCTGGCTCACTCGCTTGCTCTCATATCTGGCTCGCTCGCTCTCTTGTCTGGTTTGCTCTCTTATCTGGCTCGCTCTCATATCTGGCTTGCTCGCTTGCTCTCATATCTGGCTTGCTTGCTTGCTCTCATATCTGGCTCGCTCGCATATCTGGCTCCCTCGCTTGCTCTCATGTCTGGCTCGCTCGCTCTCATATCTGGCTCGCTCGCTTGCTCTCATGTCTGGCTCGCTCTCATATCTGGCTCGCTCGCTTGCTCTCATGTCTGGCTCACTCGCTCTCATATCTGGCTCGCTCGCTTGCTCTCTTGTCTGGTTCGCTCTTTTATCTGGCTCGCGCTCATATCTGGCTCGCTCGCTTGCTCTCATATATGACTCGCTCGCTTGCTCTCTTGTCTGGCTCTCTCTCATATCTGGCTTGTTTGCATATCTGGCTCACTCGCTCTCACATCTGGCTCGCTTGCTTGCTCTCATATCTGGCTAGCTTGCTTGCTCTCTTGTCTGGCTCGCTCTCTTATCTGGCTCGCTCGCATATCTTGCTCGCTCGCTCTCATATCTTGCTCGCTCGCTCTCAAATCTTGCTCGCTAGCTTTCATGTCTGGCTCGCTCGCTCTCATATCTGGCTCGCTCGCTTGCTCTCTTGTCTGGCTCGCTCTCTTATCTGGCTCGCTCACTCGCATATCTGGCTCGCTCGCTTGCTCTCATGACTGGCTCGCTCGCTCTCATATCTGGTTCGCTCGCTTGCTCTCATGTCTGGCAATCTTGCTTGCTCTCTTGTCTGGCTCGCTCTCTTATCTGGCTCGCTCTCTTATCTGGCTCGCTCGCATATCTGGCTTGCTCGCTTGCTCTCATGTCTGGCTCGCTCGCTCTCATATCTGGCTCGCTCGCTTGCTCTCATGTCTGGCTCGCTCGCTCGCATATCTGGCTCGCTCGCTTGCTCTCATGTCTGGCTTGCTCTCATATCTGGCTCTCTCGCTTGCTCTCATGTCTGGCTCGCTCGCTCTCATATCTGGCTCGCACGCTGGCTCTCTTGTCTGGTTCGCTCTCTTATCTGGCTCGCTCTCATATCTGGCTCGCTCGCTTATTCTCATATATAGCTCGCTCGCTTGCTCTCTTGTCTGGCTCTCTCTCTTATCTGGCTTGCTCGCATATCTGGCTCGCTCGCTCTCACATCTGGCTCGCTTGCTTGCTCTCATATCTGGCTAGCTTGCTTGCTCTCTTGTCTGGCTCGCTCTCTTATCTGGCTCGCTCGCATATCTGGCTAGCTCTCTCTCATATCTTGCTCGCTCGCTCTCATATCTTGCTCGCTCGCTCTCATATCTTGCTCGCTCGCTTTCATGTCTGGCTCGCTCGCTCTCATATCTGGCTCGCTCGCTTGCTCTCTTGTCTGGCTCGCTCTCTTATCTGGCTCGCTCACTCGCATATCTGGCTCGCTCGCTTGCTCTCATGTCTGGCTCGCTCGCTCTCATATCTGGCTCGCTCGCTTGCTCTCATGTCTGGCAATCTTGCTTGCTCTCTTGTCTGGCTCGCTCTCTTATCTGGCTCGCTCTCTTATCTGGCTCGCTCGCATATCTGGCTCGCTCGCTTGCTCTCTTGTCTGGCTCGCTCTCCTATCTTGCTCGCTCGCATATCTGGCTCGCTCGCTTGCTCTCTTTTCTGGCTCGCTCTCTTATCTGGCTCGCTCGCATATCTGGCTAGCTCGCTCTCATATCTGGCTCACTCACTTGCTTTTATGTCTGGCTCGCTCGCTCTCATATCTGGCTCGCTCGCTTGCTCTCATGTCTGGCTCGCTCGCTCTCATATCTGTCTCGCTCGCTTGCTCTCTTGTCTGGTTCGATCTCTTATCTGGCTCGCTCTCATATCTGGCTTGCTCGCTTGCTCTCATATCTGGCTCGCTTGCTTGCGCTCTTGTCTGGCTCGCTCTCTTATCTGGCTCGCTCGCTTGCAAATCTGGCTAGCTCGCTCTCATATCTGGCTCGCTCGCTTGCTCTCATGTTTGGCTCGCTTGCTCTCATATCTGGCTTGCTCGCTCACATATCTGGCTTGCTCGCTTGCTCTCATTTCTTGCTCACTCGCTTACTCTCATATCTGGCTCACTCGCTTGCTCTCATATCTGGCTCGCTCGCTCTCTTGTCTGGTTTGCTCTCTTATCTGGCTCGCTCTCATATCTGGCTTGCTCGCTTGCTCTCATATCTGGCTTGCTTGCTTGCTCTCATATCTGGCTCGCTCGCATATCTGGCTCCCTCGCTTGCTCTCATGTCTGGCTCGCTCGCTCTCATATCTGGCTCGCTCGCTTGCTCTCATGTCTGGCTCGCTCTCATATCTGGCTCGCTCGCTTGCTCTCATGTCTGGCTCACTCGCTCTCATATCTGGCTCGCTCGCTTGCTCTCTTGTCTGGTTCGCTCTTTTATCTGGCTCGCGCTCATATCTGGCTCGCTCGCTTGCTCTCATATATGACTCGCTCGCTTGCTCTCTTGTCTGGCTCTCTCTCATATCTGGCTTGTTTGCATATCTGGCTCACTCGCTCTCACATCTGGCTCGCTTGCTTGCTCTCATATCTGGCTAGCTTGCTTGCTCTCTTGTCTGGCTCGCTCTCTTATCTGGCTCGCTCGCATATCTTGCTCGCTCGCTCTCATATCTTGCTCGCTCGCTCTCAAATCTTGCTCGCTAGCTTTCATGTCTGGCTCGCTCGCTCTCATATCTGGCTCGCTCGCTTGCTCTCTTGTCTGGCTCGCTCTCTTATCTGGCTCGCTCACACGCATATCTGGCTCGCTCGCTTGCTCTCATGACTGGCTCGCTCGCTCTCATATCTGGTTCGCTCGCTTGCTCTCATGTCTGGCAATCTTGCTTGCTCTCTTGTCTGGCTCGCTCTCTTATCTGGCTCGCTCTCTTATCTGGCTCGCTCGCATATCTGGCTTGCTCGCTTGCTCTCATGTCTGGCTCGCTCGCTCTCATATCTGGCTCGCTCGCTTGCTCTCATGTCTGGCTCGCTCGCTCGCTTATCTGGCTCGCTCGCTTGCTCTCATGTCTGGCTCGCTCTCATATCTGGCTCTCTCGCTTGCTCTCATGTCTGGCTCGCTCGCTCTCATATCTGGCTCGCACGCTGGCTCTCTTGTCTGGTTCGCTCTCTTATCTGGCTCGCTCTCATATCTGGCTCGCTCGCTTACTCTCATATATAGCTCGCTCGCTTGCTCTCTTGTCTGGCTCTCTCTCTTATCTGGCTTGCTCGCATATCTGGCTCGCTCGCTCTCACATCTGGCTCGCTTGCTTGCTCTCATATCTGGCTAGCTTGCTTGCTCTCTTGTCTGGCTCGCTCTCTTATCTGGCTCGCTCGCATATCTGGCTAGCTCTCTCTCATATCTTGCTCGCTCGCTCTCATATCTTGCTCGCTCTCATATCTTGCTCGCTCGCTTTCATGTCTGGCTCGCTCGCTCTCATATCTGGCTCGCTCGCTTGCTCTCTTGTCTGGCTCGCTCTCTTATCTGGCTCGCTCACTCGCATATCTGGCTCGCTCGCTTGCTCTCATGTCTGGCTCGCTCGCTCTCATATCTGGCTCGCTCGCTTGCTCTCATGTCTGGCAATCTTGCTTGCTCTCTTGTCTGGCTCGCTCTCTTATCTGGCTCGCTCTCTTATCTGGCTCGCTCGCATATCTGGCTCGCTCGCTTGCTCTCTTGTCTGGCTCGCTCTCCTATCTTGCTCGCTCGCATATCTGGCTCGCTCGCTTGCTCTCTTTTCTGGCTCGCTCTCTTATCTGGCTCGCTCGCATATCTGGCTAGCTCGCTCTCATATCTGGCTCACTCACTTGCTTTTATGTCTGGCTCGCTCGCTCTCATATCTGGCTCGCTCGCTTGCTCTCATGTCTGGCTCGCTCGCTCTCATATCTGTCTCGCTCGCTTGCTCTCTTGTCTGGTTCGATCTCTTATCTGGCTCGCTCTCATATCTGGCTTGCTCGCTTGCTCTCATATCTGGCTCGCTTGCTTGCGCTCTTGTCTGGCTCGCTCTCTTATCTGGCTCGCTCGCTTGCAATTCTGGCTAGCTCGCTCTCATATCTGGCTCGCTCGCTTGCTCTCATGTCTGGCTCGCTTGCTCTCATATCTGGCTCGCTCGCTCACATATCTGGCTTGCTCGCTTGCTCTCATATCTGGCTCACTCGCTTGCTCTCATATCTGGCTCACTCGCTCGCTCTCATATCTGGCTCACTCGCTCTCTTGTCTGGTTTGCTCTCTTATCTGGCTCGCTCTCATATCTGGCTTTTTCGCTTGCTCTCATATCTGGCTTGCTCGCTTGCTCTCATATCTGGCTCGCTCGCATATCTGGCTCCCTCGCTTGCTCTCATGTCTGGCTCGCTCGCTCTCATATCTGGCTCGCTCGCTTGCTCTCATGTCTGGCTCGCTCGCTCGCATATCTGGCTCGCTTGCTTGCTCTCATGTCTGGCTCGCTCGCTCTCATATCTGGCTCGCTCGCTCTCATGTCTGGCTCGCTCTCATATCTGGCTCGCTCGCTTGCTCTCATGTCTGGCTCGCTCGCTCTCATATCTGGCTTGCTCTCTTGTCTGGTTCGCTCTCTTATCTGGCTCGCTCTCATATCTGGCTTGCTCGCTTGCTCTCATATCTGGCTCACTCTCTTGCTCTCATATCTGGCTCGCTCGCTTGCTCTCTTGTCTTGCTGGCTCTCTTATTTGGCTCGCTCGCATATCTGGCTCGCTTGCTTTCACATCTCGCTCGCTTGCTCTCATATCTGGCTCGCTCGCTTGCTCTCTTGTTTGGCTCGCTCTCATATCTGGCTCGCTCGCTCTCACATCTGGCTCGCTTGCTCTCACATCTGGCTCGCTTGCTCTCATGTCTGGCTCGCTCGCTCTCATATCTGGCTCGCTCGCTTGCATTCATGTCTGGCTCGCCCTTTTATATGCATTGCTCGCTCGCATATCTGGCTCACTCGCTTGCTCTCATATCTGGCTCGCTCGCTTGCGCTCTTGTCTGGCTCGCTCGCATATCTGGCTCACTCGCTTGCTCTCATATCTGGCTCGCTCGCTTGCTTGTCTGGTTTGCTCTCTTATCTGGCTCGCTCTCATATCTGGCTTGCTCGCTTGCTCTCATATCTGGCTTGCTCGCTTGCTCTCATGTCTGGCTTGCTCTCATATCTGGCTCGCTCGCTTGCTCTCATGTCTGGCTCGCTCTCATATCTGGCTCGCTCGCTTGCTCTCATGTCTGGCTCGCTCGCTCTCATATCTGGCTCGCTCGCTTGCTCTCATGTCTGGCAATCTTGCTTGCTCTCTTGTTTGGCTCGCTCTCTTATCTGGCTTGCTCTCTTATCTGGCTCGCTCGCATATCTGGCTCGCTCGCTTGCTCTCTTGTCTGGCTCGCTCTCCTATCTTGCTCGCTCGCATATCTGGCTCGCTCGCTTGCTCTCTTGTCTGGCTCGCTCTCATATCTGGCTTGTTCACTTGCTTTCATGTCTGGCTCGCTCGCTCTCATATCTGGCTCGCTCGCTTTCATATCTGGCTCGCTCGCTTGCTCTCATATCTGGCTCGCTCGCTTGCGCTCTTGTCTGGCTCGCTCGCTTGCAAATCTGGCTAGCTCGCTCTCATATCTGGCTCGCTCGCTTGCTCTCATGTCTGGCTCGCTTGCTCTCATATCTGGCTCGCTCGCTCACATATCTGGCTTGCTCGCTTGCTCTCATATCTGGCTCACTCGCTTGCTCTCATATCTGGCTCACTCGCTTGCTCTCATATCTGGCTCGCTCGCCCGCTCTCTTGTCTGGTTTGCTCTCTTGTCTGGTTTGCTCTCTTATCTGGCTCGCTCTCATATCTGGCTTGCTCGCTTGCTCTCATATCTGGCTTGCTCGCTTGCTCTCATGTCTGGCTTGCTCTCATATCTGGCTCGCTCGCTTGCTCTCGTGTCTGGCTCGCTCTCATATCTGGCTCGCTCGCTTGCTCTCATGTCTGGCTCGCTCGCTCTCATATCTGGCTCGCTCGCTTGCTCTCATGTCTGGCAATCTTGCTTGCTCTCTTGTTTGGCTCGCTCTCTTATCTGGCTTGCTCTCTTATCTGGCTCGCTCGCATATCTGGCTCGCTCGCTTGCTCTCTTGTCTGGCTCGCTCTCCTATCTTGCTCGCTCGCATATCTGGCTCGCTCGCTTGCTCTCTTGTCTGGCTCGCTCTCTTATCTGGCTCGCTCGCATATCTGGCTAGCTCGCTCTCATATCTGGCTCGCTCACTTGCTTTCATGTCTGGCTCGCTCGCTCTCATATCTGGCTCGCTCGCTTGCTCTCATGTCTGGCTCGCTCGCTCTCATATCTGTCTCGCTCGCTTGCTCTCACATCTGGCTCGCTCGCTTGCGCTCTTGTCTGGCTCGCTCTCTTATCTGGCTCGCTCGCTTGCAAATCTGGCTAGCTCGCTCTCATATCTGGCTCGCTCGCTTGCTCTCATGTCTGGCTCGCTCGCTTGCTCTCATGTCTGGCTCGCTTGCTCTCATATCTGGCTCGCTCGCTCACACATCTGGCTTGCTCGCTTGCTCTCATATCTGGCTCACTCGCTTGCTCTCATATCTGGCTCACTCGCTTGCTCTCATATCTGGCTCGCTCGCTCGCTCTCTTGTCTGGTTTGCTCGCTTGCTCTCATGCCTGGCTCGCTCTCATATCTGGCTCGCTCGCTTGCTCTCATGTCTGGCTCGCTCGCTCTCATATCTGGTTCGCTCGCTTGCTCTCTTGTCTGGTTCGCTCTCTTATCTGGCTCGCTCTCATATCTGGCTTGCTCGCTTGCTCTCATTTCTGTTTTGCTCGCTTACTCTCATATCTGGCTCGCTCGCTTGCTCTCTTGTCTGCCTAGCTCTCTTATCTGTCTCGCTCGCATATTTGGCTCGCCCGCTCTCACATCTGGCTCGCTTGCTTGCTCTCATGTCTGGCTCGCTCGCTCTCATGTCTGGCTCGCTCGCTTGCTCTCATGTCTGGCAGTCTTGCTTGCTCTCTTGTTTGGCTCGCTCTCTTATTTGGCTTGCTCTCTTATCTGGCTCGCTCGCATATCTGGCTCGCTCGCTTGCTCTCTTGTCTGGCTCGCTCTCCTATCTTGCTCACTCGCATATCTGGCTCGCTCGCTTGCTCTCTTGTCTGGCTCGCTCTCTTATCTGGCTCGCTCGCATATCCGGCTAGCTCGCTCTCATATCTGGCTCGCTCACTTGCTTTCATGTCTGACTCGCTCGCTCTCATGTCTGGCTCGCTCGCTTTCATATTTGGCTCGCTCGCTTGCTCTCATATCTGGCTCGCTCGCTTGCGCTCTTGTCTGGCTCGCTCGCTTGCAAATCTGGCTAGCTCGCTCTCATATCTGGCTCGCTCGCTTGCTCTCATGTCTGGCTCGCTTGCTCTCATATCTGGCTCGCTCGCTCACATATCTGGCTTGCTCGCTTGCTCTCATATCTGGCTCACTCGCTTGCTCTCATATCTGGCTCATTCGCTTGCTCTCATATCTGGCTCGCTCGCTAGCTCTCTTGTCTGGTTTGCTCTCTTATCTGGCACGCTCTCATATCTGGCTTGCTCGCTTGCTCTCATATCTGGCTCCCTCGCTTGCTCTCATGTCTGGCTCGCTCGCTCTCATATCTGGCTCGCTTGCTTGCTCTCATGTCTGGCTCGCTCGCTCGCATATCTGGCTCGCTCGCTTGCTCTCATGTCTGGCTCGCTCGCTCTCATATCTGGCTCGCTCGCTTGCTCTCATGTCTGGCTCGCTCTCATATCTGGCTCGCTCGCTTGCTCTCATGTCTGGCTCGCTCGCTCGCATATCTGGCTCGCTCGCTTGCTCTCATGTCTGGCTCGCTCGCTCTCATATCTGGCTCGCTCGCTCGCTCTCATATCTGGCTCGCTCTCTTGCTCTCTTGTCTGGTTCGCTCTCTTATCTGACTCGCTCGCATATCTGGCTAGCTCGCTCTCATATCTGGCTCGCTCACTTGCTTTCATATCTGGCTCACTCGCTTGCTCTCATATCTGGCTCGCTCGCCCGCTCTCTTGTCTGGTTTGCTCTCTTATCTGGCTCGCTCTCATATCTGGCTTGCTCGCTTGCTCTCATATCTGGCTTGCTCGCTTGCTCTCATGTCTGGCTTGCTCTCATATCTGGCTCGCTCGCTTGCTCTCGTGTCTGGCTCGCTCTCATATCTGGCTCGCTCGCTTGCTCTCATGTCTGGCTCGCTCGCTCTCATATCTGGCTCGCTCGCTTGCTCTCATGTCTGGCAATCTTGCTTGCTCTCTTGTTTGGCTCGCTCTCTTATCTGGCTTGCTCTCTTATCTGGCTCGCTCGCATATCTGGCTCGCTCGCTTGCTCTCTTGTCTGGCTCGCTCTCCTATCTTGCTCGCTCGCATATCTGGCTCGCTCGCTTGCTCTCTTGTCTGGCTCGCTCTCTTATCTGGCTCGCTCGCATATCTGGCTAGCTCGCTCTCATATCTGGCTCGCTCACTTGCTTTCATGTCTGGCTCGCTCGCTCTCATATCTGGCTCGCTCGCTTGCTCTCATGTCTGGCTCGCTCGCTCTCATATCTGTCTCGCTCGCTTGCTCTCACATCTGGCTCGCTCGCTTGCGCTCTTGTCTGGCTCGCTCTCTTATCTGGCTCGCTCGCTTGCAAATCTGGCTAGCTCGCTCTCATATCTGGCTCGCTCGCTTGCTCTCATGTCTGGCTCGCTCGCTTGCTCTCATGTCTGGCTCGCTTGCTCTCATATCTGGCTCGCTCGCTCACACATCCGGCTTGCTCGCTTGCTCTCATATCTGGCTCACTCGCTTGCTCTCATATCTGGCTCACTCGCTTGCTCTCATATCTGGCTCGCTCGCTCGCTCTCTTGTCTGGTTTGCTCGCTTGCTCTCATGCCTGGCTCGCTCTCATATCTGGCTCGCTCGCTTGCTCTCATGTCTGGCTCGCTCGCTCTCATATCTGGTTCGCTCGCTTGCTCTCTTGTCTGGTTCGCTCTCTTATCTGGCTCGCTCTCATATCTGGCTTGCTCGCTTGCTCTCATTTCTGTTTTGCTCGCTTACTCTCATATCTGGCTCGCTCGCTTGCTCTCTTGTCTGCCTAGCTCTCTTATCTGTCTCGCTCGCATATTTGGCTCGCCCGCTCTCACATCTGGCTCGCTTGCTTGCTCTCATGTCTGGCTCGCTCGCTCTCATGTCTGGCTCGCTCGCTTGCTCTCATGTCTGGCAATCTTGCTTGCTCTCTTGTTTGGCTCGCTCTCTTATTTGGCTTGCTCTCTTATCTGGCTCGCTCGCATATCTGGCTCGCTCGCTTGCTCTCTTGTCTGGCTCGCTCTCCTATCTTGCTCACTCGCATATCTGGCTCGCTCGCTTGCTCTCTTGTCTGGCTCGCTCTCTTATCTGGCTCGCTCGCATATCCGGCTAGCTCGCTCTCATATCTGGCTCGCTCACTTGCTTTCATGTCTGACTCGCTCGCTCTCATATCTGGCTCGCTCGCTTTCATATCTGGCTCGCTCGCTTGCTTTCATATCTGGCTCGCTCGCTTGCGCTCTTGTCTGGCTCGCTCGCTTGCAAATCTGGCTAGCTCGCTCTCATATCTGGCTCGCTCGCTTGCTCTCATGTCTGGCTCGCTTGCTCTCATATCTGGCTCGCTCGCTCACATATCTGGCTTGCTCGCTTGCTCTTATATCTGGCTCACTCGCTTGCTCTCATATCTGGCTCATTCGCTTGCTCTCATATCTGGCTCGCTCGCTAGCTCTCTTGTCTGGTTTGCTCTCTTATCTGGCTCGCTCTCATATCTGGCTTGCTCGCTTGCTCTCATATCTGGCTCCCTCGCTTGCTCTCATGTCTGGCTCGCTCGCTCTCATATCTGGCTCGCTTGCTTGCTCTCATGTCTGGCTCGCTCGCTCGCATATCTGGCTCGCTCGCTTGCTCTCATGTCTGGCTCGCTCGCTCTCATATCTGGCTCGCTCGCTTGCTCTCATGTCTGGCTCGCTCTCATATCTGGCTCGCTCGCTTGCTCTCATGTCTGGCTCGCTCGCTCGCATATCTGGCTCGCTCGCTTGCTCTCATGTCTGGCTCGCTCGCTCTCATATCTGGCTCGCTCGCTCGCTCTCATATCTGGCTCGCTCTCTTGTCTGGTTCGCTCTCTTATCTGGCTCGCTCTCATATCTGGCTTGCTCGCTTGCTCTCATTTCTGGCTTGCTCGCTTACTCTCATATCTGGCTCGCTCGCTTGCTCTCATGTCAGGCTAGCTCTCTTATCTGGCTCGCTCGCATATCTGGCTCGCCCGCTCTCACATCTTGCTCGCTCGCTTGCTCTCATATCTAGCTCGCTCTCTTATCTGGCTCCCTCGCATATCTGGCTCGCCCGCTCTCACATCTGGCCCGTTTGCTTGCTCTCACATCTGGCTCGCTCGCTTGTTCTCATATCTGGCTCGCTCGCTTGCTCTCTTGTCTGGCTCGCTCTCTTATCTGGCTCGCTTGCATATCTGGCTCGCTCGCTGTCTCTCTTCTCTGGCTCGCTCTCTTATCTGGCTCGCTCGCATATCTGGCTAGCTCACTCTCATATCTGGCTCGCTCACTTGCTTTCATGTCTGGCTCGCTCGCTCTCATATCTGGCTCGCTCGCTTTCATATCTGGCTCGCTCGCTTGCTCTCATGTCTGGCTCGCTTGCTCTCATATCTGTCTCGATCGCTTGCTCTCTTGTCTGGTTCGATCTCTTATCTGGCTCGCTCTCATATCTGGCTTGCTCGCTTGCTCTCATAGCTGGCTCGCTCGCTTGCGCTCTTGTCTGGCTCGCTCTCTTATCTGGCTCGCTCGCTTGCAAATCTGGCTAGCTCGCTCTCATATCTGGCTCGCTCGCTTGCTCTCATGTCTGGCTCGCTTGCTCTCATATCTGACTCGCTCGCTCACATATCTGGCTTGCTCGCTTGCTCTCATATCTGGCTCACTCGCTTGCTCTCATATCTGGCTCACTCGCTTGCTCTCATATCTGGCTCGCTCGCTCTTTTGTCTGGTTTGCTCTCTTATCTGGCTCGCTCGCATTTCTGGCTCCCTCGCTTGCTCTCATGTCTGTCTCGCTCGCTCTCATATCTGGCTCGCTCGCTTGCTCTCATGTCTGGCTCGCTCGCTCGCATATCTGGCTCGCTCGCTTGCTCTCATGTCTGGCTCGCTCGCTCTCATATCTGGCTCGCTCGCTTGCTCTCATGTCTGGCTCGCTCTCATATCTGGCTCGCTCGCTTGCTCTCATGTCTGGCTCGCTCGCTCTCTTATCTGGATCGCTCGCTTGCTCTCTTGTCTGGTTCGCTCTCTTATCTGGCTCGCTCTCATATCTGGCTCGCTCGCTTTCTCTCATATATGGCTCGCTCGCTTACTCTCTTGTCTGGCTCTCTCTCTTATCTGGCTTGCTCGCATATCTGGCTCGCTCGCTCTCACATCTGGCTCGCTTGCTTGTTCTCATATCTGGCTCGCTCGCTTGCTCTCTTGTCTGGCTCTCTCTCCTATCTGGCTCGCTCGCATATCTGGCTCGCTCGCTTGCTCTCTTGACTGGCTCGCTCTCCTATCTTGCTCGCTCGCTCGCATATCTGGCTCGCTTGCTCTCTTCTCTAGCTCGCTCTCTTTTCTGGCTCGCTCGCATATCTGGCTAGCTCGCTCTCATATCTGGCTCGCTCACTTGCTTTCATGTCTGGCTCGCTCGCTCTCATATCTGGCTCGCTCACTTTCATTTCTGGCTCGCTCGCTTGCTCTCATGTCTGGCTCGCTCGCTCTTATATCTGTCTCGCTCGCTTGCTCTCTTGTCTCGTTCGATCTCTTATCTGGCTCGCTCTCATATCTGGCTTGCTCGCTTGCTCTCATAGCTGGCTCGCTCGCTTGCGCTCTTGTCTGGCTCGCTCTCTTATCTGGCTCGCTCGCTTGCAAATCTGGCTAGCTCGCTCTCATATCTGGCTCGCTCGCTTGCTCTCATGTCTGGCTCGCTTGCTCTCATATCTGGCTTGCTCGCTCACATATCTGGCTTGCTCGCTTGCTCTCATATCTTGCTCACTCGCTTACTCTCATATCTGGCTCACTCGCTTGCTCTCATATCTGGCTCGCTCGCTCTCTTGTCTGGTTTGCTCTCTTATCTGGCTCGCTCTCATATCTGGCTTGCTCGCTTGCTCTCATATCTGGCTTGCTTGCTTACTCTCATATCTGGCTCGCTCGCATATCTGGCTCCCTTGCTTGCTCTCATGTCTGGCTCGCTCGCTCTCATATCTGGCTCGCTCGCTTGCTCTCATGTCTGGCTCGCTCTCATATCTGGCTCGCTCGCTTGCTCTCATGTCTGGCTCGCTCGCTCTCATATCTTGCTCGCTCGCTTGCTCTCTTGTCTGGTTCGCTCTTTTATCTGGCTCGCGCTCATATCTGGCTCGCTCGCTTGCTCTCATATATGACTCGCTCGCTTGCTCTCTTGTCTGGCTCTCTCTCTTATCTGGCTTGTTTGCATATCTGGCTCGCTCGCTCTCACATCTGGCTCGCTTGCTTGCTCTCATATCTGGCTAGCTTGCTTGCTCTCTTGTCTGGCTCGCTCTCTTATCTGGCTCGCTCGCATATCTGGCTAGCTCGCTGTCATATCTTGCTCGCTCGCTCTCATATCTTGCTCGCTCGCTCTCAAATCTTGCTCGCTAGCTTTCATGTCTGGCTCGCTCGCTCTCATATCTGGCTCGCTCGCTTGCTCTCTTGTCTGGCTCGCTCTCTTATCTGGCTCGCTCACTCGCATATCTGGCTCGCTCGCTTGCTCTCATGTCTGGCTCACTCGCTCTCATATCTGGTTCGCTCGCTTGCTCTCATGTCTGGCAATCTTGCTTGCTCTCTTGTCTGGCTCGCTCTCTTATCTGGCTCGCTCTCTTATCTGGCTCGCTCTCTTATCTGGCTCGCTCGCATATCTGGCTTGCTCACTTGCTCTCATGTCTGGCTCGCTCGCTCTCATATCTGGCTCGCTCGCTTGCTCTCATGTCTGGCTCTCTCGCATATCTGGCTCGCTCACTTGCTCTCATGTCTGGCTCGCTCTCATATCTGGCTCTCTCGCTTGCTCTCATGTCTGGCTCGCTCGCTCTCATATCTGGCTCGCACGCTGGCTCTCTTGTCTGGTTCGCTCTCTTATCTGGCTCGCTCTCATATCTGGCTCGCTCGCTTACTCTCATATATAGCTCGCTCGCTTGCTCTCTTGTCTGGCTCTCTCTCTTATCTGGCTTGCTCGCATATCTGGCTCGCTCGCTCTCACATCTGGCTCGCTTGCTTGCTCTCATATCTGGCTAGCTTGCTTGCTCTCTTGTCTGGCTCGCTCTCTTATCTGGCTCGCTCGCATATCTGGCTAGCTCTCTCTCATATCTTGCTCGCTCGCTCTCATATCTTGCTCGCTCGCTTTCATGTCTGGCTCGCTCGCTCTCATATCTGGCTCGCTCGCTTGCTCTCTTGTCTGGCTCGCTCTCTTATCTGGCTCGCTCACTCGCATATCTGGCTCGCTCGCTTGCTCTCATGTCTGGCTCGCTCGCTCTCATATCTGGCTCGCTCGCTTGCTCTCATGTCTGGCAATCTTGCTTGCTCTCTTGTCTGAATCGCTCTCTT
Organism: Hyla sarda; assembly: GCF_029499605.1. Classification (NCBI taxonomy): domain Eukaryota; kingdom Metazoa; phylum Chordata; class Amphibia; order Anura; family Hylidae; genus Hyla; species Hyla sarda. Next base: position 79,292,432 of record NC_079197.1, on the reverse strand, counting down.
ATCTGGCTCGCTCTCTTATCTGGCTCGCTCGCATATCTGGCTCGCTCGCTTGCTCTCTTGTCTGGCTCGCTCTCCTATTTTGCTCGCTCGCATATCTGGCTCGCTCGCTTGCTCTCTTTTCTGGCTCGCTCTCTTATCTGGCTCGCTCGCATATCTGGCTAGCTCGCTCTCATATCTGGCTCGTTCACTTGCTTTTATGTCTGGCTCGCTCGCTCTCATATCTGGCTCGCTCGCTTTCATATCTGGCTCGCTCGCTTGCTCTCATGTCTGGCTCGCTCGCTCTCATATTTGTCTCGCTCGCTTGCTCTCTTGTCTGGTTTGATCTCTTATCTGGCTCGCTCTCATATCTGGCTTGCTCGCTTGCTCTCATATCTGGCTCGCTCGCTTGCGCTCTTGTCTGGCTCGCTCTCTTATCTGGCTCGCTCGCTTGCAATTCTGGCTAGCTCGCTCTCATATCTGGCTCGCTCGCTTGCTCTCATGTCTGGCTCGCTTGCTCTCATATCTGGCTCGCTCGCTCACATATCTGGCTTGCTCGCTTGCTCTCATATCTGGCTCACTCGCTTGCTCTCATATCTGGCTCACTCGCTCGCTCTCATATCTGGCTCGCTCGCTCTCTTGTCTGGTTTGCTCTCTTATCTGGCTCGCTCTCATATCTGGCTTTTTCGCTTGCTCTCATATCTGGCTTGCTCGCTTGCTCTCATATCTGGCTCGCTCGCATATCTGGCTCCCTCGCTTGCTCTCATGTCTGGCTCGCTCGCTCTCATATCTGGCTCGCTTGCTTGCTCTCATGTCTGGCTCGCTCGCTCTCATATCTGGCTCGCTCGCTCTCATGTCTGGCTCGCTCTCATATCTGGCTCGCTCGCTTGCTCTCATGTCTGGCTCGCTCGCTCTCATATCTGGCTTGCTCTCTTGTCTGGTTCGCTCTCTTATCTGGCTCGCTCTCATATCTGGCTTGCTCGCTTGCTCTCATATCTGGCTCACTCTCTTGCTCTCATATCTGGCTCGCTCGCTTGCTCTCTTGTCTTGCTGGCTCTCTTATTTGGCTCGCTCGCATATCTGGCTCGCTTGCTTTCACATCTCGCTCGCTTGCTCTCATATCTGGCTCGCTCGCTTGCTCTCTTGTTTGGCTCGCTCTCATATCTGGCTCGCTCGCTCTCACATCTGGCTCGCTTGCTCTCACATCTGGCTCGCTTGCTCTCATGTCTGGCTCGCTCGCTCTCATATCTGGCTCGCTCGCTTGCATTCATGTCTGGCTCGCCCTTTTATATGCATTGCTCGCTCGCATATCTGGCTCACTCGCTTGCTCTCATATCTGGCTCGCTCGCTTGCGCTCATGTCTGTCTCGCTCGCTCTCATATCTGGCTCGCTTGCTCTCATGTCTGGCTCGCTCGCTCTCATATCTGGCTCGCTCGCTTGCTCTCATGTCTGGCTCGCTCTCTTATATGGCTCGCTCGCATATCCGGCTCACTCGCTTGCTCTCATATCTATCTCGCTCGCTTGCGCTCTTGTCTGGCTCGCTCTCTTATCTGGCTCGCTCGTACATCTGGCTAGCTCGCTCTCATATCTGGCTCGCTCGCTTGCTCTCATGTCTGGCTCGCTCGGATATCTGGCTCGCTCGCTTGCTCTCATGTCTGGCTCGCTCTCATATCTGGCTCGCTGGCTTGCTCTCATGTCTGGCTCGGTCTCATATCTGGCTCGCTCGCTTGCTCTCATGTCTGGCTCGCTCTCATATCTGGCTCGCTCGCTTGCTCTCTTGTCTGGTTCGCTCTCTTATCTGGCTCGCTCTCATATCTGGCTCGCTCGCTTACTCTCATATATAGCTCGCTCGCTTGCTCTCTTGTCTGGCTCTCTCTCTTATCTGGCTTGCTCGCATATCTGGCTCGCTCGCTCTCACATATGGCTCGCTTGCTTGCTCTCATATCTGGCTAGCTTGCTTGCTCTCTTGTCTGGCTCGCTCTCTTATCTGGCTCGCACGCATATCTGGCTAGCTCGCTCTCATATCTTGCTTGCTCGCTTGCTCTCATTTCTGGCTTGCTCGCTTACTCTCATATCTGGCTCGCTCGCTTGCTCTCTAGTCTGGCTAGCTCTCTTATCTGGCTCGCTCGCATATTTGGCTCGCCCGCTCTCACATCTGGCTCGCTTGCTTGCTCTCATGTCTGGCTCGCTCGCTCTCATGTCTGGCTCGCTGGCTTGCTCTCATGTCTGGCAATCTTGCTTGCTCTCTTGTTTGGCTCGCTCTCTTATCTGGCTTGCTCTCTTATCTGGCTCGCTCGCATATCTGGCTCGCTCGCTTGCTCTCTTGTCTGGCTCGCTCTCCTATCTTGCTCACTCGCATATCTGGCTCGCTCGCTTGCTCTCTTGTCTGGCTCGCTCTCTTATCTGGCTCGCTCGCATATCCGGCTAGCTCGCTCTCATATCTGGCTCGCTCACTTGCTTTCATGTCTGGCTCGCTCACTCTCATATCTGGCTCGCTCGCTTTCATATCTGGCTCGCTCGCTTGCTCTCATATCTGGCTCGCTCGCTTGCGCTCTTGTCTGGCTCGCTTGCAAATCTGGCTAGCTCGCTCTCATATCTGGCTCGCTCGCTTGCTCTCATGTCTGGCTCGCTTGCTCTCATATCTGGCTCGCTCGCTCACATATCTGGCTTGCTCGCTTGCTCTCATATCTGGCTCACTCGCTTGCTCTCATATCTGACTCATTCGCTTGCTCTCATATCTGGCTCGCTCGCTAGCTCTCTTGTCTGGTTTGCTCTCTTATCTGGCTCGCTCTCATATCTGGCTTGCTCGCTTGCTCTCATATCTGGCTCCCTCGCTTGCTCTCATGTCTGGCTCGCTCGCTCTCATATCTGGCTCGCTTGCTTGCTCTCATGTCTGGCTCGCTCGCTCGCATATCTGGCTCTCTCGCTTGCTCTCATGTCTGGCTCGCTCGCTCTCATATCTGGCTCGCTCGCTTGCTCTCATGTCTGGCTCGCTCTCATATCTGGCTCGCTCGCTTGCTCTCATGTCTGGCTCGCTCGCTCTCATATCTGGCTCGCTCTCTTGCTCTCTTGTCTGGTTCGCTCTCTTATTTGGCTCGCTCTCATATCTGGCTTGCTCGCTTGCTCTCATTTCTGGCTTGCTCGCATACTCTCATATCTGGCTCGCTCGCTTGCTCTCTTGTCAGGCTAGCTCTCTTATCTGGCTCGCTCGCATATCTGGCTCGCCCGCTCTCACATCTTGCTCGCTCGCTTGCTCTCATATCTAGCTCGCTCTCTTATCTGGCTTCCTCGCATATCTGGCTCGCCCGCTCTCACATCTGGCCCGTTTGCTTGCTCTCACATCTGGCTCGCTCGCTTGTTCTCATATCTGGCTCGCTCGCTTGCTCTCTTGTCTGGCTCGCTCTCTTATCTGGCTCGCTTGCATATCTGGCTCGCTCGCATATCTGGCTCGCTCGCTTGCTCTCTTGTCTGGCTCGCTCTCCTATCTTGCTCGCTCGCTCGCATATCTGGCTCGCTCGCTTGCTCTCTTCTCTGGCTCGCTCTCTTATCTGGCTCGCTCGCATATCTGGCTAGCTCACTCTCATATCTGGCTCGCTCACTTGCTTTCATGTCTGGCTCGCTCGCTCTCATATCTGGCTCGCTCGCTTTCATATCTGGCTCGCTCGCTTGCTCTCATGTCTGGCTCGCTTGCTCTCATATCTGTCTTGATCGCTTGCTCTCTTGTCTGGTTCGATCTCTTATCTGGCTCGCTCTCATATCTGGCTTGCTCGCTTGCTCTCATAGCTGGCTCGCTCGCTTGCGCTCTTGTCTGGCTCGCTCTCTTATCTGGCTCCCTCGCTTGCAAATCTGGCTAGCTCGCTCTCATATCTGGCTCGCTCGCTTGCTCTCATGTCTGGCTCGCTTGCTCTCATATCTGACTCGCTTGCTCACATATCTGGCTTGCTCGCTTTCTCTCATATCTGGCTCACTCGCTTGCTCTCATATCTGGCTCACTCGCTTGCTCTCATATCTGGCTCGCTCGCTCGCTCTTTTGTCTGGTTTGCTCTCTTATCTGGCTCGCTCTCATATCTGGCTTGCTCGCTTGCTCTCATATCTGGTTTGCTCGCTTGCTCTCATATCTGGCTCGCTCGCATTTCTGGCTCCCTCGCTTGCTCTCATGTCTGTCTCGCTCGCTCTCATATCTGGCTCGCTCGCTTGCTCTCATGTCTGGCTCGCTCGCTCTCATATCTGGCTCGCTCGCTTGCTCTCATGTCTGGCTCGCTCGCTCTCATATCTGGCTCGCTCGCTTGCTCTCATGTCTGGCTCGCTCTCATATCTGGCTCGCTCGCTTGCTCTCATGTCTGGCTCGCTCGCTCTCTTATCTGGCTCGCTCGCTTGCTCTCTTGTCTGGTTCGCTCTCTTATCTGGCTCGCTCTCATATCTGGCTCGCTCGCTTTCTCTCATATATGGCTCGCTCGCTTGCTCTCTTGTCTGGCTCTCTCTCTTATCTGGCTTGCTCGCATATCTGGCTCGCTCGCTCTCACATCTGGCTCGCTTGCTTGTTCTCATATCTGGCTCGCTCGCTTGCTCTCTTGTCTGGCTCTCTCTCCTATCTGGCTCGCTTGCATATCTGGCTCGCTCGCATATCTGGCTCGCTCGCTTGCTCTCTTGACAGGCTCGCTCTCCTATCTTGCTCGCTCGCTCGCATATCTGGCTCGCTTGCTCTCTTCTCTAGCTCGCTCTCTTATCTGGCTCGCTCGCATATCTGGCTAGCTCGCTCTCATATCTGGCTCGCTCACTTGCTTTCATGTCTGGCTCGCTCGCTCTCATATCTGGCTCGCTCACTTTCATATCTGGCTCGCTCGCTTGCTCTCATGTCTGGCTCGCTCGCTCTCATATCTGTCTCGCTCGCTTGCTCTCTTGTCTCGTTCGATCTCTTATCTGGCTCGCTCTCATATCTGGCTTGCTCGCTTGCTCTCATAGCTGGCTCGCTCGCTTGCGCTCTTGTCTGGCTCGCTCTCTTATCTGGCTCGCTCGCTTGCAAATCTGGCTAGCTCGCTCTCATATCTGGCTCGCTCGCTTGCTCTCATGTTTGGCTCGCTTGCTCTCATATCTGGCTTGCTCGCTCACATATCTGGCTTGCTCGCTTGCTCTCATATCTTGCTCACTCGCTTACTCTCATATCTGGCTCACTCGCTTGCTCTCATATCTGGCTCGCTCGCTCTCTTGTCTGGTTTGCTCTCTTATCTGGCTCGCTCTCATATCTGGCTTGCTCGCTTGCTCTCATATCTGGCTTGCTTGCTTGCTCTCATATCTGGCTCGCTCGCATATCTGGCTCCCTCGCTTGCTCTCATGTCTGGCTCGCTCGCTCTCATATCTGGCTCGCTCGCTTGCTCTCATGTCTGGCTCGCTCTCATATCTGGCTCGCTCGCTTGCTCTCATGTCTGGCTCACTCGCTCTCATATCTGGCTCGCTCGCTTGCTCTCTTGTCTGGTTCGCTCTTTTATCTGGCTCGCGCTCATATCTGGCTCGCTCGCTTGCTCTCATATATGACTCGCTCGCTTGCTCTCTTGTCTGGCTCTCTCTCATATCTGGCTTGTTTGCATATCTGGCTCACTCGCTCTCACATCTGGCTCGCTTGCTTGCTCTCATATCTGGCTAGCTTGCTTGCTCTCTTGTCTGGCTCGCTCTCTTATCTGGCTCGCTCGCATATCTTGCTCGCTCGCTCTCATATCTTGCTCGCTCGCTTGCTCTCTTGTCTGGCTCGCTCTCTTATCTGGCTCGCTCGTACATCTGGCTAGCTCGCTCTCATATCTGGCTCGCTCGCTTGCTCTCATGTCTGGCTCGCTCGGATATCTGGCTCGCTCGCTTGCTCTCATGTCTGGCTCGCTCGCTCTCATATCTGGCTCGCTGGCTTGCTCTCATGTCTGGCTCGGTCTCATATCTGGCTCGCTCGCTTGCTCTCATGTCTGGCTCGCTCTCATATCTGGCTCGCTCGCTTGCTCTCTTGTCTGGTTCGCTCTCTTATCTGGCTCGCTCTCATATCTGGCTCGCTCGCTTTCTCTCATATATAGCTCGCTCGCTTGCTCTCTTGTCTGGCTCTCTCTCTTATCTGGCTTGCTCGCATATCTGGCTCGCTCGCTCTCACATATGGCTCGCTTGCTTGCTCTCATATCTGGCTAGCTTGCTTGCTCTCTTGTCTGGCTCGCTCTCTTATCTGGCTCGCACGCATATCTGGCTAGCTCGCTCTCATATCTTGCTTGCTCGCTTGCTCTCATTTCTGGCTTGCTCGCTTACTCTCATATCTGGCTCGCTCGCTTGCTCTCTAGTCTGGCTAGCTCTCTTATCTGGCTCGCTCGCATATTTGGCTCGCCCGCTCTCACATCTGGCTCGCTTGCTTGCTCTCATGTCTGGCTCGCTCGCTCTCATGTCTGGCTCGCTGGCTTGCTCTCATGTCTGGCAATCTTGCTTGCTCTCTTGTTTGGCTCGCTCTCTTATCTGGCTTGCTCTCTTATCTGGCTCGCTCGCATATCTGGCTCGCTCGCTTGCTCTCTTGTCTGGCTCGCTCTCCTATCTTGCTCACTCGCATATCTGGCTCGCTCGCATATCTGGCTCGCTCGCTTGCTCTCTTGTTTGGCTCGCTCTCCTATCTTGCTCACTCGCATATCTGGCTCGCTCGCTTGCTCTCTTGTCTGGCTCGCTCTCTTATCTGGCTCGCTCGCATATCCGGCTAGCTCGCTCTCATATCTGGCTCGCTCACTTGCTTTCATGTCTGGCTCGCTCGCTCTCATATCTGGCTCGCTCGCTTTCATATCTGGCTCGCTCGCTTGCTCTCATATCTGGCTCGCTCGCTTGCGCTCTTGTCTGGCTCGCTCGCTTGCAAATCTGGCTAGCTCGCTCTCATATCTGGCTCGCTCGCTTGCTCTCATGTTTGGCTCGCTTGCTCTCATATCTGGCTCGCTCGCTCACATATCAGGCTTGCTCGCTTGCTCTCATATCTGGCTCACTCGCTTGCTCTCATATCTGGCTCATTCGCTTGCTCTCATATCTGGCTCGCTCGCTAGCTCTCTTGTCTGGTTTGCTCTCTTATCTGGCTCGCTCTCATATCTGGCTTGCTCGCTTGCTCTCATATCTGGCTCCCTCGCTTGCTCTCATGTCTGGCTCGCTCGCTCTCATATCTGGCTCGCTTGCTTGCTCTCATGTCTGGCTCGCTCGCTCGCATATCTGGCTCTCTCGCTTGCTCTCATGTCTGGCTCGCTCGCTCTCATATCTGGCTCGCTCGCTTGCTCTCATGTCTGGCTCGCTCTCATATCTGGCTCGCTCGCTTGCTCTCATGTCTGGCTCGCTCGCTCTCATATCTGGCTCGCTCTCTTGCTCTCTTGTCTGGTTCGCTCTCTTATCTGGCTCGCTCTCATATCTGGCTTGCTCGCTTGCTCTCATTTCTGGCTTGCTCGCATACTCTCATATCTGGCTCGCTCGCTTGCTCTCTTGTCAGGCTAGCTCTCTTATCTGGCTCGCTCGCATATCTGGCTCGCCCGCTCTCACATCTTGCTCGCTCGCTTGCTCTCATATCTAGCTCGCTCTCTTATCTGGCTCCCTCGCATATCTGGCTCGCCCGCTCTCACATCTGGCCCGTTTGCTTGCTCTCACATCTGGCTCGCTCGCTTGTTCTCATATCTGGCTCGCTCGCTTGCTCTCTTGTCTGGCTCGCTCTCTTATCTGGCTCGCTTGCATATCTGGCTCGCTCGCATATCTGGCTTGCTCGCTTGCTCTCTTGTCTGGCTCGCTCTCCTATCTTGCTCGCTCGCTCGCATATCTGGCTCGCTCGCTTGCTCTCTTCTCTGGCTCGCTCTCTTATCTGGCTCGCTCGCATATCTGGCTAGCTCACTCTCATATCTGGCTCGCTCACTTGCTTTCATGTCTGGCTCGCTCGCTTTCATATCTGGCTCGCTCGCTTGCTCTCATGTCTGGCTCGCTTGCTCTCATATCTGTCTCGATCGCTTGCTCTCTTGTCTGGTTCGATCTCTTATCTGGCTCGCTCTCATATCTGGCTTGCTCGCTTGCTCTCATAGCTGGCTCGCTCGCTTGCGCTCTTGTCTGGCTCGCTCTCTTATCTGGCTCGCTCGCTTGCAAATCTGGCTAGCTCGCTCTCATATCTGGCTCGCTCGCTTGCTCTCATGTCTTGCTCGCTTGCTCTCATATCTGACTCGCTCGCTCACATATCTGGCTTGCTCGCTTTCTCTCATATCTGGCTCACTCGCTTGCTCTCATATCTGGCTCACTCGCTTGCTCTCATATCTGGCTCGCTCGCTCGCTCTTTTGTCTGGTTTGCTCTCTTATCTGGCTCGCTCTCATATCTGGCTTGCTCGCTTGCTCTCATATCTGGTTTGCTCGCTTGCTCTCATATCTGGCTCGCTCGCATTTCTGGCTCCCTCGCTTGCTCTCATGTCTGTCTCGCTCGCTCTCATATCTGGCTCGCTCGCTTGCTCTCATGTCTGGCTCGCTCGCTCGCATATCTGGCTCGCTCGCTTGCTCTCATGTCTGGCTCGCTCGCTCTCATATCTGGCTCGCTCGCTTGCTCTCATGTCTGGCTCGCTCTCATATCTGGCTCGCTCGCTTGCTCTCATGTCTGGCTCGCTCGCTCTCTTATCTGGCTCGCTCGCTTGCTCTCTTGTCTGGTTCGCTCTCTTATCTGGCTCGCTCTCATATCTGGCTCGCTCGCTTTCTCTCATATATGGCTCGCTCGCTTGCTCTCTTGTCTGGCTCTCTCTCTTATCTGGCTTGCTCGCATATCTGGCTCGCTCGCTCTCACATCTGGCTCGCTTGCTTGTTCTCATATCTGGCTCGCTCGCTTGCTCTCTTGTCTGGCTCTCTCTCCTATCTGGCTCGCTTGCATATCTGGCTCGCTCGCATATCTGGCTCGCTCGCTTGCTCTCTTGACTGGCTCGCTCTCCTATCTTGCTCGCTCGCTCGCATATCTGGCTCGCTTGCTCTCTTCTCTAGCTCGCTCTCTTATCTGGCTCGCTCGCATATCTGGCTAGCTCGCTCTCATATCTGGCTCGCTCACTTGCTTTCATGTCTGGCTCGCTCGCTCTCATATCTGGCTCGCTCACTTTCATATCTGGCTCGCTCGCTTGCTCTCATGTCTGGCTCGCTCGCTCTCATATCTGTCTCGCTCGCTTGCTCTCTTGTCTCGTTCGATCTCTTATCTGGCTCGCTCTCATATCTGGCTTGCTCGCTTGCTCTCATAGCTGGCTCGCTCGCTTGCGCTCTTGTCTGGCTCGCTCTCTTATCTGGCTCGCTCGCTTGCAAATCTGGCTAGCTCGCTCTCATATCTGGCTCGCTCGCTTGCTCTCATGTTTGGCTCGCTTGCTCTCATATCTGGCTTGCTCGCTCACATATCTGGCTTGCTCGCTTGCTCTCATATCTTGCTCACTCGCTTACTCTCATATCTGGCTCACTCGCTTGCTCTCATATCTGGCTCGCTCGCTCTCTTGTCTGGTTTGCTCTCTTATCTGGCTCGCTCTCATATCTGGCTTGCTCGCTTGCTCTCATATCTGGCTTGCTTGCTTGCTCTCATATCTGGCTCGCTCGCATATCTGGCTCCCTCGCTTGCTCTCATGTCTGGCTCGCTCGCTCTCATATCTGGCTCGCTCGCTTGCTCTCATGTCTGGCTCGCTCTCATATCTGGCTCGCTCGCTTGCTCTCATGTCTGGCTCACTCGCTCTCATATCTGGCTCGCTCGCTTGCTCTCTTGTCTGGTTCGCTCTTTTATCTGGCTCGCGCTCATTTCTGGCTCGCTCGCTTGCTCTCATATATGACTCGCTCGCTTGCTCTCTTGTCTGGCTCTCTCTCATATCTGGCTTGTTTGCATATCTGGCTCACTCGCTCTCACATCTGGCTCGCTTGCTTGCTCTCATATCTGGCTAGCTTGCTTGCTCTCTTGTCTGGCTCGCTCTCTTATCTGGCTCGCTCGCATATCTTGCTCGCTCGCTCTCATATCTTGCTCGCTCGCTCTCAAATCTTGCTCGCTAGCTTTCATGTCTGGCTCGCTCGCTCTCATATCTGGCTCGCTCGCTTGCTCTCTTGTCTGGCTCGCTCTCTTATCTGGCTCGCTCACTCGCATATCTGGCTCGCTCGCTTGCTCTCATGACTGGCTCGCTCGCTCTCATATCTGGTTCGCTCGCTTGCTCTCATGTCTGGCAATCTTGCTTGCTCTCTTGTCTGGCTCGCTCTCTTATCTGGCTCGCTCTCTTATCTGGCTCGCTCGCATATCTGGCTTGCTCGCTTGCTCTCATGTCTGGCTCGCTCGCTCTCATATCTGGCTCGCTCGCTTGCTCTCATGTCTGGCTCGCTCACTCGCATATCTGGCTCGCTCGCTTGCTCTCATGTCTGGCTCGCTCTCATATCTGGCTCTCTCGCTTGCTCTCATGTCTGGCTCGCTCGCTCTCATATCTGGCTCGCACGCTGGCTCTCTTGTCTGGTTCGCTCTCTTATCTGGCTCGCTCTCATATCTGGCTCGCTCGCTTACTCTCATATATAGCTCGCTCGCTTGCTCTCTTGTCTGGCTCTCTCTCTTATCTGGCTTGCTCGCATATCTGGCTCGCTCGCTCTCACATCTGGCTCGCTTGCTTGCTCTCATATCTGGCTAGCTTGCTTGCTCTCTTGTCTGGCTCGCTCTCTTATCTGGCTCGCTCGCATATCTGGCTAGCTCTCTCTCATATCTTGCTCGCTCGCTCTCATATCTTGCTCGCTCGCTCTCATATCTTGCTCGCTCGCTTTCATGTCTGGCTCGCTCGCTCTCATATCTGGCTCGCTCGCTTGCTCTCTTGTCTGGCTCGCTCTCTTATCTGGCTCGCTCACTCGCATATCTGGCTCGCTCGCTTGCTCTCATGTCTGGCTCGCTCGCTCTCATATCTGGCTCGCTCGCTTGCTCTCATGTCTGGCAATCTTGCTTGCTCTCTTGTCTGGCTCGCTCTCTTATCTGGCTCGCTCTCTTATCTGGCTCGCTCGCATATCTGGCTCGCTCGCTTGCTCTCTTGTCTGGCTCGCTCTCCTATCTTGCTCGCTCGCATATCTGGCTCGCTCGCTTGCTCTCTTTTCTGGCTCGCTCTCTTATCTGGCTCGCTCGCATATCTGGCTAGCTCGCTCTCATATCTGGCTCACTCACTTGCTTTTATGTCTGGCTCGCTCGCTCTCATATCTGGCTCGCTCGCTTGCTCTCATGTCTGGCTCGCTCGCTCTCATATCTGTCTCGCTCGCTTGCTCTCTTGTCTGGTTCGATCTCTTATCTGGCTCGCTCTCATATCTGGCTTGCTCGCTTGCTCTCATATCTGGCTCGCTTGCTTGCGCTCTTGTCTGGCTCGCTCTCTTATCTGGCTCGCTCGCTTGCAAATCTGGCTAGCTCGCTCTCATATCTGGCTCGCTCGCTTGCTCTCATGTTTGGCTCGCTTGCTCTCATATCTGGCTTGCTCGCTCACATATCTGGCTTGCTCGCTTGCTCTCATATCTTGCTCACTCGCTTACTCTCATATCTGGCTCACTCGCTTGCTCTCATATCTGGCTCGCTCGCTCTCTTGTCTGGTTTGCTCTCTTATCTGGCTCGCTCTCATATCTGGCTTGCTCGCTTGCTCTCATATCTGGCTTGCTTGCTTGCTCTCATATCTGGCTCGCTCGCATATCTGGCTCCCTCGCTTGCTCTCATGTCTGGCTCGCTCGCTCTCATATCTGGCTCGCTCGCTTGCTCTCATGTCTGGCTCGCTCTCATATCTGGCTCGCTCGCTTGCTCTCATGTCTGGCTCACTCGCTCTCATATCTGGCTCGCTCGCTTGCTCTCTTGTCTGGTTCGCTCTTTTATCTGGCTCGCGCTCATATCTGGCTCGCTCGCTTGCTCTCATATATGACTCGCTCGCTTGCTCTCTTGTCTGGCTCTCTCTCATATCTGGCTTGTTTGCATATCTGGCTCACTCGCTCTCACATCTGGCTCGCTTGCTTGCTCTCATATCTGGCTAGCTTGCTTGCTCTCTTGTCTGGCTCGCTCTCTTATCTGGCTCGCTCGCATATCTTGCTCGCTCGCTCTCATATCTTGCTCGCTCGCTCTCAAATCTTGCTCGCTAGCTTTCATGTCTGGCTCGCTCGCTCTCATATCTGGCTCGCTCGCTTGCTCTCTTGTCTGGCTCGCTCTCTTATCTGGCTCGCTCACTCGCATATCTGGCTCGCTCGCTTGCTCTCATGACTGGCTCGCTCGCTCTCATATCTGGTTCGCTCGCTTGCTCTCATGTCTGGCAATCTTGCTTGCTCTCTTGTCTGGCTCGCTCTCTTATCTGGCTCGCTCTCTTATCTGGCTCGCTCGCATATCTGGCTTGCTCGCTTGCTCTCATGTCTGGCTCGCTCGCTCTCATATCTGGCTCGCTCGCTTGCTCTCATGTCTGGCTCGCTCGCATATCTGGCTCGCTCGCTTGCTCTCATGTCTGGCTCGCTCTCATATCTGGCTCTCTCGCTTGCTCTCATGTCTGGCTCGCTCGCTCTCATATCTGGCTCGCACGCTGGCTCTCTTGTCTGGTTCGCTCTCTTATCTGGCTCGCTCTCATATCTGGCTCGCTCGCTTACTCTCATATATAGCTCGCTCGCTTGCTCTCTTGTCTGGCTCTCTCTCTTATCTGGCTTGCTCGCATATCTGGCTTGCTCGCTCTCACATCTGGCTCGCTTGCTTGCTCTCATATCTGGCTAGCTTGCTTGCTCTCTTGTCTGGCTCGCTCTCTTATCTGGCTCGCTCGCATATCTGGCTAGCTCTCTCTCATATCTTGCTCGCTCGCTCTCATATCTTGCTCGCTCGCTCTCATATCTTGCTCGCTCGCTTTCATGTCTGGCTCGCTCGCTCTCATATCTGGCTCGCTCGCTTGCTCTCTTGTCTGGCTCGCTCTCTTATCTGGCTCGCTCACTCGCATATCTGGCTCGCTCGCTTGCTCTCATGTCTGGCTCGCTCGCTCTCATATCTGGCTCGCTCGCTTGCTCTCATGTCTGGCAATCTTGCTTGCTCTCTTGTCTGGCTCGCTCTCTTATCTGGCTCGCTCTCTTATCTGGCTCGCTCGCATATCTGGCTCGCTCGCTTGCTCTCTTGTCTGGCTCGCTCTCCTATCTTGCTCGCTCGCATATCTGGCTCGCTCGCTTGCTCTCTTTTCTGGCTCGCTCTCTTATCTGGCTCGCTCGCATATCTGGCTAGCTCGCTCTCATATCTGGCTCACTCACTTGCTTTTATGTCTGGCTCGCTCGCTCTCATATCTGGCTCGCTCGCTTGCTCTCATGTCTGGCTCGCTCGCTCTCATATCTGTCTCGCTCGCTTGCTCTCTTGTCTGGTTCGATCTCTTATCTGGCTCGCTCTCATATCTGGCTTGCTCGCTTGCTCTCATATCTGGCTCGCTTGCTTGCGCTCTTGTCTGGCTCGCTCTCTTATCTGGCTCGCTCGCTTGCAATTCTGGCTAGCTCGCTCTCATATCTGGCTCGCTCGCTTGCTCTCATGTCTGGCTCGCTTGCTCTCATATCTGGCTCGCTCGCTCACATATCTGGCTTGCTCGCTTGCTCTCATATCTGGCTCACTCGCTTGCTCTCATATCTGGCTCACTCGCTCGCTCTCATATCTGGCTCACTCGCTCTCTTGTCTGGTTTGCTCTCTTATCTGGCTCGCTCTCATATCTGGCTTTTTCGCTTGCTCTCATATCTGGCTTGCTCGCTTGCTCTCATATCTGGCTCGCTCGCATATCTGGCTCCCTCGCTTGCTCTCATGTCTGGCTCGCTCGCTCTCATGTCTGGCTCGCTCGCTTGCTCTCATGTCTGGCTCGCTCGGATATCTGGCTCGCTCGCTTGCTCTCATGTCTGGCTCGCTCGCTCTCATATCTGGCTCGCTGGCTTGCTCTCATGTCTGGCTCGGTCTCATATCTGGCTCGCTCGCTTGCTCTCATGTCTGGCTCGCTCTCATATCTGGCTCGCTCGCTTGCTCTCTTGTCTGGTTCGCTCTCTTATCTGGCTCGCTCTCATATCTGGCTCGCTCGCTTACTCTCATATATAGCTCGCTCGCTTGCTCTCTTGTCTGGCTCTCTCTCTTATCTGGCTTGCTCGCATATCTGGCTCGCTCGCTCTCACATATGGCTCGCTTGCTTGCTCTCATATCTGGCTAGCTTGCTTGCTCTCTTGTCTGGCTCGCTCTCTTATCTGGCTCGCACGCATATCTGGCTAGCTCGCTCTCATATCTTGCTTGCTCGCTCTCATATCTTGCTCGCTCGCTTTCATGTCTGGCTCGCTCGCTCTCATATCTGGCTCGCTCGCTTGCTCTCTTGTCTGGTTCACTCTCTAATCTGGCTCGCTCACTCGCATATCTGGCTCGCTCTCTTTCTCTCATGTCTGGCTCGCTCGCTCTCATATCTGGCTCGCTCGCTTGCTCTCATGTCTGGCAATCTTGCTTGCTCTCTTGTCTGGCTCGCTCTCTTATCTGGCTTGCTCTCTTATCTGGCTCGCTCGCATATCTGGCTCGCTCGCTTGCTCTCTTGTCTGGCTCGCTCTCCTATCTTGCTCGCTCGCTCGCTCGCATATCTGGCTCGTTTGCTTGCTCTCTTGTCTGGCTCGCTCTCTTATCTGGCTCGCTCGCATATCTGGCTAGCTCGCTCTCATATCTGGCTCGCTCACTTGCTTTCATGTCTGGCTCGCTCGCTCTCATATCTGGCTCGCTCGCTTTCATATCTGGCTCGCTCGCTTTCTCTCATGTCTGGCTCGCTTGCTCTCATATCTGTCTCGCTCGCTTGCTCTCTTGTCTGGTTCGATCTCTTATCTGGCTCGCTCTCATATCTGGCTTGCTCGCTTGCTCTCATATCTGGCTCGCTCGCTTGCGCTCTTGTCTGGCTCGCTCTCTTATCTGGCTCGCTCGCTTGCAATTCTGGCTAGCTCGCTCTCATATCTGGCTCGCTCGCTTGCTCTCATGTCTGGCTCGCTTGCTCTCATATCTGGCTCGCTCGCTCACATATCTGGCTTGCTCGCTTGCTCTCATATCTGGCTCACTCGCTTGCTCTCATATCTGGCTCACTCGCTCGCTCTCATATCTGGCTCACTCGCTCTCTTGTCTGGTTTGCTCTCTTATCTGGCTCGCTCTCATATCTGGCTTTTTCGCTTGCTCTCTTATCTGGCTTGCTCGCTTGCTCTCATATCTGGCTCGCTCGCATATCTGGCTCCCTCGCTTGCTCTCATGTCTGGCTCGCTCGCTCTCATATCTGGCTCGCTCGCTTGCTCTCATGTCTGGCTCGCTCGCTCGCATATCTGGCTCGCTTGCTTGCTCTCATGTCTAGCTCGCTCGCTCTCATATCTGGCTCTCTCGCTCTCATGTCTGGCTCGCTCTCATATCTGGCTCGCTCGCTTGCTCTCATGTCTGGCTCGCTCGCTCTCATATCTGGCTTGCTCTTTTGTCTGGTTCGCTCTCTTATCTGGCTCGCTCTCATATCTGGCTTGCTCGCTTGCTCTCATATCTGGCTCACTCTCTTGCTCTCATATATGGCTCGCTCGCTTGCTCTCTTGTCTTGCTGGCTCTCTTATTTGGCTCGCTCGCATATCTGGCTCGCTTGCTTTCACATCTCGCTCGCTTGCTCTCATATCTGGCTCGCTCGCTTGCTCTCTTGTTTGGCTCGCTCTCATATCTGGCTCGCTCGCTCTCACATCTGGCTCGCTTGCTCTCACATCTGGCTCGCTTGCTCTCATGTCTGGCTCGCTCGCTCTCATATCTGGCTCGCTCGCTTGCATTCATGTCTGGCTCGCCCTTTTATATGCATTGCTCGCTCGCATATCTGGCTCACTCGCTTGCTCTCATATCTGGCTCGCTCGCTTGCGCTCTTGTCTGGCTCGCTCGTATATCTGGCTCACTCGCTTGCTCTCATATCTGGCTCGCTCGCTTGCGCTCATGTCTGTCTCGCTCGCTCTCATATCTGGCTCGCTTGCTCTCATGTCTGGCTCGCTCGCTCTCATATCTGGCTCGCTCGCTTGCTCTCATGTTTGGCTCGCTCGCTCTCATATCTGGCTCGCTCACTTGCTCTCATGTCTGGCTCGCTCTCTTATATGGCTCGCTCGCATATCCGGCTCACTCGCTTGCTCTCATATCTATCTCGCTCGCTTGCGCTCTTGTCTGGCTCGCTCTCTTATCTGGCTCGCTCGTACATCTGGCTAGCTTGCTCTCATATCTGGCTCGCTCGCTTGCTCTCATGTCTGGCTCGCTCGGATATCTGGCTCGCTCGCTTGCTCTCATGTCTGGCTCGCTCGCTCTCATATCTGGCTCGCTGGCTTGCTCTCATGTCTGGCTCGGTCTCATATCTGGCTCGCTCGCTTGCTCTCATGTCTGGCTCGCTCTCATATCTGGCTCGCTCGCTTGCTCTCTTGTCTGGTTCGCTCTCTTATCTGGCTCGCTCTCATATCTGGCTCGCTCGCTTACTCTCATATATAGCTCGCTCGCTTGCTCTCTTGTCTGGCTCTCTCTCTTATCTGGCTTGCTCGCATATCTGGCTCGCTCGCTCTCACATATGGCTCGCTTGCTTGCTCTCATATCTGGCTAGCTTGCTTGCTCTCTTGTCTGGCTCGCTCTCTTATCTGGCTCGCACGCATATCTGGCTAGCTCGCTCTCATATCTTGCTTGCTCGCTCTCATATCTTGCTCGCTCGCTTTCATGTCTGGCTCGCTCGCTCTCATATCTGGCTCGCTCGCTTGCTCTCTTGTCTGGTTCACTCTCTAATCTGGGTCGCTCACTCGCATATCTGGCTCGCTCTCTTTCTCTCATGTCTGGCTCGCTCGCTCTCATATCTGGCTCGCTCGCTTGCTCTCATGTCTGGCAATCTTGCTTGCTCTCTTGTCTGGCTCGCTCT
Source organism: Hyla sarda (assembly GCF_029499605.1). Taxonomy (NCBI): domain Eukaryota; kingdom Metazoa; phylum Chordata; class Amphibia; order Anura; family Hylidae; genus Hyla; species Hyla sarda. Next base: position 79,275,588 of record NC_079197.1, on the reverse strand, counting down.
CTTATCTGGCTTGCTCTCTTATCTGGCTCGCTCGCATATCTGGCTCGCTCGCTTGCTCTCTTGTCTGGCTCGCTCTCCTATCTTGCTCGCTCGCTCGCATATCTGGCTCGTTTGCTTGCTCTCTTGTCTGGCTCGCTCTCTTATCTGGCTCGCTCGCATATCTGGCTAGCTCGCTCTCATATCTGGCTCGCTCACTTGCTTTCATGTCTGGCTCGCTCGCTCTCATATCTGGCTCGCTCGCTTTCATATCTGGCTCGCTCGCTTTCTCTCATGTCTGGCTCGCTTGCTCTCATATCTGTCTCGCTCGCTTGCTCTCTTGTCTGGTTGGATCTCTTATCTGGCTCGCTCTCATATCTGGCTTGCTCGCTTGCTCTCATATCTGGCTCGCTCGCTTGCGCTCTTGTCTGGCTCGCTCTCTTATCTGGCTCGCTCGTTTGCAAATCTGGCTAGCTCGCTCTCATATCTGGCTCGCTCGCTTGCTGTCATGTCTGGCTCGCTTGCTCTCATATCTGGCTCGCTCGCTCACATATCTGGCTTGCTCGCTTGCTCTCATTTCTGGCTCACTCGCTTGCTCTCATTTCTGGCTCACTCGCTTGCTCTCATATCTGGCTCACTCGCTTGCTCTCTTATCTGGCTCGCTCTCATATCTGGCTTGCTCGCTTGCTCTCATATCTGGCTTGCTCGCTTGCTCTCATATCTGGCTCGCTCGCATATCTGGCTCGCTCGCTTGCTCTCATGTCTGGCTCGCATATCTGGCTCGCTCGCTTGCTCTCATGTCTGGCTTGCTCGCTCTCATATCTGGCTCACTGACTTGCTCTCATATCTGGCTCACTCGCTTGCTCTCATATCTGGCTCACTCGCTTGCTCTCATATCTGGCTCGCTCGCTCTCTTGTCTGGTTTGCTCTCTTATGTGGCTCGCTCTCATATCTGGCTTGCTCGCTTGCTCTCATATCTGGCTCACTCTCTTGCTCTCATATCTGGCTCGCTCGCTTGCTCTCTTGTCTTGCTGGCTCTCTTATTTGGCTCGCTCGCATATCTGGCTCGCTTGCTTTCACATCTGGCTCGCTTGCTCTCATATCTGGCTCGCTCGCTTGCTCTCTTGTTTGGCTCGCTCTCATATCTGGCTCGCTCGAATATCTGGCTCGCTCGCTCTCACATCTGGCTCGCTTGCTCTCATGTCTGGCTCGCTCGCTCTCATATCTGGCTCGCTCGCTTGCTCTCATGTCTGGCTCGCTTGCTCTCATATCTGGCTTGCTCGCTCACATATCTGGCTTGCTCGCTTGCTCTCACATCTTGCTCACTCGCTTACTCTCATATCTGGCTCACTCGCTTGCTCTCATATCTGGCTCGCTCGCTCTCTTGTCTGGTTTGCTCTCTTATCTGGCTCGCTCTCATATCTGGCTTGCTCGCTTGCTCTCATATCTGGCTTGCTTGCTTGCTCTCATATCTGGCTCGCTCGCATATCTGGCTCCCTCGCTTGCTCTCATGTCTGGCTCGCTCGCTCTCATATCTGGCTCGCTCGCTTGCTCTCATGTCTGGCTCGCTCTCATATCTGGCTCGCTCGCTTGCTCTCATGTCTGGCTCACTCGCTCTCATATCTGGCTCGCTCGCTTGCTCTCTTGTCTGGTTCGCTCTTTTATCTGGCTCGCGCTCATATCTGGCTCGCTCGCTTGCTCTCATATATGACTCGCTCGCTTGCTCTCTTGTCTGGCTCTCTTTGTCATTTCTGGCTTGTTTGCATATCTGGCTCGCTCGCTCTCACATCTGGCTCGCTTGCTTGCTCTCATATCTGGCTAGCTTGCTTGCTCTCTTGTCTGGCTCGCTCTCTTATCTGACTCGCTCGCATATCTGGCTAGCTCGCTCTCATATCTTGCTCGCTCGCTCTCATATCTTGCTCGCTCGCTCTCAAATCTTGCTCGCTAGCTTTCATGTCTGGCTCGCTCGCTCTCATATCTGGCTCGCTCGCTTGCTCTCTTGTCTGGCTCGCTCTCTTATCTGGCTCGCTCACTCGCATATCTGGCTCGCTCGCTTGCTCTCTTGTCTGGCTCGCTCTCTTATCTGGCTCGCTCACTCGCATATCTGGCTCGCTCGCTTGCTCTCATGTCTGGCTCGCTCGCTCTCATATCTGGCTCGCTCGCTTGCTCTCATATCTGGCTCACTCGCTTGCTCTCATATCTGGCTCACTCGCTTGCTCTCATATCTGGCTCGCTTGCTCTCTTGTCTGGTTTGCTCTCTTATCTGGCTCGCTCTCATATCTGGCTTGCTCGCTTGCTCTCATATCTGGCTCACTCTCTTGCTCTCATATCTGGCTCGCTCGCTTGCTCTCTTGTCTTGCTGGCTCTCTTATTTGGCTCGCTCGCATATCTGGCTCGCTTGCTTTCACATCTGGCCCGCTTGCTCTCATATCTGGCTCGCTCGCTTGCTCTCTTGTTTGGCTCGCTCTCATATCTGGCTCGCTCGAATATCTGGCTCGCTCGCTCTCACATCTGGCTCGCTTGCTCTCATGTCTGTCTCGCTCGCTCTCATATCTGGCTCGCTCGCTTGCGCTCATGTCTGGCTCGCCCTTTTATATGCATTGCTCGCTCGCATATCTGGCTCACTCGCTTGCTCTTATATCTGGCTCGCTCGCTTGCGCCCTTGTCTGGCTCGCTCGCATATCTGGCTCACTCGCTTGCTCTCATATCTGGCTCGCTCGCTTGCGCTCATGTCTGGCTCGCTCGCTCTCATATCTGGCTCGCTCGCTCTCATGTCTGGCTCGCTCGCTCTCATATCTGGCTCGCTTGCTCTCATGTTTGGCTCGCTCGCTCTCATGTCTGGCTCGCTTGCTCTCATGTTTGGCTCGCTCGCTCTCATATCTGGCTCGCTCGCTTGCTCCGCTCGCTCTCATATCTGGCTCACTCGCTTGCTCTCTGGCTCGCTCTCTTATATGGCTCGCTCGCTCGCATATCTGGCTCACTCGCTTGCTCTCATATCTATCTCGCTTGCTTGCGCTCTTGTCTGGCTCGATCTCTTATCTGGCTCGCTCGCTCGTATATCTGGCTAGCTCGCTCTCATATCTGGCTCGCTTGCTTGCTCTCATATCTGGCTCGCTTGCTCTCATATCTGGCTCGCTCACTCTCATATCTGGCTTGCTCGCTTGCTCTCTTGTCTGGTTCGCTCACTTATCTGGCTCGCTCTCATATCTGGCTTGCTTGCTTGCTCTCATATCTGGCTCGCTCGCTTGCTCTCATATCTGGCTCGCTCGCTTGCTCTCTTGTCTGGCTCGCTCTCTTATCTGGCTCGCTTGCATATCTGGCTCGCTCGCATATCTGGCTCGCTCGCTTGCTCTCTTGCCTGGCTCGCTCTCCTATCTTGCTCGCTTGCTCGCATATCTGGCTCGCTCGCTCGCATATCTGGCTCGCTCGCTTGCTCTCTTGTCTGGCTCGCTCTCTTATCTGGCTCGCTCACATATCTGGCTAGCTCGCTCTCATATCTGGCTCGCTCACTTGCTTTCATGTCTGGCTCGCTCGCTCTCATATCTGGCTCGCTCGCTTGCTCTCATGTCTGGTTCGATCTCTTATCTGGCTCGCTCTCATATCTGGCTTGCTCGCTTGCTCTCATATCTGGCTCGCTCGCTTGCGCTCTTGTCTGGCTTGCTCTCATATCTGACTCGCTCGCTTGCAAATCTGGCTAGCTCGCTCTCATATCTGGCTCGCTCGCTTGCTCTCATGTCTGGCTCGCTTGCTCTCATATCTGGCTCGCTCGCTCACATATCTGGCTTGCTCGCTTGCTCTCATATCTGGCTCCTTCGCTTGCTCTCATATCTGGCTCACTCGCTTGCTCTCATAACTGGCTCGCTCGCTCTCTTGTCTGGTTTGCTCTCTTATCTGGCTTGCTCTCATATCTGGCTTGCTCGCTTGCTCTCATATCTTGCTTGCTCGCTTGCTCTCATATCTGGCTCGCTCGCATATCTGGCTCCCTCGCTTGCTCACATGTCTGGCTCGCTCTCATATCTGGCTCGCTCGCTTGCTCTCATGTCTGGCTCGCTCGCTCGCATATCTGGCTCGCTCGCTTGCTCTCATGTCTGGCTCGCTCGCTTGCTCTTATGTCTGGCTCGCTCGCTCTCATATCTGGCTCGCTCGCTCTCATGTCTGGCTCGCTCTCATATCTGGCTCGCTCGCTTGCTCTCATGTCTGGCTCGCTCGCTCTCATATCTGGCTCGCTCGCTTGCTCTCTTGTCTGGCTCTCTCTTATTTGGCTTGCTCGCATATCTGGCTCGCTCGCTCTCACATCTGGCTCGCTTGCTTGCTCTCATATCTGGCTAGCTTGCTTGCTCTTATATCTGGCTAGCTTGCTTGCTCTCTTGTCTGGCTCGCTCTCTTATCTGGCTCGCTCTCATATCTTGCTCTCTCACTCTCATATCTTGCTCGCTCGCTCTCATATCTGGCTCGCTTGCTCTCTTGTCTGGCTCGCTCTCTTATCTGGCTCGCTCACTCGCATATCTGGCTCGCTCGCTTGCTCTCATGTCTGGCTCGCTCGCTCTCATATCTGGCTCGCTCGCTTGCTCTCATGTCTGGCAATCTTGCTTGCTCTCTTGTCTGGCTCGCTCTCTTATCTGGCTCGCTCGCATATCTGGCTCGCTCGCTTGCTCTCTTGTCTGGCTCGCTCTCCTATCTTGCTCGCTTGCTCGCATATCTGGCTCGCTCGCTTGCTCTCTTGTCTGGCTCGCTCTCTTATCTGGCTCACTCGCATATCTGGCTAGCTCGCTCTCATATCTGGCTCGCTCACTTGCTTTCATGTCTGGCTCGCTCGCTCTCATATCTGGCTCGCTCGCTTTCATATCTGGCTCGCTCGCTTGCTCTCATGTCTGGCTCGCTCGCTCTCATATCTGTCTCGCTCGCTTGCTCTCTTGTCTGGTTCGATCTCTTATCTGGCTCGCTCTCATATCTGGCTTTCTCGCTTGCTCACATATCTGGCTCGCTCGCTTGCGCTCTTGTCTGGCTCACTCTCTTATCTGACTCGCTCGCTTGCAAAACTGGCTAGCTCGCTCTCATATATGGCTCGCTCGCTTGCTCTCATGTCTGGCTCACTTGCTCTCATATCTGGCTCGCTCGCTCACATATCTGGCTTGCTCGCTTGCTCTCATATCTGGCTCACTCGCTTGCTCTCATATCTGGCTCACTCGCTTGCTCTCATATCTGTCTCGCTCGCTAGCTCTCTTGTCTGGTTTGCTCTCTTATCTGGCTCGCTCTCATATCTGGCTTGCTGGCTTGCTCTCATATCTGGCGTGCTCGCTTGCTCTCATATCTGGCTCGCTCGCATATCTGGCTCCCTCGCTTGCTCTCATGTCTGGCTCGATCGCTCTCATATCTGGCTCGCTCGCTTGCTCTCATGTCTGGCTCGCTCGCTCGCATATCTGGCTCGCTCGCTTGCTCTCATGTCTGGCTCGCTCGCTCTCATATCTGGCTCGCTCGCTTGCTCTCATGTCTGGCTCGCTCTCATATCTGGCTCGCTCGCTTGCTCTCATGTCTGCCTCGCTCGCTCTCATATCTGGCTCACTCGCTTGCTCTCATATCTGGCTCGCTCGCTCTCTTGTCTGGTTTGCTCTCTTATCTGGCTCGCTCTCATATCTGGCTTGCTCGCTTGCTCTCATATCTGGCTTGCTCGCTTGCTCTCATATCTGGCTCGCTCGCATATCAGGCTCCCTCGCTTGCTCCCATGTCGGGCTCGCTCGCTCTCATATCTGGCTCGCTCGCTTGCTCTCATGTCTGGCTCGCTCGCTCGCATATCTCGCTCGCTCGCTTGCTCTCATGTCTGGCTCGCTCGCTCTCTTATCTGGCTCGCTCGCTTGCTCTCATGTCTGGCTCGCTCTCATATTTGGCTCGCTCGCTTGCTCTCATGTCTGGCTCGCTCGCTCTCATATCTGGCTCGCTCGCTTGCTCTCTTGTCTGGTCCGCTCTCTTATCTGGCTCGCTCTCATATCTTTCTTGCTCGCTTGCTCTAATATCTGGCTCACTCTCTTGCTCTCATATCTGGCTCGCTCGCTTGCTCTCTTGTCTTTCTAGCTCTCTTATTTGGCTCGCTCGCATATCTGGCTCGCTTGCTTTCAAATCTGGCTCGCTTGCTCTCATATCTGGCTCGCTCGCTTGCTCTCTTGTTTGGCTCGCTCTCATATCTGGCTCGCTCGAATATCTGGCTCGCTCGCTCTCACATCTGGCTCGCTTGCTCTCATGTCTGGCTCGCTCGCTCTCATATCTGGCTCGCTCGCTTGCGCTCATGTCTGGCTCGCCCTTTTATATGCATTGCTCACTCGCATATCTGGCTCACTCGCTTGCTCTCATATCTGGCTCGCTCGCTTGCGCTCTTGTCTGGCTCGCTCGCATATCTGGCTCACTCGCTTGCTCTCATATCTGGCCCGCTCGCTTGCGCTCATGTCTGGCTCGCTCGCTCTCATATCTGGCTCGCTTGCTTTCATGTCTGGCTCGCTCTTTTATATGGCTCGCTCGCTCGCATATCTGGCTCACTCGCTTGCTCTCATATCTATCTCGCTTGTTTGCGCTCTTGTCTGGCTCGCTCTCTTATCTGGCTCGCTCGCTCGTATATCTGGCTAGCTCGCTCTCATATCTGGCTCGCTTGCTTGCTCTCATGTCTGGCTCGCTTGCTCTCATATCTGGCTCGCTCACTCTCATATCTGGCTCGCTCGCTTGCTCTCTTGTCTGGTTCGCTCACTTATCTGGCTCGCTCTCATATCTGGCTTGCTTGCTTGCTCTCATATCTGGCTCGCTCGCTTGCTCTCATATCTGGCTCGCTCGCTTGCTCTCTTGTCTGGCTCGCTCTCTTATCTGGCTCGCTTGCATATCTGGCTCGCTCGCATATCTGGCTTGCTCGCTTGCTCTCTTGTCTGGCTCGCTCTCCTATCTTGCTCGCTTGCTCGCATATCTGGCTCGCTCGCTTGCATATCTGGCTCACTCGCTTGCTCTCTTGTCTGGCTCGCTCTCTTATCTGGCTCGCTCACATATCTGGCTAGCTCGCTCTCATATCTGGCTCGCTCACTTGCTTTCATGTCTGGCTCGCTCGCTCTCATATCTGGCTCGCTCGCTTTCATATCTGGCTCGCTCGCTTGCTCTCATGTCTGGCTCGCTCGCTCTCATATCTGTCTCGCTCGCTTGCTCTCTTGTCTGGTTCGATCTCTTATCTGGCTCGCTCTCATATCTGGCTTGCTCGCTTGCTCTCATATCTGGCTCGCTCGTTTGCGCTCTTGTCTGGCTCGCTCTCATATCTGGCTCGCTTGCTGGCAAATCTGGCTAGCTCGCTCTCATATCTGGCTCGCTCGCTTGCTCTCATGTCTAGCTCGCTTGCTCTCATATCTGGCTCGCTCGCTCACATATCTGGCTTGCTCGCTTGCTCTCATATCTGGCTCACTGGCTTGCTCTCATATCTGGCTCACTCGCTTGCTCTCATATCTGGCTCGCTCGCTCTCTTGTCTGGTTTGCTCTCTTATCTGGCTCGCTCTCATATCTGGCTTGCTCGCTTGCTCTCATATCTGGCTTGCTCGCTTGCTCTCATATCTGGCTCGCTCGCATATCTGGCTCCCTCGCTTGCTCTCATGTCTGGCTCGCTCGCTCTCACATCTGGCTCGCTCGCTTGCTCTCATGTCTGGCTCGCTCGCTCGCATATCTGGCTCGCTCGCTTGCTCTCATGTCTGGCTCGCTCGCTTGCTCTCATGTCTGGCTCGCTCGCTCTCATATCTGGCTCGCTTGCTCTCATGTCTGGCTCGCTCTCATATTTGGCTCGCTCGCTTGCTCTCATGTCTGGCTCGCTCGCTCTCATATCTGGCTCGCTCGCTTGCTCTCTTGTCTGGTTCGCTCTCTTATCTGGCTCGCTCTTATATCTGGCTCGCTCGCTTGCTCTCATATATGGCTCGCTCGCTTGCTCTCTTGTCTGGCTCTCTCTCTTATTTGGCTTGCTCGCATATCTGGCTCGCTCGCTCTCACATCTGGCTCGCTTGCTTGCTCTCATATCTGGCTAGCTTGCTTGCTCTCATATCTGGCTAGCTTGCTTGCTCTCTTGTCTGGCTCGCTCTCATATCTGGCTCGCTCGCTTTCATATCTGGCTCGCTCGCTTGCTCTCATGTCTGGCTCGCTCGCTCTCATATCTGGCTCGCTTGCTTGCTCTCTTGTCTGGTTCGATCTCTTATCTGGCTCGCTCTCATATCTGGCTTGCTCGCTTGCTCTCATATCTGGCTCGCTCGCTTGCGCTCTTGTCTGGCTCGCTCTCATATCTGGCTCGCTCGCTTGCAAATCTGGCTAGCTCGCTCTCATATCTGGCTCGCTCGCTTGCTCTCATGTCTGGCTCGCTTGCTCTCATATCTGGCTCGCTCGCTCACATATCTGGCTTGCTCGCTTGCTCTCATATCTGGCTCACTCGCTTGCTCTCATATCTGGCTCACTCGCTTGCTCTCATATCTGGCTCGCTCGCTCTCTTGTCTGGTTTGCTCTCTTATCTGGCTAGCTCTCATATCTGGCTTGCTCGCTTGCTCTCATATCTGGCTTGCTCGCTTGCTCTCATATCTGGCTTGCTCGCATATCTGGCTCCCTTGCTTGCTCTCATGTCTGGCTCGCTCGCTCTCACATCTGGCTCGCTCGCTTGCTCTCATGTCTGGCTCGCTCGCTCGCATATCTGGCTCGCTCGCTTGCTCTCATGTCTGGCTCACTCGCTTGCTCTCATGTCTGGCTCGCTCGCTCTCATATCTGGCTCGCTCGCTTGCTCTCATGTCTGGCTCGCTCTCATATCTGGCTCGCTCGCTTGCTCTCATGTCTGGCTTGCTCGCTCTCATATCTGGCTCCCTCGCTTGCTCTCTTGTCTGGTTCGCTCTCTTATCTGGCTCGCTCTCATATCTGGCTCGCTCGCTTGCTCTCATATATGGCTCGCTCGCTTGCTCTCTTGTCTGGCTCTCTCTCTTATTTGGCTTGCTCGCATATCTGGCTCGCTCTCACATCTGGCTCGCTTGCTTGCTCTCATATCTGGCTAGCTTGCTTGCTCTCATATCTGGCTAGCTTGCTTGCTCTCTTGTCTGTCTCGCTCTCTTATCTGGCTCGCTCGCATATCTGGCTAGCTCGCTCTCATATCTTGCTCGCTCGCTCTCATATCTTGCTCGCTCTCTTTCATGTCTGGCTCGCTCGCTCTCATATCTGGCTCGCTTGCTCTCTTGTCTGGCTCGCTCTCTTATCTGGCTCGCTCACTCGCATATCTGGCTCGCTCGCTTGCTCTCATGTATGGCTCGCTCGCTCTCATATCTGGCTCGCTCGCTTGCTCTCATGTCTGGCAATCTTGCTTGCTCTCTTGTCTGGCTCACTCTCTTATCTGGCTCGCTCTCTTATCTGGCTCGCTCGCATATCTGGCTCGCTCGCTTGCTCTCTTGTCTGGTTCGCTCTCCTATCTTGCTCGCTTGCTCGCATATCTGGCTCGCTCGCTTTCTCTCTTGTCTGGCTCGCTCTCTTATCTGGCTCGCTCGCATATCTGGCTAGCTCGCTCTCATATCTGGCTCGCTCACTTGCTTTCATGTCTGGCTCGCTCGCTCTCATATCTGGCTCGCTCGCTTTCATATCTGGCTCGCTCGCTTGCTCTCATGTCTGGCTCGCTCGCTCTCATATCTGTCTCGCTCGCTTGCTCTCTTGTCTGGTTCGATCTCTTATCTGGCTCGCTCTCATATCTGGCTTGCTCGCTTGATCTCATATCTGGCTCGCTCGCTTGCACTCTTGTCTGGCTCGCTCTCTTATCTGGCTCGCTCGCTTGCAAATCTTGCTAGCTCGCTCTCATATCTGGCTCGCTCGCTTGCTCTCATGTCTGGCTCGCTTGCTCTCATATCTGGCTCGCTCGCTCACATATCTGGCTTGCTCGCTTGCTCTCATATCTGGCTCACTCGCTTGCTCTCATATCTGGCTCACTCGCTTGTTCTCATATCTGGCTCGCTCGCTCGCTCTCTTGTCTGGTTTGCTCTCTTATCTGGCTCGCTCTCTTATCTGGCTTGCTCGCTTGCTCTCATATCTGGCTTGCTCGCTTGCTCTCATATCTGGCTCGCTCGCATATCTGGCTCCCTCGCTTGCTCTCATGTCTGGCTCGCTCGCTCTCATATCTGGCTTGCTCGCTTGCTCTCATGTCTGGCTCGCTCGCTCGCATATCTGGCTCGCTCGCTTGCTCTCTTGTCTGGCTCACTTGCTCTCATATCTGGCTCGCTCGCTTGCTCTCATGTCTGGCTCGCTCTCATATCTGGCTCGCTCGCTTGCTCTCATGTCTGGCTCGCTCGCTCTCATATCTGGCTCGCTCGCTTGCTCTCTTGTCTGGTTCGCTCTCATATATGGCTTGCTCTCATATCTGGCTGCTCGCATATCTGGCTCCCTCGCTTGCTCTCATGTCTGGCTCGCTCGCTCTCATATCTGGCTCGCTCGCTTGCTCTCATGTCTGGCTCGCTCGCTCGCATATCTGGCTCGCTCGCTTGCTCTCTTGTCTGGCTCACTCGCTCTCATATCTGGCTCGCTCGCTTGCTCTCATGTCTGGCTCGCTCTCATATCTGGCTCGCTCGCTTGCTCTCATGTCTGGCTCGCTCGCTTTCATATCTGGCTCGCTCGCTTGCTCTCTTGTCTGGTTCGCTCTCTTATCTGGCTCGCTCTCATAGATGGCTCGCTCGCTTGCTCTCATATATGGCTCGCTCGCTTGCTCTCTTGTCTGGCTCTCTCTCTTATTTGGCTTGCTCGCATATCTGGCTCGCTTGCTCTCACATCTGGCTCGCTTGCTTGGTCTCATATCTGGCTAGCTTGCTTGCTCTCATATCTGGCTAGCTTGCTTGCTCTCTTGTCTGGCTCGCTCTCTTATCTGGCTCGCACGCATGTCTGGCTAGCTCGCTCTCATATCTTGCTCGCTCGCTCTCATATCTTGCTCGCTCGCTTTCATGTCTGGCTCGCTCGCTCTCATATCTGGCTCGCTCGCTTGCTCTCTTGTCTGGCTCGCTCTCTTATCTGGCTCGCTCACTCGCATATCTGGCTCGCTCGCTTGCTCTCTCATGTCTGGCTCGCTCGCTCTCATATCTGGCTCGCTTGCTTGCTCTCTTGTCTTGCTCTCTTGTCTGGCAATCTTGCTTGCTCTCTTGTCTGGCTCGCTCTCTTGTCTGGCTCGCTCTCTTATCTGGCTCGCTCGCATATCTGGCTCGCTCGCTTGCTCTCTTGTCTGGCTCGCTCTCCTATCTTGCTCGCTCGCTCGCATATCTGGCTTGCTCGCTTGCTCTCTTGTCTGGCTCGCTCTCTTATCTGGCTCGCTCACTTGCTTTCACGTCTGACTCGCTCGCTCTCATATCTGGCTCGCTCGCTTTCATATCTTGCTCGCTCGCTTGCTCTTATGTCTGGCTCGCTCGCTCTCATATCTGGCTCGCTCACTTGCTTTCATGTCTGACTCGCTCGCTCTCATATCTGGCTCGCTCGCTTTCATATCTGGCTCGCTCGCTTGCTCTCATGTCTGGCTCGCTCGCTCTCATATCTGTCTCGCTCGCTTGCTCTCTTGTCTGGTTCGATCTCTTATCTGGCTCGCTCTCATATCTGGCTTGCTCGCTTGCTCTCATATCTGGCTCGCTCGCTTGCGCTCTTGTCTGGTACGCTCTCTTATCTGGCTCGCTCGCTTGCAAATCTGGCTAGCTCGCTCTCATATTTGGCTTGCTCGCTTGCTCTCATGTCTGGCTCGCTTGCTCTCATATCTGGCTCGCTCGCTCACATATCTGGCTTGCTCGCTTGCTCTCATATCTGGCTCACTCGCTTGCTCTCATATCTGGCTCACTCGCTTGCTCTCATATCTGGCTCGCTCGCTCTCTTGTCTGGTTTGCTCTCTTATCTGGCTCGCTCTCATATCTGGCTTGCTCGCTTGCTCTCTTGTCTTGCTCTCTTGTCTGGCAATCTTGCTTGCTCTCTTGTCTGGCTCGCTCTCTTGTCTGGCTCGCTCTCTTATCTGGCTCGCTCGCATATCTGGCTCGCTCGCTTGCTCTCTTGTCTGGCTCGCTCTCCTATCTTGCTCGCTCGCTCGCATATCTGGCTCGCTCGCTTGCTCTCTTGTCTGGCTCGCTCTCTTATCTGGCTCGCTCACTTGCTTTCACGTCTGACTCGCTCGCTCTCATATCTGGCTCGCTCGCTTTCATATCTTGCTCGCTCGCTTGCTCTTATGTCTGGCTCGCTCGCTCTCATATCTGGCTCGCTCACTTGCTTTCATGTCTGACTCGCTCGCTCTCATATCTGGCTCGCTCGCTTTCATATCTGGCTCGCTCGCTTGCTCTCATGTCTGGCTCGCTCGCTCTCATATCTGTCTCGCTCGCTTGCTCTCTTGTCTGGTTCGATCTCTTATCTGGCTCGCTCTCATATCTGGCTTGCTCGCTTGCTCTCATATCTGGCTCGCTCGCTTGCGCTCTTGTCTGGTACGCTCTCTTATCTGGCTCGCTCGCTTGCAAATCTGGCTAGCTCGCTCTCATATTTGGCTTGCTCGCTTGCTCTCATGTCTGGCTCGCTTGCTCTCATATCTGGCTCGCTCGCTCACATATCTGGCTTGCTCGCTTGCTCTCATATCTGGCTCACTCGCTTGCTCTCATATCTGGCTCACTCGCTTGCTCTCATATCTGGCTCGCTCGCTCTCTTGTCTGGTTTGCTCTCTTATCTGGCTCGCTCTCATATCTGGCTTGCTCGCTTGCTCTCATATCTGGCTTGCTCGCTTGCTCTCATATCTGGCTCGCTCGCATATCTGGCTCCCTCGCTTGCTCTCATGTCTGGCTCGCTCGCTCTCATATCTGGCTCGCTCGCTTGCTCTCATGTCTGGCTCGCTCTCATATCTGGCTCGCTCGCTTGCTCTCATGTCTGGCTCACTCGCTCTCATATCTGGCTCGCTCGCTTGCTCTCTTGTCTGGTTCGCTCTTTTATCTGGCTCGCGCTCATATCTGGCTCGCTCGCTTGCTCTCATATATGACTCGCTCGCTTGCTCTCTTGTCTGGCTCTCTTTGTCATTTCTGGCTTGTTTGCATATCTGGCTCGCTCGCTCTCACATCTGGCTCGCTTGCTTGCTCTCATATCTGGCTAGCTTGCTTGCTCTCTTGTCTGGCTCGCTCTCTTATCTGACTCGCTCGCATATCTGGCTAGCTCGCTCTCATATCTTGCTCGCTCGCTCTCATATCTTGCTCGCTCGCTCTCAAATCTTGCTCGCTAGCTTTCATGTCTGGCTCGCTCGCTCTCATATCTGGCTCGCTCGCTTGCTCTCTTGTCTGGCTCGCTCTCTTATCTGGCTCGCTCACTCGCATATCTGGCTCGCTCGCTTGCTCTCTTGTCTGGCTCGCTCTCTTATCTGGCTCGCTCACTCGCATATCTGGCTCGCTCTCATGTCTGGCTCGCTCGCTCTCATATCTGGCTCGCTCGCTTGCTCTCATATCTGGCTCACTCGCTTGCTCTCATATCTGGCTCACTCGCTTGCTCTCATATCTGGCTCGCTTGCTCTCTTGTCTGGTTTGCTCTCTTATCTGGCTCGCTCTCATATCTGGCTTGCTCGCTTGCTCTCATATCTGGCTCACTCTCTTGCTCTCATATCTGGCTCGCTCGCTTGCTCTCTTGTCTTGCTGGCTCTCTTATTTGGCTCGCTCGCATATCTGGCTCGCTTGCTTTCACATCTGGCTCGCTTGCTCTCATATCTGGCTCGCTCGCTTGCTCTCTTGTTTGGCTCGCTCTCATATCTGGCTCGCTCGAATATCTGGCTCGCTCGCTCTCACATCTGGCTCGCTTGCTCTCATGTCTGTCTCGCTCGCTCTCATATCTGGCTCGCTCGCTTGCGCTCATGTCTGGCTCGCCCTTTTATATGCATTGCTCGCTCGCATATCTGGCTCACTCGCTTGCTCTCATATCTGGCTCGCTCGCTTGCGCCCTTGTCTGGCTCGCTCGCATATCTGGCTCACTCGCTTGCTCTCATATCTGGCTCGCTCGCTTGCGCTCATGTCTGGCTCGCTCGCTCTCATATCTGGCTCGCTCGCTCTCATGTCTGGCTCGCTCGCTCTCATATCTGGCTCGCTTGCTGTCATGTTTGGCTCGCTCGCTCTCATGTCTGGCTCGCTTGCTCTCATGTTTGGCTCGCTCGCTCTCATATCTGGCTCGCTCGCTTGCTCCGCTCGCTCTCATATCTGGCTCGCTCGCTTGCTCTCTGGCTCGCTCTCTTATATGGCTCGCTCGCTCGCATATCTGGCTCACTCGCTTGCTCTCATATCTATCTCGCTTGCTTGCGCTCTTGTCTGGCTCGATCTCTTATCTGGCTCGCTCGCTCGTATATCTGGCTAGCTCGCTCTCATATCTGGCTCGCTTGCTTGCTCTCATATCTGGCTCGCTTGCTCTCATATCTGGCTCGCTCACTCTCATATCTGGCTTGCTCGCTTGCTCTCTTGTCTGGTTCGCTCACTTATCTGGCTCGCTCTCATATCTGGCTTGCTTGCTTGCTCTCATATCTGGCTCGCTCGCTTGCTCTCATATCTGGCTCGCTCGCTTGCTCTCTTGTCTGGCTCGCTCTCTTATCTGGCTCGCTTGCATATCTGGCTCGCTCGCATATCTGGCTCGCTCGCTTGCTCTCTTGCCTGGCTCGCTCTCCTATCTTGCTCGCTTGCTCGCATATCTGGCTCGCTCGCTCGCATATCTGGCTCGCTCGCTTGCTCTCTTGTCTGGCTCGCTCTCTTATCTGGCTCGCTCACATATCTGGCTAGCTCGCTCTCATATCTGGCTCGCTCACTTGCTTTCATGTCTGGCTCGCTCGCTCTCATATCTGGCTCGCTCGCTTGCTCTCATGTCTGGTTCGATCTCTTATCTGGCTCGCTCTCATATCTGGCTTGCTCGCTTGCTCTCATATCTGGCTCGCTCGCTTGCGCTCTTGTCTGGCTTGCTCTCATATCTGACTCGCTCGCTTGCAAATCTGGCTAGCTCGCTCTCATATCTGGCTCGCTCGCTTGCTCTCATGTCTGGCTCGCTTGCTCTCATATCTGGCTCGCTCGCTCACATATCTGGCTTGCTCGCTTGCTCTCATATCTGGCTCCTTCGCTTGCTCTCATATCTGGCTCACTCGCTTGCTCTCATATCTGGCTCGCTCGCTCTCTTGTCTGGTTTGCTCTCTTATCTGGCTTGCTCTCATATCTGGCTTGCTCGCTTGCTCTCATATCTTGCTTGCTCGCTTGCTCTCATATCTGGCTCGCTCGCATATCTGGCTCCCTCGCTTGCTCACATGTCTGGCTCGCTCTCATATCTGGCTCGCTCGCTTGCTCTCATGTCTGGCTCGCTCGCTCGCATATCTGGCTCGCTCGCTTGCTCTCATGTCTGGCTCGCTCGCTTGCTCTTATGTCTGGCTCGCTCGCTCTCATATCTGGCTCGCTCGCTCTCATGTCTGGCTCGCTCTCATATCTGGCTCGCTCGCTTGCTCTCATGTCTGGCTCGCTCGCTCTCATATCTGGCTCGCTCGCTTGATCTCTTGTCTGGTTCGCTCTCTTATCTGGCACGCTCTCATATCTGGCTCGCTCGCTTGCTCTCATATACGGCTCGCTCGCTTGCTCTCTTGTCTGGCTCTCTCTTATTTGGCTTGCTCGCATATCTGGCTCGCTCGCTCTCACATCTGGCTCGCTTGCTTGCTCTCATATCTGGCTAGCTTGCTTGCTCTTATATCTGGCTAGCTTGCTTGCTCTCTTGTCTGGCTCGCTCTCTTATCTGGCTCGCTCTCATATCTTGCTCTCTCACTCTCATATCTTGCTCGCTCGCTCTCATATCTGGCTCGCTTGCTCTCTTGTCTGGCTCGCTCTCTTATCTGGCTCGCTCACTCGCATATCTGGCTCGCTCGCTTGCTCTCATGTCTGGCTCGCTCGCTCTCATATCTGGCTCGCTCGCTTGCTCTCATGTCTGGCAATCTTGCTTGCTCTCTTGTCTGGCTCGCTCTCTTATCTGGCTCGCTCGCATATCTGGCTCGCTCGCTTGCTCTCTTGTCTGGCTCGCTCTCCTATCTTGCTCGCTTGCTCGCATATCTGGCTCGCTCGCTTGCTCTCTTGTCTGGCTCGCTCTCTTATCTGGCTCACTCGCATATCTGGCTAGCTCGCTCTCATATCTGGCTCGCTCACTTGCTTTCATGTCTGGCTCGCTCGCTCTCATATCTGGCTCGCTCGCTTTCATATCTGGCTCGCTCGCTTGCTCTCATGTCTGGCTCGCTCGCTCTCATATCTGTCTCGCTCGCTTGCTCTCTTGTCTGGTTCGATCTCTTATCTGGCTCGCTCTCATATCTGGCTTTCTCGCTTGCTCTCATATCTGGCTCGCTCGCTTGCGCTCTTGTCTGGCTCACTCTCTTATCTGACTCGCTCGCTTGCAAATCTGGCTAGCTCGCTCTCATATATGGCTCGCTCGCTTGCTCTCATGTCTGGCTCACTTGCTCTCATATCTGGCTCGCTCGCTCACATATCTGGCTTGCTCGCTTGCTCTCATATCTGGCTCACTCGCTTGCTCTCATATCTGGCTCACTCGCTTGCTCTCATATCTGTCTCGCTCGCCAGCTCTCTTGTCTGGTTTGCTCTCTTATCTGGCTCGCTCTCATATCTGGCTTGCTGGCTTGCTCTCATATCTGGCGTGCTCGCTTGCTCTCATATCTGGCTCGCTCGCATATCTGGCTCCCTCGCTTGCTCTCATGTCTGGCTCGATCGCTCTCATATCTGGCTCGCTCGCTTGCTCTCATGTCTGGCTCGCTCGCTCGCATATCTGGCTCGCTCGCTTGCTCTCATGTCTGGCTCGCTCGCTCTCATATCTGGCTCGCTCGCTTGCTCTCATGTCTGGCTCGCTCTCATATCTGGCTCGCTCGCTTGCTCTCATGTCTGCCTCGCTCGCTCTCATATCTGGCTCACTCGCTTGCTCTCATATCTGGCTCGCTCGCTCTCTTGTCTGGTTTGCTCTCTTATCTGGCTCGCTCTCATATCTGGCTTGCTCGCTTGCTCTCATATCTGGCTTGCTCGCTTGCTCTCATATCTGGCTCGCTCGCATATCAGGCTCCCTCGCTTGCTCCCATGTCGGGCTCGCTCGCTCTCATATCTGGCTCGCTCGCTTGCTCTCATGTCTGGCTCGCTCGCTCGCATATCTCGCTCGCTCGCTTGCTCTCATGTCTGGCTCGCTCGCTCTCTTATCTGGCTCGCTCGCTTGCTCTCATGTCTGGCTCGCTCTCATATCTGGCTCGCTCGCTTGCTCTCATGTCTGGCTCGCTCGCTCTCATATCTTTCTTGCTCGCTTGCTCTAATATCTGGCTCACTCTCTTGCTCTCATATCTGGCTCGCTCGCTTGCTCTCTTGTCTTTCTAGCTCTCTTATTTGGCTCGCTCGCATATCTGGCTCGCTTGCTTTCAAATCTGGCTCGCTTGCTCTCATATCTGGCTCGCTCGCTTGCTCTCTTGTTTGGCTCGCTCTCATATCTGGCTCGCTCGAATATCTGGCTCGCTCGCTCTCACATCTGGCTCGCTTGCTCTCATGTCTGGCTCGCTCGCTCTCATATCTGGCTCGCTCGCTTGCGCTCATGTCTGGCTCGCCCTTTTATATGCATTGCTCACTCGCATATCTGGCTCACTCGCTTGCTCTCATATCTGGCTCGCTCGCTTGCGCTCTTGTCTGGCTCGCTCGCATATCTGGCTCACTCGCTTGCTCTCATATCTGGCCCGCTCGCTTGCGCTCATGTCTGGCTCGCTCGCTCTCATATCTGGCTCGCTTGCTTTCATGTCTGGCTCGCTCTTTTATATGGCTCGCTCGCTCGCATATCTGGCTCACTCGCTTGCTCTCATATCTATCTCGCTTGTTTGCGCTCTTGTCTGGCTCGCTCTCTTATCTGGCTCGCTCGCTCGTATATCTGGCTAGCTCGCTCTCATATCTGGCTCGCTTGCTTGCTCTCATGTCTGGCTCGCTTGCTCTCATATCTGGCTCGCTCACTCTCATATCTGGCTCGCTCGCTTGCTCTCTTGTCTGGTTCGCTCACTTATCTGGCTCGCTCTCATATCTGGCTTGCTTGCTTGCTCTCATATCTGGCTCGCTCGCTTGCTCTCATATCTGGCTCGCTCGCTTGCTCTCTTGTCTGGCTCGCTCTCTTATCTGGCTCGCTTGCATATCTGGCTCGCTCGCATATCTGGCTTGCTCGCTTGCTCTCTTGTCTGGCTCGCTCTCCTATCTTGCTCGCTTGCTCGCATATCTGGCTCGCTCGCTTGCATATCTGGCTCACTCGCTTGCTCTCTTGTCTGGCTCGCTCTCTTATCTGGCTCGCTCACATATCTGGCTAGCTCGCTCTCATATCTGGCTCGCTCACTTGCTTTCATGTCTGGCTCGCTCGCTCTCATATCTGGCTCGCTCGCTTTCATATCTGGCTCGCTCGCTTGCTCTCATGTCTGGCTCGCTCGCTCTCATATCTGTCTCGCTCGCTTGCTCTCTTGTCTGGTTCGATCTCTTATCTGGCTCGCTCTCATATCTGGCTTGCTCGCTTGCTCTCATATCTGGCTCGCTCGTTTGCGCTCTTGTCTGGCTCGCTCTCATATCTGGCTCGCTTGCTGGCAAATCTGGCTAGCTCGCTCTCATATCTGGCTCGCTCGCTTGCTCTCATGTCTAGCTCGCTTGCTCTCATATCTGGCTCGCTCGCTCACATATCTGGCTTGCTCGCTTGCTCTCATATCTGGCTCACTGGCTTGCTCTCATATCTGGCTCACTCGCTTGCTCTCATATCTGGCTCGCTCGCTCTCTTGTCTGGTTTGCTCTCTTATCTGGCTCGCTCTCATATCTGGCTTGCTCGCTTGCTCTCATATCTGGCTTGCTCGCTTGCTCTAATATCTGGCTCGCTCGCATATCTGGCTCCCTCGCTTGCTCTCATGTCTGGCTCGCTCGCTCTCACATCTGGCTCGCTCGCTTGCTCTCATGTCTGGCTCGCTCGCTCGCATATCTGGCTCGCTCGCTTGCTCTCATGTCTGGCTCGCTCGCTTGCTCTCATGTCTGGCTCGCTCGCTCTCATATCTGGCTCGCTCGCTTGCTCTCATGTCTGGCTCGCTCTCATATCTGGCTCGCTCGCTTGCTCTCATGTCTGGCTCGCTCGCTCTCATATCTGGCTCGCTCGCTTGCTCTCTTGTCTGGTTCGCTCTCATATATGGCTTGCTCTCATATCTGGCTCGCTCGCATATCTGGCTCCCTCGCTTGCTCTCATGTCTGGCTCGCTCGCTCTCATATCTGGCTCGCTCGCTTGCTCTCATGTCTGGCTCGCTCGCTCGCATATCTGGCTCGCTCGCTTGCTCTCTTGTCTGGCTCACTCGCTCTCATATCTGGCTCGCTCGCTTGCTCTCATGTCTGGCTCGCTCTCATATCTGGCTCGCTTGCTCTCATGTCTGGCTCGCTCGCTCTCATATCTGGCTCGCTCGCTTGCTCTCTTGTCTGGTTCGCTCTCTTATCTGGCTCGCTCTCATAGATGGCTCGCTCGCTTGCTCTCATATATGGCTCGCTCGCTTGCTCTCTTGTCTGGCTCTCTCTCTTATTTGGCTTGCTCGCATATCTGGCTCGCTTGCTCTCACATCTGGCTCGCTTGCTTGGTCTCATATCTGGCTAGCTTGCTTGCTCTCATATCTGGCTAGCTTGCTTGCTCTCTTGTCTGGCTCGCTCTCTTATCTGGCTCGCACGCATGTCTGGCTAGCTCGCTCTCATATCTTGCTCGCTCGCTCTCATATCTTGCTCGCTCGCTTTCATGTCTGGCTCGCTCGCTCTCATATCTGGCTCGCTCGCTTGCTCTCTTGTCTGGCTCGCTCTCTTATCTGGCTCGCTCACTCGCATATCTGGCTCGCTCGCTTGCTCTCTCATATCTGGCTCGCTCTCATATCTGGCTCGCTTGCTTGCTCTCTTGTCTTGCTCTCTTGTCTGGCAATCTTGCTTGCTCTCTTGTCTGGCTCGCTCTCTTGTCTGGCTCGCTCTCTTATCTGGCTCGCTCGCATATCTGGCTCGCTCGCTTGCTCTCTTGTCTGGCTCGCTCTCCTATCTTGCTCGCTCGCTCGCATATCTGGCTCGCTCGCTTGCTCTCTTGTCTGGCTCGCTCTCTTATCTGGCTCGCTCACTTGCTTTCACGTCTGACTCGCTCGCTCTCATATCTGGCTCGCTCGCTTTCATATCTTGCTCGCTCGCTTGCTCTTATGTCTGGCTCGCTCGCTCTCATATCTGGCTCGCTCACTTGCTTTCATGTCTGACTCGCTCGCTCTCATATCTGGCTCGCTCGCTTTCATATCTGGCTCGCTCGCTTGCTCTCATGTCTGGCTCGCTCGCTCTCATATCTGTCTCGCTCGCTTGCTCTCTTGTCTGGTTCGATCTCTTATCTGGCTCGCTCTCATATCTGGCTTGCTCGCTTGCTCTCATATCTGGCTCGCTCGCTTGCGCTCTTGTCTGGTACGCTCTCTTATCTGGCTCGCTCGCTTGCAAATCTGGCTAGCTCGCTCTCATATTTGGCTTGCTCGCTTGCTCTCATGTCTGGCTCGCTTGCTCTCATATCTGGCTCGCTCGCTCACATATCTGGCTTGCTCGCTTGCTCTCATATCTGGCTCACTCGCTTGCTCTCATATCTGGCTCACTCGCTTGCTCTCATATCTGGCTCGCTCGCTCTCTTGTCTGGTTTGCTCTCTTATCTGGCTCGCTCTCATATCTGGCTTGCTCGCTTGCTCTCTTGTCTTGCTCTCTTGTCTGGCAATCTTGCTTGCTCTCTTGTCTGGCTCGCTCTCTTGTCTGGCTCGCTCTCTTATCTGGCTCGCTCGCATATCTGGCTCGCTCGCTTGCTCTCTTGTCTGGCTCGCTCTCCTATCTTGCTCGCTCGCTCGCATATCTGGCTCGCTCGCTTGCTCTCTTGTCTGGCTCGCTCTCTTATCTGGCTCGCTCACTTGCTTTCACGTCTGACTCGCTCGCTCTCATATCTGGCTCGCTCGCTTTCATATCTTGCTCGCTCGCTTGCTCTTATGTCTGGCTCGCTCGCTCTCATATCTGGCTCGCTCACTTGCTTTCATGTCTGACTCGCTCGCTCTCATATCTGGCTCGCTCGCTTTCATATCTGGCTCGCTCGCTTGCTCTCATGTCTGGCTCGCTCGCTCTCATATCTGTCTCGCTCGCTTGCTCTCTTGTCTGGTTCGATCTCTTATCTGGCTCGCTCTCATATCTGGCTTGCTCGCTTGCTCTCATATCTGGCTCGCTCGCTTGCGCTCTTGTCTGGTACGCTCTCTTATCTGGCTCGCTCGCTTGCAAATCTGGCTAGCTCGCTCTCATATTTGGCTTGCTCGCTTGCTCTCATGTCTGGCTCGCTTGCTCTCATATCTGGCTTGCTCGCTCACATATCTGGCTTGCTCGCTTGCTCTCATATCTGGCTCACTCGCTTGCTCTCATATCTGGCTCACTCGCTTGCTCTCATATCTGGCTCGCTCGCTCTCTTGTCTGGTTTGCTCTCTTATCTGGCTCGCTCTCATATCTGGCTTGCTCGCTTGCTCTCATATCTGGCTTGCTCGCTTGCTCTCATATCTGGCTCGCTCGCATATCTGGCTCCCTCGCTTGCTCTCATGTCTGGCTCGCTCGCTCTCATATCTGGCTCGCTCGCTTGCTCTCATGTCTGGCTCGCTCTCATATCTGGCTCGCTCGCTTGCTCTCATGTCTGGCTCACTCGCTCTCATATCTGGCTCGCTCGCTTGCTCTCTTGTCTGGTTCGCTCTTTTATCTGGCTCGCGCTCATATCTGGCTCGCTCGCTTGCTCTCATATATGACTCGCTCGCTTGCTCTCTTGTCTGGCTCTCTTTGTCATTTCTGGCTTGTTTGCATATCTGGCTCGCTCGCTCTCACATCTGGCTCGCTTGCTTGCTCTCATATCTGGCTAGCTTGCTTGCTCTCTTGTCTGGCTCGCTCTCTTATCTGACTCGCTCGCATATCTGGCTAGCTCGCTCTCATATCTTGCTCGCTCGCTCTCATATCTTGCTCGCTCGCTCTCAAATCTTGCTCGCTAGCTTTCATGTCTGGCTCGCTCGCTCTCATATCTGGCTCGCTCGCTTGCTCTCTTGTCTGGCTCGCTCTCTTATCTGGCTCGCTCACTCGCATATCTGGCTCGCTCGCTTGCTCTCTTGTCTGGCTCGCTCTCTTATCTGGCTCGCTCACTCGCATATCTGGCTCGCTCTCATGTCTGGCTCGCTCGCTCTCATATCTGGCTCGCTCGCTTGCTCTCATATCTGGCTCACTCGCTTGCTCTCATATCTGGCTCACTCGCTTGCTCTCATATCTGGCTCGCTTGCTCTCTTGTCTGGTTTGCTCTCTTATCTGGCTCGCTCTCATATCTGGCTTGCTCGCTTGCTCTCATATCTGGCTCACTCTCTTGCTCTCATATCTGGCTCGCTCGCTTGCTCTCTTGTCTTGCTGGCTCTCTTATTTGGCTCGCTCGCATATCTGGCTCGCTTGCTTTCACATCTGGCTCGCTTGCTCTCATATCTGGCTCGCTCGCTTGCTCTCTTGTTTGGCTCGCTCTCATATCTGGCTCGCTCGAATATCTGGCTCGCTCGCTCTCACATCTGGCTCGCTTGCTCTCATGTCTGTCTCGCTCGCTCTCATATCTGGCTCGCTCGCTTGCACTCATGTCTGGCTCGCCCTTTTATATGCATTGCTCGCTCGCATATCTGGCTCACTCGCTTGCTCTCATATCTGGCTCGCTCGCTTGCGCCCTTGTCTGGCTCGCTTGCATATCTGGCTCACTCGCTTGCTCTCATATCTGGCTCGCTCGCTTGCGCTCATGTCTGGCTCGCTCGCTCTCATATCTGGCTCGCTCGCTCTCATGTCTGGCTCGCTCGCTCTCATATCTGGCTCGCTTGCTCTCATGTTTGGCTCGCTCGCTCTCATGTCTGGCTCGCTTGCTCTCATGTTTGGCTCGCTCGCTCTCATATCTGGCTCGCTCGCTTGCTCCGCTCGCTCTCATATCTGGCTCGCTCGCTTGCTCTCTGGCTCGCTCTCTTATATGGCTCGCTCGCTCGCATATCTGGCTCACTCGCTTGCTCTCATATCTATCTCGCTTGCTTGCGCTCTTGTCTGGCTCGATCTCTTATCTGGCTCGCTCGCTCGTATATCTGGCTAGCTCGCTCTCATATCTGGCTCGCTTGCTTGCTCTCATATCTGGCTCGCTTGCTCTCATATCTGGCTCGCTCACTCTCATATCTGGCTTGCTCGCTTGCTCTCTTGTCTGGTTCGCTCACTTATCTGGCTCGCTCTCATATCTGGCTTGCTTGCTTGCTCTCATATCTGGCTCGCTCGCTTGCTCTCATATCTGGCTCGCTCGCTTGCTCTCTTGTCTGGCTCGCTCTCTTATCTGGCTCGCTTGCATATCTGGCTCGCTCGCATATCTGGCTCGCTCGCTTGCTCTCTTGCCTGGCTCGCTCTCCTATCTTGCTCGCTTGCTCGCATATCTGGCTCGCTCGCTCGCATATCTGGCTCGCTCGCTTGCTCTCTTGTCTGGCTCGCTCTCTTATCTGGCTCGCTCACATATCTGGCTAGCTCGCTCTCATATCTGGCTCGCTCACTTGCTTTCATGTCTGGCTCGCTCGCTCTCATATCTGGCTCGCTCGCTTGCTCTCATGTCTGGTTCGATCTCTTATCTGGCTCGCTCTCATATCTGGCTTGCTCGCTTGCTCTCATATCTGGCTCGCTCGCTTGCGCTCTTGTCTGGCTTGCTCTCATATCTGACTCGCTCGCTTGCAAATCTGGCTAGCTCGCTCTCATATCTGGCTCGCTCGCTTGCTCTCATGTCTGGCTCGCTTGCTCTCATATCTGGCTCGCTCGCTCACATATCTGGCTTGCTCGCTTGCTCTCATATCTGGCTCCTTCGCTTGCTCTCATATCTGGCTCACTCGCTTGCTCTCATATCTGGCTCGCTCGCTCTCTTGTCTGGTTTGCTCTCTTATCTGGCTTGCTCTCATATCTGGCTTGCTCGCTTGCTCTCATATCTTGCTTGCTCGCTTGCTCTCATATCTGGCTCGCTCGCATATCTGGCTCCCTCGCTTGCTCACATGTCTGGCTCGCTCTCATATCTGGCTCGCTCGCTTGCTCTCATGTCTGGCTCGCTCGCTCGCATATCTGGCTCGCTCGCTTGCTCTCATGTCTGGCTCGCTCGCTTGCTCTTATGTCTGGCTCGCTCGCTCTCATATCTGGCTCGCTCGCTCTCATGTCTGGCTCGCTCTCATATCTGGCTCGCTCGCTTGCTCTCATGTCTGGCTCGCTCGCTCTCATATCTGGCTCGCTCGCTTGATCTCTTGTCTGGTTCGCTCTCTTATCTGGCACGCTCTCATATCTGGCTCGCTCGCTTGCTCTCATATACGGCTCGCTCGCTTGCTCTCTTGTCTGGCTCTCTCTTATTTGGCTTGCTCGCATATCTGGCTCGCTCGCTCTCACATCTGGCTCGCTTGCTTGCTCTCATATCTGGCTAGCTTGCTTGCTCTTATATCTGGCTAGCTTGCTTGCTCTCTTGTCTGGCTCGCTCTCTTATCTGGCTCGCTCTCATATCTTGCTCTCTCACTCTCATATCTTGCTCGCTCGCTCTCATATCTGGCTCGCTTGCTCTCTTGTCTGGCTCGCTCTCTTATCTGGCTCGCTCACTCGCATATCTGGCTCGCTCGCTTGCTCTCATGTCTGGCTCGCTCGCTCTCATATCTGGCTCGCTCGCTTGCTCTCATGTCTGGCAATCTTGCTTGCTCTCTTGTCTGGCTCGCTCTCTTATCTGGCTCGCTCGCATATCTGGCTCGCTCGCTTGCTCTCTTGTCTGGCTCGCTCTCCTATCTTGCTCGCTTGCTCGCATATCTGGCTCGCTCGCTTGCTCTCTTGTCTGGCTCGCTCTCTTATCTGGCTCACTCGCATATCTGGCTAGCTCGCTCTCATATCTGGCTCGCTCACTTGCTTTCATGTCTGGCTCGCTCGCTCTCATATCTGGCTCGCTCGCTTTCATATCTGGCTCGCTCGCTTGCTCTCATGTCTGGCTCGCTCGCTCTCATATCTGTCTCGCTCGCTTGCTCTCTTGTCTGGTTCGATCTCTTATCTGGCTCGCTCTCATATCTGGCTTTCTCGCTTGCTCTCATATCTGGCTCGCTCGCTTGCGCTCTTGTCTGGCTCACTCTCTTATCTGACTCGCTCGCTTGCAAATCTGGCTAGCTCGCTCTCATATATGGCTCGCTCGCTTGCTCTCATGTCTGGCTCACTTGCTCTCATATCTGGCTCGCTCGCTCACATATCTGGCTTGCTCGCTTGCTCTCATATCTGGCTCACTCGCTTGCTCTCATATCTGGCTCACTCGCTTGCTCTCATATCTGTCTCGCTCGCTAGCTCTCTTGTCTGGTTTGCTCTCTTATCTGGCTCGCTCTCATATCTGGCTTGCTGGCTTGCTCTCATATCTGGCGTGCTCGCTTGCTCTCATATCTGGCTCGCTCGCATATCTGGCTCGCTCGCTTGCTCTCATGTCTGGCTCGCTCTCATATCTGGCTCGCTCGCTTGCTCTCATGTCTGCCTCGCTCGCTCTCATATCTGGCTCACTCGCTTGCTCTCATATCTGGCTCGCTCGCATATCAGGCTCCCTCGCTTGCTCCCTCGCTTGCTCCCTCTCTTGTCTGGTTTGCTCTCTTATCTGGCTCGCTCTCATATCTGGCTTGCTCGCTTGCTCTCATATCTGGCTTGCTCGCTTGCTCTCATATCTGGCTCGCTCGCATATCAGGCTCCCTCGCTTGCTCCCATGTCGGGCTCGCTCGCTCTCATATCTGGCTCGCTCGCTTGCTCTCATGTCTGGCTCGCTCGCTCGCATATCTCGCTCGCTCGCTTGCTCTCATGTCTGGCTCGCTCGCTCTCTTATCTGGCTCGCTCGCTTGCTCTCATGTCTGGCTCGCTCTCATATCTGGCTCGCTCGCTTGCTCTCATGTCTGGCTCGCTCGCTCTCATATCTGGCTCGCTCGCTTGCTCTCTTGTCTGGTCCGCTCTCTTATCTGGCTCGCTCTCATATCTTTCTTGCTCGCTTGCTCTAATATCTGGCTCACTCTCTTGCTCTCATATCTGGCTCGCTCGCTTGCTCTCTTGTCTTTCTAGCTCTCTTATTTGGCTCGCTCGCATATCTGGCTCGCTTGCTTTCAAATCTGGCTCGCTTGCTCTCATATCTGGCTCGCTCGCTTGCTCTCTTGTTTGGCTCGCTCTCATATCTGGCTCGCTCGAATATCTGGCTCGCTCGCTCTCACATCTGGCTCGCTTGCTCTCATGTCTGGCTCGCTCGCTCTCATATCTGGCTCGCTCGCTTGCGCTCATGTCTGGCTCGCCCTTTTATATGCATTGCTCACTCGCATATCTGGCTCACTCGCTTGCTCTCATATCTGGCTCGCTCGCTTGCGCTCTTGTCTGGCTCGCTCGCATATCTGGCTCACTCGCTTGCTCTCATATCTGGCCCGCTCGCTTGCGCTCATGTCTGGCTCGCTCGCTCTCATATCTGGCTCGCTTGCTTTCATGTCTGGCTCGCTCTTTTATATGGCTCGCTCGCTCGCATATCTGGCTCACTCGCTTGCTCTCATATCTATCTCGCTTGTTTGCGCTCTTGTCTGGCTCGCTCTCTTATCTGGCTCGCTCGCTCGTATATCTGGCTAGCTCGCTCTCATATCTGGCTCGCTTGCTTGCTCTCATGTCTGGCTCGCTTGCTCTCATATCTGGCTCGCTCACTCTCATATCTGGCTCGCTCGCTTGCTCTCTTGTCTGGTTCGCTCACTTATCTGGCTCGCTCTCATATCTGGCTTGCTTGCTTGCTCTCATATCTGGCTCGCTCGCTTGCTCTCATATCTGGCTCGCTCGCTTGCTCTCTTGTCTGGCTCGCTCTCTTATCTGGCTCGCTTGCATATCTGGCTCGCTCGCATATCTGGCTTGCTCGCTTGCTCTCTTGTCTGGCTCGCTCTCCTATCTTGCTCGCTTGCTCGCATATCTGGCTCGCTCGCTTGCATATCTGGCTCACTCGCTTGCTCTCTTGTCTGGCTCGCTCTCTTATCTGGCTCGCTCACATATCTGGCTAGCTCGCTCTCATATCTGGCTCGCTCACTTGCTTTCATGTCTGGCTCGCTCGCTCTCATATCTGGCTCGCTCGCTTTCATATCTGGCTCGCTCGCTTGCTCTCATGTCTGGCTCGCTCGCTCTCATATCTGTCTCGCTCGCTTGCTCTCTTGTCTGGTTCGATCTCTTATCTGGCTCGCTCTCATATCTGGCTTGCTCGCTTGCTCTCATATCTGGCTCGCTCGTTTGCGCTCTTGTCTGGCTCGCTCTCATATCTGGCTCGCTTGCTGGCAAATCTGGCTAGCTCGCTCTCATATCTGGCTCGCTCGCTTGCTCTCATGTCTAGCTCGCTTGCTCTCATATCTGGCTCGCTCGCTCACATATCTGGCTTGCTCGCTTGCTCTCATATCTGGCTCACTGGCTTGCTCTCATATCTGGCTCACTCGCTTGCTCTCATATCTGGCTCGCTCGCTCTCTTGTCTGGTTTGCTCTCTTATCTGGCTCGCTCTCATATCTGGCTTGCTCGCTTGCTCTCATATCTGGCTTGCTCGCTTGCTCTCATATCTGGCTCGCTCGCATATCTGGCTCCCTCGCTTGCTCTCATGTCTGGCTCGCTCGCTCTCACATCTGGCTCGCTCGCTTGCTCTCATGTCTGGCTCGCTCGCTCGCATATCTGGCTCGCTCGCTTGCTCTCATGTCTGGCTCGCTCGCTTGCTCTCATGTCTGGCTCGCTCGCTCTCATATCTGGCTCGCTCGCTTGCTCTCTTGTCTGGTTCGCTCTCTTATCTGGCTCGCTCTTATATCTGGCTCGCTCGCTTGCTCTCATATATGGCTCGCTCGCTTGCTCTCTTGTCTGGCTCTCTCTCTTATTTGGCTTGCTCGCATATCTGGCTCGCTCGCTCTCACATCTGGCTCGCTTGCTTGCTCTCATATCTGGCTAGCTTGCTTGCTCTCATATCTGGCTAGCTTGCTTGCTCTCTTGTCTGGCTCGCTCTCATATCTGGCTCGCTCGCTTTCATATCTGGCTCGCTCGCTTGCTCTCATGTCTGGCTCGCTCGCTCTCATATCTGGCTCGCTTGCTTGCTCTCTTGTCTGGTTCGATCTCTTATCTGGCTCGCTCTCATATCTGGCTTGCTCGCTTGCTCTCATATCTGGCTCGCTCGCTTGCGCTCTTGTCTGGCTCGCTCTCATATCTGGCTCGCTCGCTTGCAAATCTGGCTAGCTCGCTCTCATATCTGGCTCGCTCGCTTGCTCTCATGTCTGGCTCGCTTGCTCTCATATCTGGCTCGCTCGCTCACATATCTGGCTTGCTCGCTTGCTCTCATATCTGGCTCACTCGCTTGCTCTCATATCTGGCTCACTCGCTTGCTCTCATATCTGGCTCGCTCGCTCTCTTGTCTGGTTTGCTCTCTTATCTGGCTAGCTCTCATATCTGGCTTGCTCGCTTGCTCTCATATCTGGCTTGCTCGCTTGCTCTCATATCTGGCTTGCTCGCATATCTGGCTCCCTTGCTTGCTCTCATGTCTGGCTCGCTCGCTCTCACATCTGGCTCGCTCGCTTGCTCTCATGTCTGGCTCGCTCGCTCGCATATCTGGCTCGCTCGCTTGCTCTCATGTCTGGCTCACTCGCTTGCTCTCATGTCTGGCTCGCTCGCTCTCATATCTGGCTCGCTCGCTTGCTCTCATGTCTGGCTCGCTCTCATATCTGGCTCGCTCGCTTGCTCTCATGTCTGGCTTGCTCGCTCTCATATCTGGCTCCCTCGCTTGCTCTCTTGTCTGGTTCGCTCTCTTATCTGGCTCGCTCTCATATCTGGCTCGCTCGCTTGCTCTCATATATGGCTCGCTCGCTTGCTCTCTTGTCTGGCTCTCTCTCTTATTTGGCTTGCTCGCATATCTGGCTCGCTCTCACATCTGGCTCGCTTGCTTGCTCTCATATCTGGCTAGCTTGCTTGCTCTCATATCTGGCTAGCTTGCTTGCTCTCTTGTCTGTCTCGCTCTCTTATCTGGCTCGCTCGCATATCTGGCTAGCTCGCTCTCATATCTTGCTCGCTCGCTCTCATATCTTGCTCGCTCTCTTTCATGTCTGGCTCGCTCGCTCTCATATCTGGCTCGCTTGCTCTCTTGTCTGGCTCGCTCTCTTATCTGGCTCGCTCACTTGCATATCTGGCTCGCTCGCTTGCTCTCATGTCTGGCTCGCTCGCTCTCATATCTGGCTCGCTCGCTTGCTCTCATGTCTGGCAATCTTGCTTGCTCTCTTGTCTGGCTCGCTCTCTTATCTGGCTCGCTCTCTTATCTGGCTCGCTCGCATATCTGGCTCGCTCGCTTGCTCTCTTGTCTGGTTCGCTCTCCTATCTTGCTCGCTTGCTCGCATATCTGGCTCGCTCGCTTGCTCTCTTGTCTGGCTCGCTCTCTTATCTGGCTCGCTCGCATATCTGGCTAGCTCGCTCTCATATCTGGCTCGCTCACTTGCTTTCATGTCTGGCTCGCTCGCTCTCATATCTGGCTCGCTCGCTTTCATATCTGGCTCGCTCGCTTGCTCTCATGTCTGGCTCGCTCGCTCTCATATCTGTCTCGCTCGCTTGCTCTCTTGTCTGGTTCGATCTCTTATCTGGCTCGCTCTCATATCTGGCTTGCTCGCTTGATCTCATATCTGGCTCGCTCGCTTGCACTCTTGTCTGGCTCGCTCTCTTATCTGGCTCGCTCGCTTGCAAATCTTGCTAGCTCGCTCTCATATCTGGCTCGCTCGCTTGCTCTCATGTCTGGCTCGCTTGCTCTCATATCTGGCTCGCTCGCTCACATATCTGGCTTACTCGCTTGCTCTCATATCTGGCTCACTCGCTTGCTCTCATATCTGGCTCACTCGCTTGTTCTCATATCTGGCTCGCTCGCTCGCTCTCTTGTCTGGTTTGCTCTCTTATCTGGCTCGCTCTCTTATCTGGCTTGCTCGCTTGCTCTCATATCTGGCTTGCTCGCTTGCTCTCATATCTGGCTCGCTCGCATATCTGGCTCCCTCGCTTGCTCTCATGTCTGGCTCGCTCGCTCTCATATCTGGCTTGCTCGCTTGCTCTCATGTCTGGCTCGCTCGCTCGCATATCTGGCTCGCTCGCTTGCTCTCTTGTCTGGCTCACTTGCTCTCATATCTGGCTCGCTCGCTTGCTCTCATGTCTGGCTCGCTCTCATATCTGGCTCGCTCGCTTGCTCTCATGTCTGGCTCGCTCGCTCTCATATCTGGCTCGCTCGCTTGCTCTCTTGTCTGGTTCGCTCTCATATATGGCTTGCTCTCATATCTGGCTCGCTCGCATATCTGGCTCCCTCGCTTGCTCTCATGTCTGGCTCGCTCGCTCTCATATCTGGCTCGCTCGCTTGCTCTCATGTCTGGCTCGCTCGCTCGCATATCTGGCTCGCTCGCTTGCTCTCTTGTCTGGCTCACTCGCTCTCATATCTGGCTCGCTCGCTTGCTCTCATGTCTGGCTCGCTCTCATATCTGGCTCGCTCGCTTGCTCTCATGTCTGGCTCGCTCGCTCTCATATCTGGCTCGCTCGCTTGCTCTCTTGTCTGGTTCGCTCTCTTATCTGGCTCGCTCTCATAGATGGCTCGCTCGCTTGCTCTCATATATGGCTCGCTCGCTTGCTCTCTTGTCTGGCTCTCTCTCTTATTTGGCTTGCTCGCATATCTGGCTCGCTTGCTCTCACATCTGGCTCGCTTGCTTGGTCTCATATCTGGCTAGCTTGCTTGCTCTCATATCTGGCTAGCTTGCTTGCTCTCTTGTCTGGCTCGCTCTCTTATCTGGCTCGCACGCATGTCTGGCTAGCTCGCTCTCATATTTTGCTCGCTCGCTCTCATATCTTGCTCGCTCGCTTTCATGTCTGGCTCGCTCGCTCTCATATCTGGCTCGCTCGCTTGCTCTCTTGTCTGGCTCGCTCTCTTATCTGGCTCGCTCACTCGCATATCTGGCTCGCTCGCTTGCTCTCATGTCTGGCTCGCTCGCTCTCATATCTGGCTCGCTTGCTTGCTCTCTTGTCTTGCTCTCTTGTCTGGCAATCTTGCTTGCTCTCTTGTCTGGCTCGCTCTCTTGTCTGGCTCGCTCTCTTATCTGGCTCGCTCGCATATCTGGCTCGCTCGCTTGCTCTCTTGTCTGGCTCGCTCTCCTATCTTGCTCGCTCGCTCGCATATCTGGCTCGCTCGCTTGCTCTCTTGTCTGGCTCGCTCTCTTATCTGGCTCGCTCACTTGCTTTCACGTCTGACTCGCTCGCTCTCATATCTGGCTCGCTCGCTTTCATATCTTGCTCGCTCGCTTGCTCTTATGTCTGGCTCGCTCGCTCTCATATCTGGCTCGCTCACTTGCTTTCATGTCTGACTCGCTCGCTCTCATATCTGGCTCGCTCGCTTTCATATCTGGCTCGCTCGCTTGCTCTCATGTCTGGCTCGCTCGCTCTCATATCTGTCTCGCTCGCTTGCTCTCTTGTCTGGTTCGATCTCTTATCTGGCTCGCTCTCATATCTGGCTTGCTCGCTTGCTCTCATATCTGGCTCGCTCGCTTGCGCTCTTGTCTGGTACGCTCTCTTATCTGGCTCGCTCGCTTGCAAATCTGGCTAGCTCGCTCTCATATTTGGCTTGCTCGCTTGCTCTCATGTCTGGCTCGCTTGCTCTCATATCTGGCTCGCTCGCTCACATATCTGGCTTGCTCGCTTGCTCTCGTATCTGGCTCACTCGCTTGCTCTCATATCTGGCTCACTCGCTTGCTCTCATATCTGGCTCGCTCGCTCTCTTGTCTGGTTTGCTCTCTTATCTGGCTCGCTCTCATATCTGGCTTGCTCGCTTGCTCTCTTGTCTTGCTCTCTTGTCTGGCAATCTTGCTTGCTCTCTTGTCTGGCTCGCTCTCTTGTCTGGCTCGCTCTCTTATCTGGCTCGCTCGCATATCTGGCTCGCTCGCTTGCTCTCTTGTCTGGCTCGCTCTCCTATCTTGCTCGCTCGCTCGCATATCTGGCTCGCTCGCTTGCTCTCTTGTCTGGCTCGCTCTCTTATCTGGCTCGCTCACTTGCTTTCACGTCTGACTCGCTCGCTCTCATATCTGGCTCGCTCGCTTTCATATCTTGCTCGCTCGCTTGCTCTTATGTCTGGCTCGCTCGCTCTCATATCTGGCTCGCTCACTTGCTTTCATGTCTGACTCGCTCGCTCTCATATCTGGCTCGCTCGCTTTCATATCTGGCTCGCTCGCTTGCTCTCATGTCTGGCTCGCTCGCTCTCATATCTGTCTCGCTCGCTTGCTCTCTTGTCTGGTTCGATCTCTTATCTGGCTCGCTCTCATATCTGGCTTGCTCGCTTGCTCTCATATCTGGCTCGCTCGCTTGCGCTCTTGTCTGGTACGCTCTCTTATCTGGCTCGCTCGCTTGCAAATCTGGCTAGCTCGCTCTCATATTTGGCTTGCTCGCTTGCTCTCATGTCTGGCTCGCTTGCTCTCATATCTGGCTCGCTCGCTCACATATCTGGCTTGCTCGCTTGCTCTCATATCTGGCTCACTCGCTTGCTCTCATATCTGGCTCACTCGCTTGCTCTCATATCTGGCTCGCTCGCTCTCTTGTCTGGTTTGCTCTCTTATCTGGCTCGCTCTCATATCTGGCTTGCTCGCTTGCTCTCATATCTGGCTTGCTCGCTTGCTCTCATATCTGGCTCGCTCGCATATCTGGCTCCCTCGCTTGCTCTCATGTCTGGCTCGCTCGCTCTCATATCTGGCTCGCTCGCTTGCTCTCATGTCTGGCTTGCTCGCTCGCATATCTGGCTCGCTCGCTTGCTCTCATGTCTGGCTCGCTCGCTCTCATATCTGGCTCGCTCTCATATCTGGCTCGCTCGCTCTCTTGTCTGGTTTGCTCTCTTATCTGGCTCGCTCTCATATCTGGCTTGCTCGCTTGCTCTCATATCTGGCTTGCTCGCTTGCTCTCATATCTGGCTCGCTCGCATATCTGGCTCCCTCGCTTGCTCTCATGTCTGGCTCGCTCGCTCTCATATCTGGCTCGCTTGCTCTCATGTCTGGCTTGCTCGCTCGCATATCTGGCTCGCGCGCTTGCTCTCATGTCTGGCTCGCTCGCTCTCATATCTGGCTCGCTCGCTTGCTCTCTTGTCTTGCTTGCTCTCTTATCCTGCTCGCTCGCATATCTGGCTCGATCGCTTGCTCTCTTGTCTGGATCGCTCTCTTATCTGTCTCGCTCTCATATCTGGGTTGCTCGCTTGCTCTCCTATCTGGCTCGCTCGCTTGCTCTCATATCTGGCTCGCTCGCTCTCTTGTCTGGCTCTCTCTCTTATCTGGCTCGCTCGCATATCTGGCTCACACGCTCTCACATCTGGCTCGCTCGCTTGCTCTCATATCTGGCAATCTTGCTTGCTCTCTTGTCTGGCTCACTCTCTTATCTAGCTCGCTCTCTTATCTGGCTCGCTTGCATATCTGGCTTGCTCGCTTGCTCTCTTGTCTGGCTCGCTCTGTTATCTTGCTCGCTCGCTCGCATATCTGGCTTGCTCGCTTGCTCTCTTTTCTGGCTCGCTCTCTTATATGGCTCGCTTGCATATCTGGCTAGCTCGCTCTCATATCTGGCTCGCTCACTTGCTTTCATGTCTGGCTCGCTCGCTCTCATATCTGGCTCGCTCTCATATCTGGCTCGCTCGCTTGCTCTCATGTCTGGCTCGCACGCTCTCATATCTGTCACGCTCGCTTGCTCTCTTGTCTGGTTCGCTCTCTTATCTGGCTCGCTCTCATATCTGGCTTGCTCGCTTGCTCTCATATCTGGCTCGCTCGCTTGCTCTCTTGTCTGGCTCCCTCTCTTATCTGGCTCGCTCGCATATCTGGCTCACACGCTCTCATATCTGGCTCGCTCGCTTGCTCTCATATCTGGCAATCTTGCTTGCTCTCTAGTCTGGCTCGCTCTCTTATCTTGCTCGCTCGCTCGCATATCTGGCTCGCTCGCTTGCTCTCTTTTCTGGCTCGCTCTCTTATATGGCTCGCTTGCATATCTGGCTAGCTCGCTCTCATATCTGGCTCGCTCACTTGCTTTCATGTCTGGCTCGCTCGCTCTCATATCTGGCTCGCTCGCTCTCATATCTGGCTCGCTCGCTTGCTCTCTAGTGTTGCTCGCGAATATTCGCAATTCGAATATTATTCGCGAATATCGCATATTCGCGAATTCGCGAATTTCGCGAATATAGCGCTGTATATTCGTAATTACGAATATTCGTTTTTTTTTTTTTTTTTTTTCTTCACAGTACACATCACAGTGATCACCCCTCTCTGCTTCCAGCTTGTGTGGTGTAAAGAAGGCTGTAATAGTACTGTGTGAGACTGGCGTGCGAAAATTCGCATATGCGAAAATCCGCATATGCTAAATTCGCATATGCGAATATTCGCATATGTTAATTTTCGCACACGCGAGAATATAACGAATATGCGAATATTCGCGAATATATTACGAATATTCGTCCATATATTCGCGAATATTCGCGAATTCGAATATGGCCTATGCCGCTCAACACTATTGCTCTCATGTCTGGCTCGCACGCTCTCATATCTGTCTCGCTCGCTTGCTCTCTTGTCTGGTTTGCTCTCTTATCTGGCTCGCTCTCATATCTGTCTTGCTCGCTTGCTCTCATATCTGGCTCGCTCGCTTGCTCTCATATCTGGCTCGCTCGCTTGCGCTCTTGTCTGGCTCGCTCTCTTATATGCCTCGTTCGCTTGCAAATCTGGCTAGCTCGCTCTCATATCTGGCTCGCTCGCTTGCTGTCATGTCTGGCTCGCTTGCTCTCATATCTGGCTCGCTCGCTCACATATCTGGCTTGCTCGCTTGCTCTCATATCTGGCTC
The DNA here is from genome assembly GCF_029499605.1 of Hyla sarda. Lineage (NCBI taxonomy): Eukaryota > Metazoa > Chordata > Amphibia > Anura > Hylidae > Hyla > Hyla sarda. The sequence continues at coordinate 79,240,682 of NC_079197.1, read as the reverse complement.
ACTCGCTTACTCTCATATCTGGCTCACTCGCTTGCTCTCATTTCTGGCTCGCTCACTCACTCTCTTGTCTGGTTTGCTCTCTTATCTGACTCGCTCTCATATTTGGCTTGCTCGCTTGCTCTCATATCTGGCTTGCTCGCTTGCTCTCATATCTGGCTCGCTCGCTTTCTCTCATATCTGGCTCGCTCGCTTGCTCTCTTGTCTGGCTGGCTCTCTTATTTGGCTTGCTCACATATCTGGCTCGCTCGCTTTCACATCTGGCTCGCTTGCTCTCATATCTGGCTCGCTCGTTTGCTCTCTTGTCTGGCTCGCTCTCATATCTGGCTCGCTCGCTCTCACATCTGGCTCGCTTGCTCTCATGTCTGGCTCGCTCGCTCTCATATCTGGCTCGCTCGCTTGCGCTCATGTCTGGCTCGCCCTTTTATATGCATCGCTCGCTCGCATATCTGGCTCACTCGCTTGCTCTCATATCTGGCTCGCTCGCTTGCGCTCTTGTCTGGCTCGCTCGCATATCTGGCTCACTCGCTCGCTCTCATATCTGGCTCGCTCGCTTGCGCTCATGTCTGGCTCGCTCGCGCTCATATCTGGCTCGCTCGCTTGCTCTCATGTCTGGCTCGCTCGCTCGCATATCTGGCTCGCTCGCTTGCTCTCATGTCTGGCTCGCTCGCTCTCATATCTGGCTCGCTCGCTTGCTCTCATGTCTGCCTCGCTCTCATATCTGGCTGGCTCGCTTGCTCTCATGTCTGGCTCGCTCGCTCTCATATCTGGCTCGCTCGCTTGCTCTCTTGTCTGGTTCGCTCTCTTATCTGGCTCGCTCTCATATCTGGCTCGCTCGCTTGCTCTCATATATGGCTCGCTCGCTTGCTCTCTTGTCTGGCTCTCTCTCTTATCTGGCTTGCTCGCTCTCACATCTGGCTCGCTTACCTGCTCTCATATCTGGCTAGCTTGCTTGCTCTCTTGTCTGGCTCGCTCTCTTATCTGGCTCGCTCGCATATCTGGCTAGCTCGCTCTCATATCTTGCTCGCTCGCTCTCATATCTTGTTCGCTCGCTCTCATATCTTGCTCGCTCGCTTTCATGTCTGGCTCGCTCGCTCTCATATCTGGCTCGCTCGCTTGCTCTCTTGTCTGGCACGCTCTCTTATCTGGCTCTCTCACTCACATATCTGGCTCGCTCGCTCGCTCTCATATGTGGCTCGCTCGCTTGCTCTCATGTCTGGCAATCTTGCTTGCTCTCTTGTCTGGCTCGCTCGCTTATCTGGCTCGCTCGCATATCTGGCTCGCTCGCATATCTGGCTCGCTCGCTTGCTCTCTTGTCTGGCTCGCTCTCCTATCTTGCTGTGAGTAGGGTGAAACTTTTAGTGTCTATTTTTTGTGGTGCATCTGCTTTTAAGGTTAATTGGTTAAAGAGTGAATGTAAGTGTTTTGGTGAGAGTAGATTAAGTAGAGATGTGGGGCTGAATGTTGTGGAGGGGTCTATTAAATTGTTGGGGATTAAGTTTAGTGACGATTTGGATGGGAAAGAGAGTTGGGAGGAGGCGAAAAAGAAGGTGGAGTTGCGTCTAAATTATTGGAGTTTGAGAAGTCTTTCCTTCATTGGGAAGATTGTAGTTATTAAAAGTGTTGTGTTACCAATTTTTCTGTATGTTGCTATGATTTTTCCTCCCCATTATATGGGTTTGAGGAGCTTGAACAGGGTTCTGTTTGTCTTTTTTTGGGGTTCTAAAGTTGAGAGGTTGAGGAGAGAAATAGTGGTGAAAAATTGGAAGAAGGGTGGTATGAGTTTTCCAAATTTGGAGGTGTACTTTGGAGTGAATATTTTAGTTTTTATTTTAGCTATTATTGGGAGTCATAGAAAGGTGTCCTGTATGACAAGATTTCTGGCTGGTAGATTTTTTTGTCAGGTTGAAGTGGTGTGAGAGGGATTTGAATAGGCCTATTGCTTTTGAGGTTCCTAAGTGGTATGAGTGGGTTGTGAGGTTTTTGGAGAAATTTGAGTTGAAAGAAGAATAGGTGAGTGTTTTGAAGAATAAACGTTTGGTGATGAGAATGATTGAGAGTAAAGAGGTTGTATGTAATATTAATTCTGTGAGAGGAGCGGATGTGGAAAAAGTTTGGAAGAAAGTGAGGATGGATGGTATGTCTAATAAGCAAAAGGAGATTGTATGGCAAAGTTTGCATGGGGTATTGCCAGTGAGAGAGTTTCAGAAATCAAGGGGTTTGGTGAGATGTGATGTGTGTCCTAGGGAGAATTGTAATGGTTTTGAAAGTGTTATTCATCTTTTTTGGAATTGTAAGTATGCTCGTGAGGTTGTAAGAAAACTTGGGCCTTTGTGCAAGGAATTAACAGGTGTGGAATTTTTGTATTATGAAATGATGATGTTTGGATTATGTGTGAGTGGTGGTCAGAATGAAAGAGTGTTGTGGTTATTGTTGTCGTGTATTAAAGAAATCTTATGGGATGTTCGGAATGTTTATTTGTTTTTGAGAAAGGAAATAAGTGTAAATAATAGTGTGAGGATGGTGTTAGGAAAGCTTTATTTGTGTTATTTGTGGGATGCTAGGAGGGGTGGGATTAATGCGGAGGGTATTTGGAAAACGAAAAAATAAATTCATTCTGTTGATTTATCTTGATGTTTTTCATGTACTCGTGATTTTGTCTGTTTTTGATTATAAATAAAGTTCCCGATGATGAGAGGGTTGTTGTCACGATGCCGGCTGGCAGGTAGTGGATCCTCTGTGCCAGAGAGGGATTGGCGTGGACCGTGCTAGTGGATCGGTTCTAAGTCACTACTGGTTTTCACCAGAGCCCGCCGCAAAGCGGGATGGTCTTGCTGCGGCGGTAGTGACCAGGTCGTATCCACTAGCAACGGCTCAACCTCTCTGGCTGCTGAAGATAGGCGCGGTACAAGGGAGTAGACAGAAGCAAGGTCGGACGTAGCAGAAGGTCGGGGCAGGCAGCAAGGATCGTAGTCAGGGGCAACGGCAGGAGGTCTGGAACACAGGCTAGGAACACACAAGGAAACGCTTTCACTGGCACGATGGCAACAAGATCCGGCAAGGAAGTGCAGGGGAAGTGAGGTGATATAGGGAAGTGCACAGGTGATCAGACTAATTGGAACCACTGCGCCAATCAGCGGCGCAGTGGCCCTTTAAATCGCAAAGACCCGGCGCGCGCGCGCGCCCTAGGGAGCGGGGCCGCGCGCGCCGGGACAGGACCGACGGAGAGCGAGTCAGGTACGGGAGCCGGGGTGCGCATCGCGAGCGGGCGCTACCCGCATCGCGAATCGCATCCCGGCTGGAGGCGGTATCGCAGCGCCCCGGGTCAGTGGATCTGACCGGAGCGCTGCAGTGAGGAGAGTGTAGCGAGCGCTCCGGGGAGGAGCGGGGACCCGGAGCGCTCGGCGTAACAGTACCCCCCCCTTGGGTCTCCCCCTCTTCTTAGAGCCTGAGAACCCGAGGAGCAGACTTTTGTCTAGGATATTGTCCTCAGGTTCCCAGGATCTCTCTTCTGGACCACAACCCTCCCAATCCACTAAAAAAAAGGTTTTCCCTCTGACCTTTTTGGATGCCAGAATCTCTTTGACGGAGAAGATGTCCGAGGAGCCGGAAACAGGAGTGGGAGGAACAGATTTGGGAGAGAAACGGTTGATGATAAGTGGTTTAAGAAGAGAAACGTGAAAGGCATTAGGAATACGAAGAGAAGGAGGAAGAAGAAGTTTGTAAGAGACAGGATTAATCTGGCACAAAATTTTGAAAGGACCAAGATAGCGTGGTCCCAACTTGTAGCTAGGGACACGGAAGCGGACATATTTAGCGGAGAGCCATACCTTGTCTCCAGGGGAAAAAATGGGAGGAGCTCTTCTTTTCTTATCCGCGAACTTCTTCATGCGTGATGAAGCCTGTAAGAGAGAATTTTGGGTCTCTCTCCATATGATGGAAAGGTCACGAGAAATTTCATCCACAGCGGGCAGACCAGAGGGCAAGGGGGTAGGGAGGGGGGGAAGAGGGTGACGGCCGTACACCACGAAAAATGGGGATTTGGAGGAAGATTCAGAGACTCTGAAGTTATACGAGAATTCGGCCCATGGTAGAAGATCTGCCCAGTCATCCTGGCGGGAGGAAACAAAATGTCGTAAATAATCACCCAAGACCTGGTTAATTCTTTCTACTTGTCCATTGGATTGAGGATGATATGCAGAAGAAAAATTTAATTTAATCTTGAGTTGTTTACAGAGAGCCCTCCAGAATTTAGACACGAATTGGACGCCTCTATCCGAGACGATCTGCGTAGGCAACCCGTGAAGACGAAAAATGTGTACAAAAAATTGTTTAGCCAACTGAGGCGCTGAAGGAAGACCAGGAAGAGGGATGAAATGTGCCATTTTGGAGAATCGATCAACGACCACCCAAATAACAGTGTTGCCACGGGAAGGGGGTAAGTCAGTAATAAAATCCATACCAATCAGAGACCAAGGCTGTTCGGGGACAGGCAGAGGATGAAGAAAACCAGCGGGCTTCTGGCGAGGAATCTTATCCCGGGCACAGATAGTGCAGGCTCGCACAAAGTCCACAACATCCGTCTCCAGAGTCGGCCACCAATAGAAGCGAGAGATGAGTTGCACAGATTTCTTGATGCCCGCATGACCTGCGAGATGGGAGGAGTGACCCCATTTGAGGATTCCGAGGCGTTGGCGTGGAGAAACAAAGGTCTTTCCTGGAGGAGTTTGCCTGATGGAGGCTGGAGAAGTGGAAATCAGGCAGTCAGGAGGAATGATGTGTTGCGGAGAGAGTTCAACTTCAGAAGCATCCGAGGAACGAGAGAGAGCATCGGCCCTAATGTTCTTATCGGCAGGCCGAAAGTGAATTTCAAAATTAAATCGGGCAAAGAACAGAGACCACCTGGCCTGGCGAGGATTCAGCCGTTGGGCAGACTGGAGGTAGGAGAGGTTCTTGTGATCGGTGTAAATAATAACTGGAAATCTTGATCCCTCCAGCAGATGCCTCCATTCCTCAAGTGCTAATTTAATGGCTAGAAGCTCTCGATCCCCGATGGAGTAGTTCCTCTCCGCCGGAGAGAAGGTCCTAGAAAAAAAATTACAAGTAACAGCATGCCCGGAAGAATTTTTTTGTAGAAGGACAGCTCCAGCTCCCACTGAGGAGGCATCAACCTCCAATAGGAAGGGTTTAGATGGGTCAGGTCTGGAGAGCACGGGAGCCGAAGAAAAGGCAGACTTGAGCCGTTTAAAGGCGTCTTCCGCTTGAGGAGGCCAAGACTTGGGATCGGCATTTTTTTTGTTTAAAGCCACGATAGGAGCCACAACGGTAGAAAAATGTGGAATAAATTGCCTGTAATAATTGGCGAACCCCAAAAAACGTTGGATAGCACGGAGTCCGGAGGGGCGTGGCCAATCTAAGACGGCAGAGAGTTTGTCTGGATCCATTTGTAGTCCCTGGCCAGAGACCAAGTATCCTAGGAAAGGAAGAGATTGGCATTCAAACAGACATTTCTCTATTTTGGCATAGAGTTGATTGTCACGAAGTCTCTGAAGAACCATACGGACATGCTGGCGGTGTTCTTCTAGATTGGCAGAAAAAATCAGAATATCGTCCAGATACACAACAACACAGGAATATAAGAGATCACGAAAAATTTCATTAACAAAGTCTTGGAAGACGGCAGGGGCGTTGCACAGGCCAAAGGGCATGACCAGATACTCAAAGTGTCCATCTCTGGTGTTAAATGCCGTTTTCCATTCATCCCCCTCTCTGATGCGGATGAGATTATAAGCACCTCTTAAGTCCAGTTTGGTAAAGATGTGGGCACCTTGGAGGCGATCAAAGAGTTCAGAGATGAGGGGTAGGGGGTAGCGGTTCTTAACCGTGATTTTATTAAGACCGCGGTAGTCAATGCAAGGACGTAGGGAGCCATCTTTTTTGGACACAAAGAAAAATCCGGCTCCGGCAGGAGAGGAGGATTTACGGATAAAGCCCTTTTTTAAATTTTCCTGGACGTATTCAGACATGGCAAGAGTCTCTGGGGCGGACAGAGGATAAATTCTGCCCCGGGGTGGAGTAGTGCCCGGGAGGAGGTCGATAGGACAATCATAAGGCCTGTGAGGAGGTAGAGTCTCAGCTTGTTTTTTGCAAAAAACATCCGCAAAGTCCATATAGGCCTTAGGGAGACCGGTTACAGGAGGAACCACAGAGTCACGGCAAGGGTTACTGGGAACCGGTTTTAGGCAGTCCTTGGAACAAGAGGGCCCCCAACTCTTGATCTCCCCAGTGGACCAATCCAGGGTTGGGGAATGAAGTTGAAGCCAGGGAAGTCCAAGGAGAATTTCAGAAGTGCAATTGGGGAGGACCAAAAGTTCAATCCTCTCGTGATGAGATCCGATGCACATTAGAAGGGGCTCCGTGCGGAAACGTATGGTACAGTCCAATCTTTCATTGTTTACACAATTGATGTAGAGGGGTCTGGCGAGACTGGTCACCGGGATGTTGAACCTGTTGACGAGAGAGGTCAAAATAAAATTTCCTGCAGATCCGGAGTCCAAGAAGGCCATAGTAGAGAAGGAGAAGGCAGAGGCAGATATCCGCACAGGCACAGTAAGACGTGGAGAAGCAGAGTAGACATCAAGGACTGTCTCACTTTTGTGCGGAGTCAGCGTACGTCTTTCCAGGCGGGGAGGACGGATAGGACAATCCTTCAGGAAGTGTTCGGTACTAGCACAGTACAGGCAGAGATTCTCCATGCGGCGTCGTGTCCTCTCTTGAGGTGTCAGGCGAGACCGGTCGACCTGCATAGCCTCCACGGCGGGAGGCACAGGAACAGATTGCAGGGGACCAGAGGAGAGAGGAGCCGGGGAGAAGAAACGCCTCGTGCGAACAGAGTCCATATCCTGGCGGAGCTCCTGACGCCTTTCGGAAAAACGCATGTCAATGCGAGTGGCTAGGTGAATGAGTTCATGTAGATTAGCAGGGATTTCTCGTGCGGCCAGAACATCTTTAATGTTGCTGGATATGCCTTTTTTAAAGGTCGCGCAGAGGGCCTCATTATTCCAGGATAATTCTGAAGCAAGAGTACGGAATTGTACGGCATACTCGCCAACGGAAGAATTACCCTGGACCAGGTTCAACAGGGCAGTCTCAGCAGAAGAGGCTCGGGCAGGTTCCTCAAAGACACTTCGGATTTCCGAGAAGAAGGAGTGTACAGAGGCAGTGACGGGGTCATTGCGGTCCCAGAGCGGTGTGGCCCAAGACAGGGCTTTTCCAGACAGAAGGCTGACTACGAAAGCCACCTTAGACCTTTCAGTGGGAAACTGGTCCGACATCATCTCCAAGTGCAGGGAACATTGGGAAAGAAAGCCACGGCAAAACTTAGAGTCCCCATCAAATTTATCCGGCAAGGATAGGCGTAGACCAGAAGCGGCCACTCGCTGCGGAGGAGGTGCAGGAGCTGGCGGAGGAGATGATTGCTGAAGCTGTGGTAGTAACTGCTGTAGCATAACGGTCAGTTGAGACAGCTGTTGGCCTTGTTGCGCTATCTGTTGTGACTGCTGGGCGACCACCGTGGTGAGGTCAGCGACAACTGGCAGAGGAACTTCAGCGGGATCCATGGCCGGATCTACTGTCACGATGCCGGCTGGCAGGTAGTGGATCCTCTGTGCCAGAGAGGGATTGGCGTGGACCGTGCTAGTGGATCGGTTCTAAGTCACTACTGGTTTTCACCAGAGCCCGCCGCAAAGCGGGATGGTCTTGCTGCGGCGGTAGTGACCAGGTCGTATCCACTAGCAACGGCTCAACCTCTCTGGCTGCTGAAGATAGGCGCGGTACAAGGGAGTAGACAGAAGCAAGGTCGGACGTAGCAGAAGGTCGGGGCAGGCAGCAAGGATCGTAGTCAGGGGCAACGGCAGGAGGTCTGGAACACAGGCTAGGAACACACAAGGAAACGCTTTCACTGGCACGATGGCAACAAGATCCGGCAAGGAAGTGCAGGGGAAGTGAGGTGATATAGGGAAGTGCACAGGTGATCAGACTAATTGGAACCACTGCGCCAATCAGCGGCGCAGTGGCCCTTTAAATCGCAAAGACCCGGCGCGCGCGCGCCCTAGGGAGCGGGGCCGCGCGCGCCGGGACAGGACCGACGGAGAGCGAGTCAGGTACGGGAGCCGGGGTGCGCATCGCGAGCGGGCGCTACCCGCATCGCGAATCGCATCCCGGCTGGAGGCGGTATCGCAGCGCCCCGGGTCAGTGGATCTGACCGGAGCGCTGCAGTGAGGAGAGTGTAGCGAGCGCTCCGGGGAGGAGCGGGGACCCGGAGCGCTCGGCGTAACAGTTGTGTGTTACAGAAAGTTTGAAATGCTAGTTTTGAAAGTATTGTTTTGAGTACTTTCATCCCTTATCTGAGGGTTTAAAAAAAAATAAAAATCTGTTCTTATCAGTTTAATATCTGATACGTCCCCTATCTGGGGACCATATATTAAATGGATTTTTGAGAACGGGGGCTGATTTCGAAGCTTGCTTCCGTCGCCCTATGCATTGACCCGATATGGCAGTATCTTCGGGTACAGTGCACCAGCCCCTTACAGGGTTAAAAAGAAAGATTCCTACTTTCATTTCTACCTGCTTGCTGGCTAGCCAGCTAGCCAGCCCTGTGGGCCTTGCTGCTGCTGCAGCCGAAAAACAAAAGGTGGTGCTGCTGCTGCTTGTGTCTGGCCGCTGTTGGAGTGTCCAGGCACAGGACTTCTGCTGCTGCTGACTAAATGGCCTCCTTAATTGGATCATCTGAGCAGCCAGCACACCTGTGCAGGTATAGCATGACATGATAGGCAGCTGTCTTATAGCGGGTGGGTGCTGAATGTTCCTAATTGACATAACATGGGGGGTCTACTGGCTGTTCACACAGGTGTGTCAGTGCTGTACATTGACCATGCATTGCTTCTGTGGTATTGCAAAGGCAAAGACAAATGCTTCCGGCCATCCATTGCACTAATGGATTGGTCATCAGCTGGCTGTCTATGTCCCGCATCAATATAGACCAAAGTACAGAGGGTTAGGCTATGCTATTGTGCACCTACCTAATGCATCAGAAGGTGCGAGGCCCTTGCTAAATTCTGTGCACAGACTTTGAGATCTATGCTTTAGACTGTATCTAAACCTGCTCCAACACGGACTGACATTCTGGCCTACTTTTAGCCGATGCGACTTGTCTGTCGCTGAACAGTCGCTTTTTATGTATTCAGCACCTATGTATAATGTTGTAAAAATGCTCTAGAAGCTAAAGTCGCAGAAATGTCACACATATTTGGCCTGCAACTTTCTGTGCGACAAATTCAGACAGGAAAAATCAGTATAAATCCTTAGAAAATTAACCCCCAGTGTCTCCATCTGCTGGCGGTATTGAATAAGCATTGCTGCACTGATAGGGTATGCATTAGACGAAAAAAAAGAAGAAAAAGAAGAATAATACGCCCAGAAAAGAGGCGAAAAGGAGAAAAATGTGAAAAAACTTGAAAAAAAAGTAAGAGGAAGAGAAGGGAAAAAAAGGTGGAAATGGGTTTAAAAGTGATTTCGGCGGAGAAATATATATATATATATATTTATATATATATACGCACACACACACACATATATATAAACGTATTCCCTGTTGAGATATTGCAGCCGCTGCTGTGTCCAGGCCCAGGAGCCTTAGCACTGTGCTGTGATGTCACTCAATACCACTGACATCACTAGGTGTAAACAACATCTCACCTTTGCTGTGTATGTGACTATGGAGCTGGTTGGTGATGTCGTCTATTATGGCCTTCATAGAAGCAACAGGAGATTGTTGCATCCATCTAGAACCCTTAGAACTACAGTGCTATGATGTCACTCACTTCCACAGGCCTTGCAGAGTGTAAACAACAACAACCCAGCTTTGTCGTGTATGTAACCATAGGGATTGTGATGTCGCCTAGAACCTTCACAGCAGCGACAGCTTTATGAGGAGCATCAGCACTGCTCTGCCTGAGCAGAACCATCACCGCCATAGGTTGTCAAATAACCCGGATTTAACCCACACAAGTAAGTCCAATAGGGTGCAGGCATGTCCTCTATGCTTACAGCTTCCCGTGGGTGTTGGTTTGATACCGTTTGGGGACAGCCAAGGAGGCATCTGCAGGCAACAAAGGTAGGTGTGTGCTTGTGTGTGTGTTTCCTATGCAGATCCTAAGCCCAGTGTCACATGCAAGTAGGAGGAGTAAGAAGGGTTCCTGGCAAATCCGGGTTATGGATTGCATTTAAAAAGGCCCCGTGGGAGTGCAATGGGCCCCTGTCTTGCTGCTTAGCAATAATGGTATGGGTTTAGGTTCTGCTGTGTGTATTGGTGGTTGACTGCCCCCCAGCCCAGAGTGTGCATGGGAAATTGTCTGGCAGCCTCCCTTCCAGCAAGCAGTGATAGTGCCCATGAAGGGGACCTTGTTGGGCCTGCCCCTTTCACGGTTATCGCTTCTCGGCCTTTTGGCTAAGATCACGTGTGGATTTCTGTGCGTGGTTTGGGTTGAAAGGAGTGGTGATCGGGGCCCTGGATTGTTGCTGAGCTGCGATCGTGGGTTTTACCTGCAAAAATGAGCGAGAAGGCGCGTGGACTTGAGGACACGGTACGGATCTACGTTCCTGGCGAGCACCGGGGGACGATCGGACTTGACCAAATCGTTTTGGAGATTCTTCGCAAGCTTGATTACCTACAGGTATGGAATGTATTGGCTATACAGGATTTTCCTAGGCAAGGAATTTATGATATTACTTTTTGTGGTTCTGAGATTTGCCAGAGAGTCTATATGGATCTTGAAGAAATGAAGAGGAAAAGTGAGCCTGCTATAATGAAGAAGATTAAAGTGGAACCGTTATTTATGAATACAACAAAGGTAGTAATTGTCCACATGTATAATCCTAAGGTTTCTGATGAAATGGTTACAAACTTTTTGTTCCGGTATTGCGAGGAAGTGAAATTTATAGGAAGACTTAAGAACAAGTTTGGGTACTTTAATTGTAAGAGAAAGTTTATTGTAAAATTTAAAAAAGATGAAGGAATGCAAGATGGAAGGAAGAGCATACCACGGGTGTTTTCTATCGGAGGAGAGAGAGGTTTCTGCTTTTATGAAGGCCAGTTGCAATATTGTAGAAAGTGCCATGCCTATGGCCATGTGCAGGATTATTGCCCTGAGAAAGGAGAATGTTGCAGAAATTGTGGGAAAACTGGTCATGAAGCAAGTATCTGTACAGAGAAGAAGACATGTGATATCTGTGGAAGTGAGGAACATTTGGCAAGAGGCTGTGATATGTGGTATAAAAAGAAGAGAAGTTATGCTGATGCAGCTGGGAATAGAGGAGAACAAAGAGAAAAAGGGGGAGGGAGGTTTGTTCCTGGAGTTGGTGAGAGTGTGAGTGTGAGTGTTAATGTGGCACAGGTGGCTGAGGAAAGTTCTGTGATAGTGGAGCACATTAGTACTCAGGAGAGGTCAGGGGAGGAGGGTGTTTCCACTGCTGTGACTGGTGAGGAGACAGGTGTGGGAGGTGAATTTACCTTGGTGAAAAAGAAAAAAGAAAAAAAAGTGAAAGTGGTGGAGAAAATTGAGACAGTGTATGGTGATGTTCTTTCTAGTGAAGAGGCTATGGATGATATTGAATGTCCAAACCCAATTGTGGGGGAGGAGGAGGGAATGGAAGTTGTTGGGTCATCTCAGAGATCTCTAACACCTGGTCAGAGAGTTTCTCGCAGTAAGGAAGAAGAGGAGGAGGAAGATGAGGATGTGCAGGTTGTGAATAAAAGGTGTAAGACAGGGAGCTGGTCTGAGGATCAGGAAGCCCTTGTTCTTGGTAGTGATAATGAAGTAGACAGGGACTCTAACATAGGGTCGCCTGATTGTTTTGCAAGTTTACATAGGAAAGTTGAAGGCCAAAATGTTAATTTCTAAGTTAAGATGGATTTTAAAGCATTTGGTTTTCTTTTCCTAGTTATTATGACTTTGGTTGTAACAACTATTAATGTAAGAAGTATTGAGTCTGAAATTAGGAGAGCTGCAATTTTTGATATTCTTGAGAATGTTAGAAGTGATGTGATATGTTTACAGGAGTGTGCAATAAAGTCAGCACCTTATGCAAATGAGTGGAAGTGTGGGCAGTCCTTCTGGTCCACATGTGCAGAAAACAAAAATGAAGGTGTGGGGATTTTATTGCGAAACAGGGACATTAAAGTTTTAAATTGCCAAATTTTAGTACCTGGTCGTTGTATGGTTTTAATTTTTGAGGTTTTGGGCCAGAGGATGAGAATTTTTAATGTGTATGCTCCAGCAGAAAAACAAGCACGTTTGTCTTTTTTAGAGTCCCTTAAGTTTTTTATCCCTGGTCGTGAAGATACTATTATTGTTGGCGATTTTAACTGCATTAGATCCGTCAATGATCGTGAGAGCTCTGCTGAGGTTAGAACTGATATTACTTCCAATGTTTTAAATCAAATTATTCAAGACTTGCATTTTACTGATGTTGGACTGATGGTTAGCACTGATGAAAGATATACGTACATATCAGATAGTGGCCGCTGTAAATCCCGGATCGATTACATCCTGGTCTCTGATGGGATTAAGGTGGTCCGGTGCAATCAAATGATGTCAACTTACTTACCTGGCAGGGGAGATACCATGATCGCTACGGTCTGAAGAACTCCAAGCATTGTGGTAGAGATTTTGCGTAGTATGATTGCAGTACTTTTCGTTCTTATTAGAACCGCATTTCTCTAGAGCATACCACCTGAAGATCGTCTCCTGCCTGCCTCGGAACATCTGAAGAAGGAGAAGATCTTGAAGACTGCAGCTCCGGAAGAAGCCGACGAAGAACCTGGAAGAAGGGAATCGGCGGTGAATTCCGGAACAGCGGCGAAGAGGAAGGCGGCGCAGAATCTTTTCGAAGAAACTCGCTGCCTCTGGAGAAGGATTTGCATAGCTCCTCCCACCGGGACCGGATCTGCATAGCTCCTCCCACCCGGGAAAGAAGACTTTGCGAAGCCTCTCTCCACAAGCAAGCAAGGAAGCGGAAAAGAGCCTGCTGGAAGAAGCCATGGCCTCAACCAGCAAGTCCACCCAGGAGGCTGCAGGGCAAGGCCTGGAGGTCCAGCCCCAACCACAGCAAGCTTCAACCTCCACCACGGCAAGGCAGAAGGGTGGCAGAATTCCTAACCTGGAAGCTCCAACCCTGGAGCCCTGGATGAGGCAGACTGTTGCCTTGAAGCTCAAGCCCGTGGACGGAAGGGTGCCGGACATGTCCCACGACGTGTTCTGCAAGAAGATGCTGGCGGATCAAGGCTTCCCCACGGCTGACACCCTGGGAATAGCAACCTTCTTTTTGGGAATCTTCTACATCACCTTTGCCACCATTGGGACCTGTAGAAGATACTGGGAGGTGGTGAAAGCGGCGAGTCCCGAATCCCCTTTCTCTCGCTTTGTGGGCAACTGCCTTATTCAAAGAGAGGAGAGGCGGGTGACGGTCTCAATGCGGAACCCACACACCCCAGGCACGGACATCTCGACCTTCCTGAAGCGCTTCTGCACCGTGGTGAGGGAGCTCACCCGCATCCTGAACTCACTCGGATACTGGACCTGCAAGTGGTCTGTGGTCGTCAGACTCAACAAGAACCCTGCTTCTCCAGACGGACTACAGCACCTGCCAACGACATTTTCCTTGGGCAACTCCACAGGACTTATCTTCTACCCGGACATGCCGCAGACCTGCAGGAGATGTGGCAAGATGGGCCACGAGGGCAAGGACTGTACGTAGGATGCCTGCAGGTATTGCCGTGTGACAGGTCACACGACCAAGGACTGCCCCAAGAGCAAGACCTGCAACCTCTGCGGACTGGCAGCCCACAGCTACAAGGACTACCCCCAGAGGGAGAGAACATGGGCATCTGTGGCAGCGAGAGCACCGAAGCCAGCCCCAGCTCCGGAGCCAACACCACGGATGGCCAAGCCGACCAAGGAGGGTAAGAAGGCGAAAGCCACCACCCCTGCCCCGTCCCGCCCCTCCCCTGCCCCTCCCGCCCCATCCCCTGCCCCTCCCGCCCCATCCCCTGCCCCTCCCGCCCCATCCCGCCCCACCCCTGCCCCATCCCGTCCCACCCCTGCCCCATCCCGTCCCACTCCTGCCCCATCCCGTCCCACCCCTGCCCCTCCTGCCCCATCCCGTCCCACCCCTGCCCCCCGTACCCCACCCCGGCCCACCCCTGCCCCGTCCTCCCCTGCCCGGCCCACCCCTGCCCCGTCCTCCCCTGCCCGGCCCACCCCTGCCCCGTCCTCCCCTGCCCGGCCCACCCCTGCCCCGTCCTCCCCTGCCCGGGCACTCTCTCCTGCCCCCCGCCCCACCCAGCCTCCTTTCTCTCCTGGCCCAGCAGCACCTAACCCCCCTCCAGCTGCTGGCACCCGCCCTTCGGAGGACTTTCCTGTGATTCCTCCCCCAGGTACCATACAGAGGAAGAGGAAAGGAAGGGACAACGCATCAGAAGAGTCCCACAAAAGAAAGATAATTGAGACCTGCGAGACCCCTCAAGCTTCGGATGAGGAGGAGGAGATGGAGCAGGTCTGCGAGAGCCTTGAAGCTTCAGAAGGAGAGGAGGTGATGGAGCAGGCCCAAGTGGAGCAGGTCCAAGCAGAGCCAGTCCAAGCTCAATCTATGGAGGAGCTGCTGCAGGACCCAGAGGTCAAGAGAATCCTGGACACTCCGTCCAACACGGTCTACGACGAGTTCTTGGAAGGGCGCTACGAGAAGCCACACGAGCCGACAGGCGCCAGAGAAGAGGACCCGTCCGACCAGACTGGTAACTAGTATCAGAACTAACCTCTCTTTTTATCCCCATGGCTGATCTCAACATCTTCTGCATTAATGTGAGGAGTATTAGAGCTTGGTTTAGATTTCAGACTGTTCTTACGTTCTTAGATTCCCAGAGGTGTGATGTTTACATGTTGCAGGAATGTGCTTTGTCTGCTTCTAGGTCTTACAACCATCTGGCCAGGCAGTGGCCTCACGGCCCTTCCTACTGGTCTGGTGGGGGCGACAATAGGTCTGCGGGGGTGGCCATCCTGATCAGGGGAGGTAACTTTGCACTTGATTCCGTCCGGGAGCTCGTCTGTGGCAGACTTCTTGTCGCAGACGGTTCCTGGGCGGGTGAGCCCGTGCGGCTCATCAACGTGTATGCCTCCCCTGAGAGGGATGTCCGACTGGAGGTTCTCCAGGCCCTGCGGGCTGAACTCGCCACCACTAGAGCAGTAGTGTTGGGTGGTGACTTCAACTGCCCCATTGAGGTGGACGGGCGCAGTTCTGGCACATCCGCCAACCTGGACGTGACGCCTAAACTGCTGATTGAGATGGTGACGGAGGCATCCTTGCAGGACGGAACGGCTCCGTAAACTATACGTGGAGCCGCCCCGATGGCTCGCTCCGTTCTCGGATAGACTTCATCTTCACTTCGAGAGCAGTCAGAAAGGTGTCGTACTCTATGGTCCCCTGCTTCTTCTCTGATCACAGGGCCATTCGATTCCGGGGGACTCTGGGCCATGGATTCCCACCTGGCCCAGGCTCCTGGAAGTTGAATTGTGCCCTGTTGGAGCAGAGGGAGGTCATGGAGGAACTTAGGGATGCGTACCTTGTATGGCGAAATGACAAATGTCTGTTCAAGTGCATCAGCGATTGGTGGGAATATGTTAAAGTCGAATTCCGTTGTTTCTTTCAGGCAAAAGGCAGACAACAGGCGTGTGCGAAGAAGTGGGACTTGAGGAAACTGCAGCGCGAGCTGCGGTCCCTGCAGGACCTGCTCCAGTGTGGCTGGGACGTCAGGGAGGAGCTGGAGGAGACCAAAAAGAGCTTGAAAAGGCACTTTGAGGAGGAATCCAAGCGAATCGTCTTTCGTTCCAAGGTGGAGAACCTGGAGAAGGGTGAGAAATGTAACTCTTTCTTTTTCAGGAAGCTCCATGCCGGCCACACGCCCCTGACTGAGCTACGAGATGAGACCGGACACATGAGGAGCGGCAAGGAGGAAGTGATGGGGGTCGTCCACGACTTCTACAGCAACCTCTACGCCCCCAAGTCATCCGACCCCGAAGCCGCCGAGAGGTTCCTGTCAGGTGTCACTAACGTTGTTGATCCCGCAGGTGCGGCGGCTATGGACGATCCCTTGACGGTGGGGGAGCTGCTCTCTGCCGCTAAATCCTTTAAGCCCGGCAGGACCCCGGGCAGTGACGGTCTCCCGGCCGAGCTCTACGTAGCGCTGGGTGACCTGATCTGTCCGGACCTGTTGGAGGTGTACGAGGAGATGGTGGTGGGGGGCAGAATGCCTCCGTCGTTGAGGGAAGGGATGATCACGATCTTGTATAAGCGGAAGGGGGAGAGATGTGACCTGAAAAACTGGCGTCCCATCTCTCTCCTGAACGTGGACTACAAGATCCTCGCCAAGGTGCTGGCCAACAGGCTGAAACCTGTCATGGGGCAGATCGTCCATCCGGACCAGACCTGCAGCATTCCTGGCCGCAGGATTGCCGACAGCCTTGCCCTTGTGAGAGACACGGTCCATTACATCCAGGACCGCGGGGGCCACGCCGCCCTGGTCAGCTTAGATCAGGAGAAGGCGTTCGACCGTGTCTCCCACGCATTCATGGACAGGGTTTTGCGCAGGCTGGGTCTGGGGAAGATGTTTTGCTCTTTTGTTAACGTTATGTATTTTGACATTTACAGCACGGTGTTGGTGAACGGCTGGAAGACTGACCCCTTTTCTATTCTTTCAGGGGTTAGACAAGGCTGCCCTCTTTCACCTCTCCTTTTTGTTTGTGTTATAGAGCTCTTCGCTGAGACTATCCGGCAGAATGGAGAGATCAGAGGGATCACCGCACCAGGACCAGATCGCCACGAGGTCAAGTGCTCGCTCTACATGGACGACGTGACCGTCTTCTGCGCTGACCAGCGTTCGGTGACTGCACTCGTCCAGACCTGCGAGGACTTCGGCAGAGCTTCGGGGGCAAAAGTCAACTGCGGGAAGTCGGAGGCCATGCTCTTCGGGGAGTGGCACCTGGCTTCTTCCGCCCCCTTCCCCTTTACGGTTAAGCCGGACTTCATTCAAATTCTTGGAGTCTGGTTCGGGAAGGAAGGAGCGGCCCTTAAGTCTTGGCAAGACCGACTAGGAAGGATAAACTCGAAGATCGGACTGTGGAGCTCCAGAAAGCTCACGATGGAAGGCAAGGCACTTGTCCTGCGGAGTGAAGTTTTGCCTGTGCTCCAATATACCGCACAGGCCTGGCCTCCCCATACCACAGTTTGCAAGGCCATCACCCGGACAGTGTTTGGCTTCGTCTGGGGCAAAATGGACAGAGTCAAGAGGACCGTGATGTACAAGGAACCCCGCAAGGGTGGGAAGGGAATACCCGACATCCCCGCTCTGCTGAGGGCCTCCTTTGCATGTGTCACGGTGCAGCGGACTCTTGTTGAAAAGACTGGCTCAGCGGGCAGGTCCATGTCTCGCTTGCTTCTCATGCCCCTCTGGAGACAGCTGGGCTGGGACAAGTGGGACAGCTCCATCCCTTACAACTGGAACACTCCCTGGTTCTATGGGGATGTTGTCCGGTTTGTGAGGGAGCACCAGCTGGAAGGACTGAAACCCGACCTATGGTAGCCGAAGACAATCCACAAGCTCATCCGAGCTAAGGACTTGACCGAGCTGGTTCCGGGACTCCCCGCAGCCACTGCAGAGACAGTTTGGAACAATGTGGCCTCAAAGCGGCTTACCAATGGACACAAGGACTTGTCGTGGATGGCCGTCATGGGAGGTCTCTCTCTCAGGTCATTCATGCATGCCCGCAACCTGTGCAAGACCCGGTACTGCCCCCGTTGCCCCTACTTGGAGGAAACATCTTTCCAGGTGTTTTGGCAGTGCCCCTTTGCACAGGGTCTGTTGGACGCCCTAGAACATGAACTCAGAGACTCAGTGCCCAGGAGCTGCCTATCGTACCATTCGGTGCTTTACGGCCTGTTCCCTGGGACCCACGACGTGGAGGCCATCCAGGAGGCCTGGCGCCTTATGAACTGTTTTAAGGACGCAGTGTGGCTTGCCAGGAACCGCCTCGTGATCAACAGGGAAAACATGTCCGTCCGGGACTGCCGTAGGTTCATCAAGAACCTGCTTAGAGACTATTCCATCTTGGACAGCTCGGCCGTTGATGAGGAAGAAGAGGAGTGAAGACCCCTCTCCTTCTCCCATGTCTCCCTGAAGATACAGCCCAACAGTTTGGCCCTGTGATCCGCCCCCTCCCTACCCCCCACATAGTCGCCCACACCCCTACCCCGATCACAGATTGTATTATTTGGTTTTTGTTTGATCTCTTGTGCCTTTCTATTGCAGGATTGAGCTGAATGTTAGAGTAGCATGGTGTGCGATGTATAGCTTAGGGAACCTTTGCTGTGTATTGTACTATCATGCAGCACCTAGAAGAAAATGAGCAGTGTACACGGTATTTCTTTAAAAAATGTTTTAATGCTAAAGGTGTTTTTAAATCTGTTTTTACCCATACGGGGGAAGTTTTTGGAGAGGAGATGGTGAAGGAGATTGGCAGATTTTATGAGACACTCTTTAGTAATAAGAGCAGAGCCAGTGAGACGGAGATGAATGATTATTGTAATATTTTGGAGAATAATGTTCCTGTTGAAAAAGTTGATTTTTTGATTGATGATGTTAGTGAAGGGGAGATCAAGCAGGCCCTGGATAAGATGGCCAAAGGGAAGACACCAGGCTGTGATGGTCTCCCCGCTGAGTTTTATTCCGCGTTCTGGAATATTTTAAGTAAAGAGTTTACACGGGTGGTGCAATATGTTTTTAACTCAGGTGTTTTAGCTGAATCTATGAAGGAAGGGGGTCATAACATTAATTCATAAAAAAGGTGATGGCAGAGATCTTAAAAATTGGAGACCTATAACTTTATTAAATTGTGAGAGTGTGCATGGGAAATTGTCTGGCAGCCTCCCTGACAGCAAGCAGTGATAGTGCCCATGAAGGAGACCTTGTTGGGCCCGCCCCTTTCACGGTTATCGCTTCTCGGCCTTTTGGCTAAGATCACGTGTGGATTTCTGTGCGTGGTTTGGGTTGAAAGGAGTGGTGATCGGGGCCCTCTTTACGGGGGGCCCTGGATTGTTGCTGAGCTGCGATCGTGGGTTTTACCTGCAAAAATGAGCGAGAAGGCGCGTGGACTTGAGGACACGGTGCGGATCTACGTTCCTGGCGAGCACCGGGGGACGATCGGACTTGACCAAATCGTTTTGGAGATTCTTCGCAAGCTTGATTACCTACAGGTATGGAATGTATTGGCTATACAGGATTTTCCTAGGCAAGGAATTTATGATATTACTTTTTGTGGTTCTGAGATTTGCCAGAGAGTCTATATGGATCTTGAAGAAATGAAGAGGAAAAGTGAGCCTGCTATAATGAAGAAGATTAAAGTGGAACCGTTATTTATGAATACAACAAAGGTAGTAATTGTCCACATGTATAATCCTAAGGTTTCTGATGAAATGGTTACAAACTTTTTGTTCCGGTATTGCGAGGAAGTGAAATTTATAGGAAGACTTAAGAACAAGTTTGGGTACTTTAATTGTAAGAGAAAGTTTATTGTAAAATTTAAAAAAGATGAAGGAATGCAAGATGGAAGGAAGAGCATACCACAGGTGTTTTCTATCGGAGGAGAGAGAGGTTTCTGCTTTTATGAAGGCCAGTTGCAATATTGTAGAAAGTGCCATGCCTATGGCCATGTGCAGGATTATTGCCCTGAGAAAGGAGAATGTTGCAGAAATTGTGGGAAAACTGGTCATGAAGCAAGTATCTGTACAGAGAAGAAGACATGTGATATCTGTGGAAGTGAGGAACATTTGGCAAGAGGCTGTGATATGTGGTATAAAAAGAAGAGAAGTTATGCTGATGCAGCTGGGAATAGATGAGAACAAAGAGAAAAAGGGGGAGGGAGGTTTGTTCCTGGAGTTGGTGAGAGTGTGAGTGTTAATGTGGCACAGGTGGCTGAGGAAAGTTCTGTGATAGTGGAGCACATTAGTACTCAGGAGAGGTCAGGGGAGGAGGGTGTTTCCACTGCTGTGACTGGTGAGGAGACAGGTGTGGGAGGTGAATTTACCTTGGTGAAAAAGAAAAAAGAAAAAAAAGTGAAAGTGGTGGAGAAAATTGAGACAGTGTATGGTGATGTTCTTTCTAGTGAAGAGGCTATGGATGATATTGAATGTCCAAACCCAATTGTGGGGGAGGAGGAGGGAATGGAAGTTGTTGGGTCATCTCAGAGATCTCTAACACCTGGTCAGAGAGTTTCTCGCAGTAAGGAAGAAGAGGAGGAGGAAGATGAGGATGTGCAGGTTGTGAATAAAAGGTGTAAGACAGGGAGCTGGTCTGAGGATCAGGAAGCCCTTGTTCTTGGTAGTGATAATTAAATAGACAGGGACTCTAACATAGGGTCGCCTGATTGTTTTGCAAGTTTACATAGGAAAGTTGAAGGCCAAAATGTTAATTTCTAAGTTAAGATGGATTTTAAAGCATTTGGTTTTCTTTTCCTAGTTATTATGACTTTGGTTGTAACAACTATTAATGTAAGAAGTATTGAGTCTGAAATTAGGAGAGCTGCAATTTTTGATATTCTTGAGAATGTGAGAAGTGATGTGATATGTTTACAGGAGTGTGCAATAAAGTCAGCACCTTATGCAAATGAGTGGAAGTGTGGGCAGTCCTTCTGGTCCACATGTGCAGAAAACAAAAATGAAGGTGTGGGGATTTTATTGCGAAACAGGGACATTAAAGTTTTAAATTGCCAAATTTTAGTACCTGGTCGTTGTATGGTTTTAATTTTTGAGGTTTTGGGCCAGAGGATGAGAATTTTTAATGTGTATGCTCCAGCAGAAAAACAAGCACGTTTGTCTTTTTTAGAGTCCCTTAAGTTTTTTATCCCTGGTCGTGAAAATACTATTATTGTTGGCGATTTTAACTGCATTAGATCCGTCAATGATCGTGAGAGCTCTGCTGAGGTTAGAACTGATATTACTTCCAATGTTTTAAATCAAATTATTCAAGACTTGCATTTTACTGATGTTGGACTGATGGTTAGCACTGATGAAAGATATACGTACATATCAGATAGTGGCCGCTGTAAATCCCGGATCGATTACATCCTGGTCTCTGATGGGATTAAGGTGGTCCGGTGCAATCAAATGATGTCAACTTTCTCAGACCACAAGATGGTGTCGGCTGAGATAAGTGTCACAGAGTCCCTTCATTTTGGGAGGGGGCTCTGGAAATTAAATGTAAGTCTATTGGAAGATGAGGAAATAATGGCTGGTTTTAATCATGTGTTTTTATCCTGTGTTTCTAAACAACCTGATTTTAGTAATGTCTTAGTGTGGTGGGAATGGGCTAAAGGAGAGTTTTCTAATTTCTTTAAGATGTTTTGCATAAAGAGAGCACAAGAGAAGAGGAGGAGTGATGAAAGGCTTGTATCCCGGTTAGAGACTCTCTATAAGTTTAAACGTGTTGGTGTGGAGGTGGAGGATGAGATTGTTAAGGTGAAGGGGGAGATGAAAAAAAGGTTGTTGGAAAAGGGAAGGAATATTGTATATAAGTCTAAAGTGCAGCACCTAGAAGAAAATGAGCAGTGTACACGGTATTTCTTTAAAAAATGTTTTAATGCTAAAGGTGTTTTTAAATCTGTTTTTACCCCTACGGGGGAAGTTTTTGGAGAGGAGATGGTGAAGGAGATTGGCAGATTTTATGAGACACTCTTTAGTAATAAGAGCAGAGCCAGTGAGACGGAGATGAATGATTATTGTAATATTTTGGTGAATAATGTTCCTGTTGAAAAAGTTGATTTTTTGATTGATGATGTTAGTGAAGGGGAGATCAAGCAGGCCCTGGATAAGATGGCCAAAGGGAAGACACCAGGCTGTGATGGTCTCCCCGCTGAGTTTTATTCCGCGTTCTGGAATATTTTAAGTAAAGAGTTTACACGGGTGGTGCAATATGTTTTTAACTCAGGTGTTTTAGCTGAATCTATGAAGGAAGGGGTCATAACATTAATTCATAAAAAAGGTGATGGCAGAGATCTTAAAAATTGGAGACCTATAACTTTATTAAATTGTGACTACAAGATAATTGCTAAGATTGTGACTAATAGACTGAGTGATGTAGTGGACCACCTTGTGGGAGAATACCAAGTTTGTGCAGTACCGAAAAGAAAAATAACAGATAATTTATTGCTTTTAAGAGACTCTATTTATTACAGTAACTTTAACAAGAATGCACTGTTTGTTGAGTCCATAGATTTCGAAAAGGCTTATGATAAGGTTGCACATGATTTTATGTTCATTGCTTTAAAACACTTAGGTATTCCAGAAAAGTTATTATCTGTTATTATGAGTTTTTATCATGGGGTGACAAGTCAGATTTTAGTAAATGGGCATGTGGGGCCTGCTTTTAATGTCTTGTCTGGAGTCAGACAGGGATGCCCACTCTCCCCAATTCTGTTTATATGCGTTATAGAGGGCCTGTTGAAGAATGTGCAGAAAGATAAATGTGTGAGTGGTGTTTTTATTCCAGGTAGTGATGGTAGTAAGTTAAAGGTTTTAAGTTATATGGATGATGTGGTTTTTACTTGTACATCCCAAGCAGATCTCAACAGAGTAAATTTGCATGTGAGGATTTTTTGTTGTGTGGCTGGGATGAATGTGAACTGGGGGAAGTGCCAATTATGCAGTTTTGGGAACCAAGAGAATATAGTAGTGGATGGTGTTAAGGAAAAAGAAGACATTAAAGTGCTAGGAGTGATATTTGACAAAGACCTCAAAGGAAAGAAAAGTTATGAGACTTTGGACAGTAAAATTGAGAAGAAGCTATGCTTCTGGAGGTTAAGGAACTTGTCACTTAAAGGGAAAGTTCTTATCATTAAGTCTGTAATCCTACCGCTTCTCTTGTATACGGCTATGGTGCTTCCTCCAGGGAAGTTATGGACTAGGAGAGTTACAAGGAAGCTTTTTGTGTTCTTCTGGGGGTCTAAGATGGAGAAAATGAGAAGAGAAGGAGTGATGAAGAGTATGAATTTGGGCGGATATAACTTTCCAAACATTGATCTGTTTTTAAAGGTGCACTATTTTCTTTTAATTTTTAAATTGATACAGTGCAATAATAGGGCGGCAGACATGAGTAAATACCTTGCAGGATGGTTGTTTTCCAAATGGGGCTGGTGTGAGAGGGATTTGAGGAGACCCATAGCACATGTGATACCTATCTTCTATGTGCTCCTCAGGTCTTTCAATGATCAATTTGGTTTGAGCTCTTTAGGTGAACCTGATAAAAAGAAAATAGAACAAGAAATAAGGAAAAATGAGAGATTATATGAAGTACCATTCTACACTAATGCTCAGTCTGTGAAGATTTGGAAGTTTTTTAAAGTTATTGGACTATCAAACAGACAAAAAGACGTTAGTTGGATGTCCTTTCATGGCTGTCTCCCAACCCGATCTTTTTTAAATGGAAGAGGTTTGAGAATAAGTGACAGATGCCCAAGAGAGGGTTGTGGAGGTAGAGAAGACTTAGTGCACCTTTATTGGGACTGTTTTTATGCAAAATAATTTTTTATGTTTTTAAAGAGGTTTTTAATCCAACTCACTGGATATAACAGTTTTTCTTTTGAGAGTTTTTATTGGTCAAGATCTTAGTAAAAAGGAAGATACACGTACTAATTGGATTCTTTTTTCTGTTTTTAAAGAGGTTTTATGGGACTCACGCAATTTGCTTGTTTTTAAAAATGTTGTTATTTCTCCGAGGGAATTGAAAAGATTGTTTTTAGGAAGGATTTTTACTATCTTTCTACTGGACAAAAAGAGAATTGGTGAAGAAGAAGCGGAGAAAATCTGGATGCATACACGATGGAAGAATTTATAAGAAGTACGTAAAGGAGAAAGCTGTAAGTTTTTGACCAATTTCTGTAATTGTTTTTGACATGTTTTTTTGTTGTTTGGTCACTTTTTCTTGGCCCTCGGTTCCCTTAGTTAGTTTTTTCCGTATGATGTTTTTTCAGATATTGTTTTAAGTGACGAGTCTTGGTAGGTGACCTGATGATCGTCCAAACAATAGTCTGTAACTGAGGAAAAAAAAAAATAAAAAATAAAAAATCTGTTCTTATCAGTTTAATATCTGATACGTCCCCTATCTGTGGACCATATATTAAATGGATTTTTGAGAACGGGGGCCGATTTCGAACCTTTCTTCCGTCGCCCTATGCATTGACCCGATATGGCAGTATCTTCGGGTACAGTGCACCACCCCCTTACAGGGTTAAAAAGAAAGATTCCTACTTTCATTCCCAGGAGCCTTAGCACTGTGCTGTGATGTCACTCAATACCACTGACATCACTAGGTGTAAACAACATCTCACCTTTGCTGTGTATGTGACTATGGAGCTGGTTGGTGATGTCGTCTATTATGGCCTTCATAGAAGCAACAGGAGATTGTTGCATCCATCTAGAACCCTCAGAACTACAGTGCTATGATGTCACTCACTTCCACAGGCCTTGCAGAGTGTAAACAACAACAACCCAGCTTTGTTGTGTATGTAACCATAGGGATTGTGATGTCGCCTAGAACCTTCACAGCAGCGACAGCTTTATGAGGAGCATCAGCACTGCTCTGCCTGAGCAGAACCATCACCGCCATAGGTTGTCAAATAACCCGGATTTAACCCACACAAGTAAGTCCAATAGGGTGCAGGCATGTCCTCTATGCTTACAGCTTCCCGTGGGTGTTGGTTTGATACCGTTTGGGGACAGCCAAGGAGGCATCTGCAGGCAACAAAGGTAGGTGTGTGCTTGTGTGTGTGTTTCCTATGCAGATCCTAAGCCCAGTGTCACATGCAAGTAGGAGGAGTAAGAAGGGTTCCTGGCAAATCCGGGTTATGGATTGCATTTAAAAAGGCCCCGTGGGAGTGCAATGGGCCCCTGTCTTGCTGCTTAGCAATAATGGTATGGGTTTAGGTTCTGCTGTGTGTACTGGTGGTTGACTGCCCCCCAGCCCAGAGTGTGAATGGGAAAATGTCTGGCAGCCTCCCTTACAGCAAGCAGTGATAGTGCCCATGAAGGGGACCTTGTTGGGCCCGCCCCTTTCACGGTTATCGCTTCTCGGCCTTTTGGCTAAGATCAAGAGGTGCGAGGTGGATTGCAGGAGCTATCCCTTGCGGGGGCTACTGTGAATTGTGCGATAATGGCTTTCCAGAGCCGAATTAATTACCTGAAAGATGGAGAGACCAGGATAAAGAATGGATTTCGTGTGGATATCCTTGAAAATGCATTGGACAAGTTCAGCTTGGAACATCTTGTGAAGAACATCTTCCTAAAGACCTTGCTGGTGAAAAAGCAGGATATTCTATGTCTGCAGCAGCATGGGAGAGCTTCATATGTCCTTGTGCTTGAATCTCACAGCGCCTGTCAGAATCTGCACTACCAATTAAAGTCCAAGCTGAATTCACCTGAGCTGGATGGACTTACCTTCACTGTGTTATACACTGCAGGAGAGACAAACCTGGTGGTGTTCATGTACAATCCGTATGTGAATCTGGCTGACATTGGGCGCTTTCTCCAGAGATATTGCTCTGAGGTGAAAGGAGGAGAGAAAATCTTCAATACAGAGGATCTCTGGACTGGTAAATACAAGTTCCGTGTGAAGTTTAGAGCTGATCCTGATGGAATTGAGGGCATGCAACATCCGCCCTCCAGCTTTACAATTGGCAGAGACAGAGGCTACCTGTTTTATAACAACATGCCGGAATTTTGCAGAAAATGCAGGAGCTTTGGCCACAGACAGGATGCTTGCACTTCACCATCTGTGCAGTTCTGTGGTCGCTGCGGCAAAGCTGGACATACCTCAGGAGGTTGCACGGAGGAGGTAGTGTGCAATCTCTGCGGGCAACGTGGACATGTGTTCAAAGACTGTCTGTACAGGTCCAGAACTTGGGCGGAGGTCGCTGCATCATCTTGTGACCAGGCTGCTGCTGCTGCTGCTATTGCTGCCACACCTGAGGCTGGATCCAAACCTGTGGACACTATTGAGACTGCGGATCCTGTTCCTGTTGCTGTTGCTGTTGGGTCTGTTCAGACTGCAGTCTCTGCAGTTAAAAAGAAAGAGACTGTAAAACCTGCTGCTGTAAAGCCAGATGTTATCCAGTGGAAAGTTGGTGGCAGTGAACCCCGTGCTGTCCCTGCTGTCACCATGGGGGCGGTGGAGTCGGTGGTCGCTGTCACTGAGTCGGACTTTGCCGAGTTAGATATGGAGCAGGGATCATCTGTGACTACACTTGCAAGAGACTGGTCAGAGGAGATGGAGGTTGAAGACGTGAAAAAAAAGAGAAAGAAAGATCCTGTTGTCTCAGATGTGAACAGTGGCCAAACAAAACGGTTACTGGTTGCACCATCTCAAGTTATCCAGGAATTTACATCTCCTGAGTCTGAGGCAGCAACTCCTGAAAAGGGTTAAATGGCTACCATCAGCATTGCCTCGCTTAATGCGAGAGGAATAAAGAGTCCTGCAAGGAGGGCTGCTTTTTTTGCATATTTGTCAACTTTGAATGCAAGAATTTTTCTAATTCAAGAATGTGGAATTGATCATCACATGAATTATGAATACCTGAGAACTGACTGGATATATGGCCCATCTATCTGGTCAGGTGACAACTCAAACAAGAACTCTGGAGTTGGAATACTTTTTAAGGGCCAGGACTTTAACATCATGTCCTTTGTGGAAATTGTGCCTGGGAGGGCATTGCTTGTGAATGTACAATATAATGGAGTGGAGTTGAGGATTATTAACATCTATGCCTCCCCTGTTAAAGAAGAAAGATCCTCCCTCCTAGAGATTGTGCAGTTGTATTTGCATGGAGCTACCTCTCTTGTCTTGGGAGGAGATTTTAACTGTGTGTTGCCTGATGAGAGGAGAGTCTCTGGGTCTGTGAGAAAAGACAAGACTGAAGTGCAGCTGAAGAATCTAATTCAGGACAACAGATTGCAAGATGCCTGGAAAAGTCAAAACCCATCTGATCCTGGATACACCTGGGAAAGTAACATCTATAAATCCAGAATTGACTTTGTCCTTATTTCTGAAAATATAAAAATAAAAAATGCTAAACTCACAGATAATGTCTTGTCTGACCACAAACTTCTCTCTGTGGAAATTTACTTACCTGATGTCATCAAAGGGAAAGGTGTTTGGAGACTGAACTCACAGCTCCTAGAAGATGAAGTCATAAAGAGAGACTTTGTTATTTATTATAAAGAACTAAAAAATCTCCAACAGCGGTTTGCATCAATGCTGGACTGGTGGGAGCATGCAAAGGCCAAAATAAAAGAATTTTTTATGCGTGCTGGTGTGAACAAAGCCAAGGAGAAGCAAAGGTGGTTTAAAAGGCTAAACACAAAACTGCAAACCTGTTACCAGCTGAGGAGCATTGGTGTGAACATGGATGAAACAATTGTAAAGGTGAAAGAGGAGATAAAGAAAGCTGTGGAAGGAAAAGGTAAAGAAATTATTTATAATGCAAAAGTGGAACATATGGAAAAAAATGAGACTTGCTCACGCTTATTTTTAAAGAAACTTGTTGAAAAGAAAGAATTAATAAAAAATCTTGATGGTGAGACTACTAAAGATGGACTTTTAAATAAAGCACACAGTTTTTATCATGATCTTTTTAGTGAAAAACACATTGACTCTGACTTTTTACCCGAAGTAATGGACTCTGTGCAATATTGTCTGAGTGATCAGGACAAAGATGTTTTGTGCAATAGTGTGAATATGGCTGAAGTGGAAAGTGCAATAAAGAGTTTTTTAAAAGGGAAAACTCCTGGATCTGATGGATTACAAATAGAATTTTACCTGTCTTTTTGGGAAATTTTAAAGTCTGATTTTTATGCTGTTCTTAAAGAGGTTTTTAACTGTGAGAAGCTGCCTGAGTCCTGGAGGAGTGGTGTGGTGACTTTGTTATACAAGAAAGGAGACAAGACAAAGCTAGAAAATTGGAGACCAATCACTCTACTCAATGTGGACTATAAAATTTTTGCAAAAATCTTGGTCAACCGCATGAAGCTAGTGATTGAGACGGTGATCCACCCTGACCAAGTATGTGGTGTCCCAGGGCGTGCAGTGTGGGAGCATCTCAATGTCATCAGAGATGCCATCTGGTACCAGCAGGAGCGCCAACAGAAGCTTGCAGTGTTATCTCTTGATTTTATGAAAGCATATGACAGAGTTTCCCACCAGCATTTATGGACTGTTTTAAAAAAGATGGGTTTTCCAGAGAGTTTTATCAAGCATGTTGCACTTTTATACAATGACTGCTTTAGCAAAATTTTAGTCAATGGGTTTTTATCCGAAGATGTTTTACTGAGTTCGGGCGTTAAGCAAGGATGCCCTTTGTCACCGCTGCTATTTATATGTGCAATAGAACCCCTGCTGGCTATGCTGAGAAAGGACAAGGTGATCAGAGGGGTCCCCATACCAGGGGGTAATGGACAGTTTACGAAAACCCTTGCATATATGGATGATGTGACCATTTTATGTGACTCAGAAGTATCTGTCAGAAGAGCCTTGATGAAGACTGAATTTTTTTGCCAAGCGTCTGCTTTTAAACTAAATATTGCTAAATGTGAATGTTTGGGGATTGGGAAGTGGTCAAATACAGACATCCCCCAACTAAAGATCCAGAGTGAGAAAATAAAGGTTTTAGGAGTGGTTTTTAATGCAAAAAATGATGGAGAGGAGAGTTGGAACATTATTAAAGAAAAGGTACAGAAAAAAATTGACTTTTGGAAACTTAGGAAATTATCAATTGAAGGGAAGCTTTTAATTATACGTTCCTTGCTTTTACCTGTTTTATTGTACCTTAACACAGTGTTTCCTCCATCAGAGACTGTTCTTAAAAACCTGCAAAAACAATTTTTTCATTTTATCTGGAATTCAAGGATGGAAAAACTCAAGAGAGACATTATGTACAAGCTGCACAAAAATGGAGGTAAAAACGTTCCTAATCTTAAAAATTTTTTATACCTGAAGTTTTTTAGCATGTGTTTTAAGACTGTTTTATCCTCTAAACAATGGACATTTTATCTAAAGTATGCTGCTGGTGATATATTTAGAAAAAGAAAATGGATTCACCTACCTCAGACATCCCCTGTTTTAATCATACCTCCAAAGCACTATAATGTTTTAGAGAAAGTAATTCGTCTGTATAACTTGAAAGACATGGACATTGAGATTCTCAAGCATCCCAAAAGAATAGAGATGGAGCTCAGGAGATCGGAGCAAACCTCTGGGATTTTAAACTTCTCTAAAACAAAATGTGACAGAGTGTGGAGGATGGTTAATGCACCGTATCTGGAGAATTGCAATAAAGATCTTGCATGGTCAATAGCACATGAGTGTGTACCTACCAGACACTTTCAGCACAGACGGGGATTGTGCAATACTTCAAGATGTCCAAGAGGAAGCTGTGGAAGAGAAGAGACAGTCTTACATGTGTTTTGGAACTGTTTTTATGCTCAAGAGGTGTGGAAAAGTGTGGGAAGTCTTTTAATGTTTCTTACCGGTCTAAAGACTTTTAATCATGAAGTTGTTTTATTCGGGAATTTTACGAGTCAAAATAAAGATACAGAGAGAGTGATATGGACTGTTGTGAATACCGTCAAGAATGCCTTATGGAAGTCTCGCAATATTTTGGTTTTCCAGAAAGACTTGATTAGTAAAAGTGACTGTTTTAAACTTGCACTGAGTGATCTTTTTGTCTACTATTTATTGGACAAAAAGAGACTAGGGGCCCAGAAAGCTAATTCACTTTGGCACTTTAGTCTTTGGAATGCAATAATGTGATATGTAATATGATGCATTTTGAATAGTAGTGAAAGTTTACTTGTATGTATTTCTTGTTTTTTGCACTTTACTAATAAAAATGTAAAAAAAAAAAAAAAAAAAAAAAAAATCTGTTCTTATCAGTTTTTCATGCCGGTGTACCGTAACGCCGGTATGGGGCTGGTGGGGATGGGTGCTGCATGGAGGATGCAGGTGTACCTAGGCTTTCCGGGGCTGGTTCTGAGGAATCAGCTCGACGGCTGCCCCGATGTGACCTGTTCCCTCCGGGTCTCGCCATGAGGCTGAGAGGGTCTAGAGCCGAGGTACTTTTGTGCCTCGGGGAGTGGTGACCCCGAGGTGCCGAAACTCACTGGGAGGATAGACTCACTGAGTTGAAGCACGGGCACCATAATCTCTTCACCTTGTGGCACTCACCTCTTGATTCCCGGCCTTCTGGCTAGGATCAGAGAAATTTTTATAGATCCGGCCGGATGTCCGGGCAGTATATCTGCACACATTCACTTATTTATTTCTTTTTTGTCTCACTGTGTCACTTTTTGCGTGTTGTGTGTTCACAGGATTTGTCAGGATGCAGTAGCCCTTCTGGGTGTCCCTCCTGGCGGTCTAGGGGAGGTGTGTGTGGCCATTAGGTTCCGCACCTCCCTGCAAACACCCCGGGTACTCCTGCTTGGCAGGGTACCTACCGTAATCGGCTCTGCGGGCAGATACCTTGGCTAACGCCAAGGGGGATGCCGGGAGCATTTGTGGTCCCCTAGTAGCTTCGGCGAAAAGGGACATCGAACCTGGAACCTCGCAGGTACCTTTTGGTCCGGAGGCGAAGGGTAAGGTTTGTTGGGGGGCCTCTCTCCTATCGGAGAAGGGCTAGCGATAGACCGCATCCTTTGTGCACGTTTTTTTAGTGTAACACGTTTGCACTTTTTCTTGCACTTTGGGTGAATCGATAGCACGTTCCTCGGCTTTAGATAAAAAAAAAAAAAAATAATAATCTGTTCTTATCAGTTTAATATCTGATACGTCCCCTATCTGGGGACCATATATTAAATGGATTTTTGAGAACGGGGGACGATTTCGAAGCTTGCTTCCGTCGCCCTATGCATTGACTCGATATGGCAGTATCTTCGGGTACAGTGCACCACCCCCTTACAGGGTTAAAAAGAAAGATTCCTACTTTCATTGCTACCTGCTTGCTGGCTAGCCAGCTAGCCAGCCCTGTGGGCCTTGCTGCTGCTGCAGCCAAAAAACAAAAGGTGGTGCTGCTGCTGCTTGTGTCTGGCCGCTGTTGGAGCGTCCAGGCACAGGACAGGGGAGAGAAGCGGCGCAGGCAATGGGGCAGCGGCACCGATAGCCAGGGGGAGATAAGGGGCAGCGGCACCCATTGCCGGCGCCGCTGCCCCGTTGCCTCCCCCATCCCTAGTTGTATAATTACCTGTTGCCGGTGTCGGGTCCGCGCTGCTTCAGGCCTCCGGTGTGCGTCCCCTGCATCATTGCTATGCGTTGCGAGACGCAATGACGAGTGACGTCACTCGTCATTGCGCCTCGCCATGCAGCGCATAGCTCCTCCTTTGCATTGAAAAAAAGCAAACAGTAAAGTTGCCAGATGCGGCCATCCTTTCATCCATTTGTCCTTCTGCATCTATTTTCCCAAACCATGCACTCATACTGTTATTATGTCGCCAAGTAATTAGACTACCTGGCCCAAAAATTATGAATTATAAAAGGGTAGCAGCATAAGGGAACATTACCGTATTTATCGGGGTGTACAGTGCACCGGCCTATAACACGCACCCTCATTTTACCAAGGATATTTGGGTAAAAAAAGTTTTTTACCCAAATATCCTTCATAAAATGAGGGTGCGTGTGTGTGCATGTGTATACCCCGATACACTGCTTCTCACCCCACAGAGCCCCCAGGAAAGACAGGGGGAGAGAGGCCGTCGCTGCCTGCTTCTCTCCCCCTGCCTTTCCTGGGGTCTAGAGCCCTGCTACCGCCGCTTCTCTCTCCCTGCTATCGGCGCCGCTGCAATGGGGCAGCGGCACCGATAGCCAGGGGGAGATAAGGGGCAGCGGCACCCATTGCCGTCGCTGCTGCCCTGTTGCCTCCCCCATCCCTAGTTGTATAATTACCTGTTGCCGGGGTCGGGTCCGCGCTGCATCAGGCCTCCGGTGTGCGTCCCCTGCATCATTGCTATGCGTTGCGAGACGCAATGACGAGTGACGTCACTCGTCATTGCACCACGCCATGCAGCGCATAGCAACGATGCAGGGGATGCACACCGGAGGCCTGAAGCAGCGCTGACCCGACCCCAGCAACAGGTAATTATACAACCGGGGAAGGGGGAGGCAACGGGGCAGAGGTGCCGGCAATGGATGCCGCTGCCCTTTCTTTCTTTCCACCTCCTCCCCTACAGCCTGCCTGTCCATCTCCAAAAATACCCTTTTTAATAATTTTACGCTCCTCCTTTGCATTGAAAAAAAGCAAACAGTAAAGTTGCCAGAGGCGGCCATCCTTTCATCCATTTGTCCTTCTGCATCTATTTTCCCAAACCATGCACTCATTTTGTTATTATGTCGCCAAGTAATTAGACTACCATGCCCAAAAATTATGGATTATAAAAGGATAGCAGCATTAGTGAAAAATACACATTTTGTCCAATTGCCAGCACCGATAGCCAGGGGGAGAGAAGCGGCGCCGGCAATGGGGCAACGGCACCGATAGCCAGGGGGGGATAAGGGGCAGCGGCACCCATTGCCGGCGCCGCTGCCCCGTTGCCTCCCCCATCCCTAGTTGTATATTTACCTGTTGCTGGGGTCGGGTCCGCGCTGCTTCAGGCCTCCGGTGTGCGTCCCCTGCATCATTGCTATGCGTTGCGAGACGCAATGACGAGTGACGTCTCTCGTCATTGCGCCGCGCCATGCAAAGCAAAGCAACGACGCAGGGAATGCCCACCGGAGGCCTGAAGCAGCGCTGACCCGACCCCAGCAACAGGTAATTACCGTATTTTTCGCCGTATAAGACGCACTTTTTCTTCCCCAAAACTGGGGGGAAAAAGTCGGTGCGTCTTATACGGCGAATGCACCCCTATCGCGGCGGTCCCTCCGGCCATCAACGGCCGGGACCCGCGGCTAATACAGGACATCACCGATCGCGGTGATGCCCTGTATTAACCCTTCAGACGCGGCGATCAAAGCTGACCGCCGCGTCTGAAGGGAAAGTGACACTAACCCGGCTGTTCAGTCGGGCTGTTCGGGACCGCCGCGATTTTACCGCGGCGGTCCCGAACAGCCCGACTGAATAGCCGGGTTAGTGCTTACTGGACACCGGGAGGGACCTTACCTGCCTCCTTGGTGTCTGCTCCGTGCCGGGATCCCCTGTATGCCGGCGCTCTCCTTCCTCGTCATCACGTAGTCGCGTACGTACGTCGGCGTGCGTAACGACGTGATGGCGGCGACGGAGAGCGAGGATACCCGGCCGGCAGCAGAGACGTTCCGGAACGACGGGGACACGGTGACAGCGATGGAGCGACATTCAGGGCAGCGGTGACGGGTCCGGAGCGGCGGGGACACATGAGTATTACCTCCTCCTGCAGTGGTCTTCAATCTGCGGACCTGCAGATGTTGTAAAACTACAACTCCCAGCATGCCCGGACAGCCAACGGCTGTCCGGGCATGCTGGGAGTTGAAGTTTTGCAACATCTGGAGGACCGCAGGTTGAAGACCACTATTGGGTTCAAAATCTTTATTTTTTAAGATTTTGCCCCTAAAAATTGGGTGCGTCTTATACGCCGGTGCGTCCTATAGGACGAAAAATACGGTATACAACCGGGGATGGGGGAGGCAATGGGGCAGCCGCGCCGGCAATGGGTGCCGCTGCTTCTTCTTTCCCCCTGTCTGTCGACGCCGCTGCCCCATTGCCGGCGCCGTTTCTCTCCCCCTGGCTATCGGCGCCGGCAATGGGGCAGCGGCACTGATAGCCAGGGGGAGAGAAGGGGCAGCAGTGCCGATAGCAGGGGTAACCATCATACACTCATACTGTTTTCACTTTGCCAAGTTATCGGACAACCTGGTATCCAAAATTATGGATTATAAAAGGATAGCAGCATAAGGGAAAAATACACATTTTGAACCCAAAAACCCATTTGAGTTTTTAAGTTCAAAATACAGGCCTACCTCCTCCCCATCAGCCTGCCTGTCCATCTCCAAAAATACCCTTTTTTAATAATTATGCACTCTTCATTTGCTTTGGAAAAACAAACAGTTAAGTTGCCATATGCTTCCATCCTTTCATCAATTTGTGCTTCTACACCTATGTTCCCAAACCATCATACACTCATACTGTTTTCACTTTGCCAAGTTATCGGACAACCTGGCCCCAAAATTATGGATTATAAAAGGATAGCAGCATAAGGGAAAAATACACATTTTGAACCCAAAAACCCATTTGAGTTTTTAAGTTCAAAATTCAGGCCTACCTCCTCCCCTACAGCCTGCCTGTCCATCTCCAAAAATACCCTGCTTTAATAATTATGCACTCTTAATTTGATTTGGAAAAACCAACAGTTAAGTTGCCATATGCTGCTATCCTTTCATCGATTTGTGCTTCTACACCTATGTTCCCAAACCATCATACACTCATACTGTTTTCACTTTGCCAAGTTATTGGACAACCTGGCCCCAAAATTATGGATTATAAAAGGATAGCAGCATAAGGTAAAAATACACATTTTGAACCCAAAAACCCATTTGAGTTTTTAAGTTCAAAATACAGGCCTACCTCCTCCACTACAGCCTGCCTGTCCATCTCCAAAAATACCCTTTTCAATAATTATAAGCTCCTCCACTGCATTGAAAAAAATCAAACAGTAAACTTGCCATATGCGGCCATCCTTTCATCGAATTGTGCTTCAACACCTATGTTCCAAAATCATCATACACTCATACTGTTCTCACTTTAACAAGTTATCGGAGTACCTAGCCCCAAAATTAGGGATTTTAAAAGGATAGCAGCATAAGGGAAAAATACACATTTTGAACCCAAAAACCCATTCAAAATACAGGCCTACGTCCTCCCCTTCAGCCTGCCTGTCCATCTCCAAATATACCCTTTTTAATAATTTTACGCTCCTCCTTTGCATTGAAAAAAAGCAAACAGTAAAGTTGCAATATGCAGCCATCCTTTCATCCATTTGTCCTTCTGCACCTATTTTCCGAAACCATGCACTCATACTGTTATCATGTCGCCAAGTAATTAGACTACCTGGCCCAAAAATTATGGATTATAAAAGGGTAGCACCATAAGGGAACATTACCGTATTTATCGGGGTGTACAACGCACCGGCCTATAACACGCACCCTCATTTTACCAAGGATATTTGGGTAAAAAAAGTTTTTTACCCAAATATCCTTCATAAAATGAGGGTGCATGTGTGTGCATGTGTATACCCCGATACACTGCTTCTCACCCCACAGAGCCCCCAGGAAAGGAAGGGGGAGAGAGGCCTACCGCCGCTTCTCTCTCCCTGCTATCGGCGCCGCTGCCCCTTCTCTCCCCCTGGCTATCGGTGCCGCTGTCCCATTGCCAGCGCCGATAGCCAGGGGGAGAGAAGCGGCGCCGGCAATGGGGCAGCGGCACCGATAGCCAGGGGGAGATAAGAGGCAGCGGCACCCATTGCCGACGCCACTGCCACGTTTCCTCCCCCATCCCTAGTTGTATAATTACCTGTTGCCGGGGTCGGGTCCGCGCTGCTTCAGGCCTCCGGTGTGCGTCCCCTGCATCATTGCTATGCGTTGCGAGACGCCATGACGAGTGACGTCACACGTCATTGCGCCGTGCCATGCAGCGCATAGCAACGACGCAGGGGTAATTAGACTACCAGGCCCCAAAATTATGGATTATAAAAGGATAGCAGCATAAGGGAAAAATACACATTTTGAACCCAAAAACCCATTTGAGTTTTTAAGTTCAAAATACAGGCCTACCTCCTCCCCTACAGCCTGCCTGTCCATCTCCAAAAATACCCTTTCTTAATAATTATGCACTCTTCATTTGCTTTGGAAAAACAAACAGTTAAGTTGCCATATACTGCTATCCTTTCATCGATTTGTACTTCTACGCCTATGTTCCCAAACCATCATACACTCATACTGTTTTCACTTTGCCAAGTTATCGGACAACCTGGCCCCAAAATTATGGATTATAAAAGGATAGCAGCATAAGGGAAAAATACACATTTTGAACCCAAAAACCCATTCAAAATACAGGCCTACGTCCTCCCCTTCAGCCTGCCTGTCCATCTCCAAATATACCCTTTTTAATAATTTTACGCTCCTCCTTTGCATTGAAAAAAAGCAAACAGTAAAGTTGCAATATGCAGCCATCCTTTCATCCATTTGTCCTTCTGCACCTATTTTCCGAAACCATGCACTCATACTGTTATCATGTCGCCAAGTAATTAGACTACCTGGCCCAAAAATTATGGATTATAAAAGGGTAGCACCATAAGGGAACATTACCGTATTTATCGGGGTGTACAACGCACCGGCCTATAACATGCATCCTCATTTTACCAAGGATATTTGGGTAAAAAAAGTTTTTTACCCAAATATCCTTCATAAAATGAGGGTGCATGTGTGTGCATGTGTATACCCCGATACACTGCTTCTCACCCCACAGAGCCCCCAGGAAAGGAAGGGGGAGAGAGGCCGTCTCTGCCTGCTTCTCTCCCCCTGCCTTTCCTGGGGTCTAGAGCCCTGCTACCGCCGCTTCTCTCTCCCTGCTATCGGCGCCGCTGCCCCTTCTCTCCCCCTGGCTATCGGTGCCGCTGTCCCATTGCCAGCGCCGATAGCCAGGGGGAGAGAAGCGGCGCCGGCAATGGGGCAGCGGCACCGATAGCCAGGGGGAGATAAGAGGCAGCGGCACCCATTGCCGACGCCACTGCCACGTTTCCTCCCCCATCCCTAGTTGTATAATTACCTGTTGCCGGGGTCGGGTCCGCACTGCTTCAGGCCTCCGGTGTGCGTCCCCTGCATCATTGCTATGCGTTGCGAGACGCCATGACGAGTGACGTCACACGTCATTGCGCCGTGCCATGCAGCGCATAGCAACGACGCAGGGGTAATTAGACTACCAGGCCCCAAAATTATGGATTATAAAAGGATAGCAGCATAAGGGAAAAATACACATTTTGAACCCAAAAACCCATTTGAGTTTTTAAGTTCAAAATACAGGCCTACCTCCTCCCCTACAGCCTGCCTGTCCATCTCCAAAAATACCCTTTCTTAATAATTATGCACTCTTCATTTGCTTTGGAAAAACAAACAGTTAAGTTGCCATATACTGCTATCCTTTCATCGATTTGTGCTTCTACGCCTATGTTCCCAAACCATCATACACTCATACTGTTTTCACTTTGCCAAGTTATCGGACAACCTGGCCCCAAAATTATGGATTATAAAAGGATAGCAGCATAAGGGAAAAATACACATTTTGAACCCAAAACCCATTTGAGTTTTTAAGTTCAAAATACAGGCCTACCTCCTCCCCTAAAGCCTGCCTGTCCATCTCCAAAAATACCCTTTTTAATAATTATACGCTCCTCCTTTGCATTGAAAAAAAGCAAAATGTAAAGTTACCAGATGCGGCCATCCTTTCATCGACTTGTGCTTCTACACCTATGTTCCCAAACCATCATACACTCATACTGTTTTCATTTTGCCAAGTTATCGGACAACCTGGCCCCAAAATTATGGATTATAAAAGGATAGCAGCATAAGGGAAAAATACACATTTTGAACCCAAAAACCCATTTGAGTTTTTAAGTTCAAAATACAGGCCTACCTCCTCCCCTACAGCCTGCCTGTCCATCTCCAAAAATGGCCCAAAAACTATGGATTATAAAAGGGTAGCAGCATAAGGGAAAATTACTGTATTTATCGGGGTGTACCACGCACCGGCATATAACACGCACCCTCATTTTACCAAGGATATTTGGGTAAAAAACGTTTTTTACCCAAATATCCTTCATAAAATGAGGGTGCGTGTGTGTGCATGTGATACCCCGATACACTGCTTCTCACCCCACAGAGCCCCCAGGAAAGGCAGGGGTAGAGAGGCTGTCGCTGCCTGCTTCTCTCCCCCTGCCTTTCCTGGGGTTTAGAGCCCCGCTACCGCCGCTTCTCTCCCCCTGCTATCGGCGCCGCTGCCCCTTCTCTCCCCCTGGCTATCGGTGCCGCTGTCCCATTGCCAGCGCCGATAGCCAGGGGGAGAGAAGCGGCGCTGGCAATGGGGCAACGGCACCGATAGCTAGGGGGGGGATAAGGGTCAGCGGCACCCATTGCCGGCGCCGCTGCCCCGTTGCCTCCCCCATCCCTAGATGTATAATTACCTGTTGCCTGGGTCGTGTCCGCGCTGCTTCAGGCCTCCGGTGTGCGTCCCCTGCATCATTGCTATGCGTTGCGAGACGCAATGACGAGTGACGTCTCTCGTCATTGCGCCGCGCCATGCAAAGCATAGCAACGACGCAGGGAATGCACACCGGAGGCCTGAAGCAGCGCTGACCCGACCCCAGCAACAGGTAATTATACAACAGGGGATGGGGGAGGCAACAGGGCAGCGGCGCCGGCAATGGGTGCCGCTGCCCCTTCTTTCCCCCTGTCTGTCGACGCCGCTGCCCCATTGCCGGCGCCGTTTCTCTCCCCCTGGCTATCGGCGCCGGCAATGGGGCAGCGGCACTGATAGCCAGGGGGAGAGAAGGGGCAGCAGCGCCGATAGCAGGGGTAACCATCATATACTCAAACTGTTTTCACTTTGCCAAGTTATCGGACAACCTGGCCCAAAAATTATGGATTATAAAAGGATAGCAGCATAAGGGAAAAATACACATTTTGAAACCAAAAACCCATTTGAGTTTTTAAGTTCAAAATACAGGCCTACCTCCTCCCCATCAGCCTGCCTGTCCATCTCCAAAAATACCCTTTTTTAATAATTATGCACTCTTCATTTGCTTTGGAAAAACAAACAGTTAAGTTGCCATATGCTGCTATCCTTTCATCGATTTGTGCTTCTACACCTATGTTCCCAAACCATCATACACTCATACTGTTTTCACATTGCCAAGATATCGGACAACCTGGCCCCAAAATTATGGATTATAAAAGGATAGCAGCATAAGGGAAAAATACACATTTTGAACCCAAAAACCCATTTGAGTTTTTAAGTTCAAAATACAGGCCTACCTCCTCCCCTACAGCCTGCCTGTCCATCTCCAAAAATACCCTTTTTAATAATTATACGCTCCTCCTTTGCATTGAAAAAAAGCAAACAGTAAAGTTGCCAGATGCGGCCATCCTTTCATCAATTTGTCCTTCTGCATCTATTTTCCCAAACCATGCACTCATACTGTTATTATGTCGCCAAGTAATTAGACTACCAGGCCCAAAAATTATGGATTATAAAAGGATAGCAGCATTAGTGAAAAATACACATTTTGAATCCAAAAACCCATTTGAGTTTTTAAGTTCAAAATACAGGCCTACCTCCTCCCCTACAGCCTGCCTGTCCATCTCCAAAAATACCCTTTTTAATAATTAAACGCTCCTCCTTTGCATTGAAAAAAAGCAAACAGTAAAGTTGCCAGATGCGGCCATCCTTTCATCCATTAGTCCTTCTGCATCTATTTTCCCAAACCATGCACTCATATTGTTATTATGTCGCCAAGTAATTAGACTACCTGGCCCAAAAACTATGGATTATAAAAGGATAGCAGCATTAGTGAAAAATACACATTTTGAACCCAAAAACCCATTTGAGTTTTTAAGTTCAAAATACAGGCCTACCTCCTCCCCTACAGCCTGCCTGTCCATCTCCAAAAATACCCTTTTTTAATAATTATACGCTCCTCCTTTGCATTGAAAAAAAGCAAACAGTAAAGTTGCCAGATGCTGCCATCCTTTCATCCATTTGTCCTTCTGCATCTATTTTCCCAAACCATGCACTCATACTGTTATTATGTCGCCAAGTAATTAGACTACATGGCCCAAAAACTATGGATTATAAAAGGGTAGCAGTATAAGGGAACATTACCGTATTTATCGGGGTGTACAACGCACCGGCCTATAACACGCACCCTCATTTTACCAAGGATATTTGGGTAAAAAAAGTTTTTTACCCAAATATCCTTCAAAAAATGAGGGTGCGTGTGTGTGTGCATGTGTATACCCCGATACACTGCTTCTCACCCCACAGAGCCCCCAGGAAAGGCAGGGGGAGAGAGGCAGTCGCTGCCTGCTTCTCTCCCCCTGCCTTTCCTGGGGTCTAGAGCCCTGCTACCGCCGCTTCTCTCCCCCTGCTATCGGCGCCGCTGCCCCTTCTCTCCCCCTGGCTATCGGTGCCGCTGTCCCATTGCCAGCGCTGATAGCCAGGGGGAGAGAAGCGGCGCCGGCAATGGGGCAGCTGCACCGATAGCTAGGGGGAGATAAGGGGCAGCGGCACCCATTGCCGTCGCCGCTGCCCTGTTACCTCCCCCATCCCTAGTTGTATAATTACCTGTTGCCAGGGTCGGGTCCGCGCTGCTTCAGGCCTCCGGTGTGCGTCCCCAACATCATTGCTATGCGTTGCGAGACGCAATGATGAGTGATGTCACTCGTCATTGCGCCGCGCCATGCAGCGCATAGCAACGACGCAGGGGATGCACCCCGGAGGCCTGAAGCAGCGCTTCGTCGCCGCTGCCCTGTTACCTCCCCCATCCCTAGTTGTATAATTACCTGTTGCCGGGGTCGGGTCCGTGCTGCTTCAGGCCTCCGGTGTGCGTCCCCTACATCATTGCTATGCGTTGCGAGACGCAATGACGAGTGATGTCACTCGTCATTGCGCCGCGCCATGCAGCGCATAGCAACGACGCAGGGGATGCACCCCGGAGGCCTGAAGTAGCGCTGACCCGACCCCAGCAACAGGTAATTATACAACCGGGGATGGGGGAGGCAACGGGGAAGCGGCCCCGGCAATGGGTGCCGCTGCCCCTTATTCCTTTCTTTCTACCTCCTCCCCTACAGCCTGCCTGTCCATCTTCAAAAATACCCTTTTTAATAATTATACGCTCCTCCTTTGCATTGAAAAAAAGCAAACAGTAAAGCTGCCAGATGCGACCATCCTTTCATCCATTTGTCCTTCTGCATCTATTTTCCCAAACCATGCACTCATACTGTTATTATGTCGCCAAGTAATTAGACTACCAGGCCCAAAAATTATGGATTATAAAAGGATAGCAGCATTGTTGAAAAATACACATTTTGAAACCAAAAACCCATTTGAGTTTTTAAGTTCAAAATACAGGCCTACCTCCTCCCCTTCAGCCTGCCTGTCCATCTCCAAAAATACCTTTTTTTAATAATTATACACTCTTCGTTTGGTTTGGAAAACCAACAGTTAAGTTGCCATATGCTGCTATCCTTTCATCGATTTGTGCTTCTACACCTATGTTCCCAAACCATCATACACTCATACTGTTTTCACTTTGCCAAGTTATCGGACAACCTGGCCCCAAAACTATGGATTATAAAAGGATAGCAGCATGAGGGAAAAATATACATTTTGAACCCAAAAATCCATTTGAGTTTTTAAGTTCAAAATACAGGCCTACCTCCTCCCCTACAGCCTGCCTGTCCATCTCCAAAAATACCCTTTTCAATAATTATAAGCTCCTCCACTGTATTGAAAAAAATCAAACAGTAAACTTGCCATATGCAACCATCCTTTCATCGAATTGTGCTTCAACACCTATGTTCCAAAACCATCATACACTCATACCTTTCTCACTTTAACGAATTTTCGGAGTACCTAGCTACAAAATTATGGATTTTAAAAGGATAGCAGCATAAGGGAAAAATACACATTTTGAACCCAAAAACCCATTAAAAATACAGGCCTACGTCCTCCCCTTCAGCCTGCCTGTCCATCTCCAAATATACCCTTTTTGATAATTTTACACTCCTCCTTTGCATTGAAAAAAAGCAAACAGTAAAGTTGCCATATGCAGCAATCCTTTCATCCATTTGTCCTTCTGCACCTATTTTCCCAAACCATGCACTCATACTGTTATTATGTCGCCAAGTAATTAGACTACATGGCCCAAAAACTATGGATTATAAAAGGGTAGCAGCATAAGGGAACATTACCGTATTTATCGGGGTGTACAACGCACTGGCCTATAACACGCACCCTCATTTTACCAAGGATATTTGGGTAAAAAAAGTTTTTTACCCAAATATCCTTCATAAAATGAGGGTGCATGTGTGTGCATGTGTATACCCCGATACACTGCTTCTCACCCCACAGAGCCCCCAGGAAAGGCAGGGGGAGAGAGGCAGTCGCTGCCTGCTTCTCTCCCCCTGCCTTTCCTGGGGTCTAGAGCCCTGCTACCGCCGCTTCTCTCCCCCTGCTATCGGCGCCGCTGCCCCTTCTCTCCCCCTGGCTATCGGTGCCGCTGTCCCATTGCCAGCGCCGATAGCCAGTGGGAGAGAAGCGGCGCCGGCAATGGGGCAGCGGCATCGATAGCTAGGGGGAGATAAGGGGCAGCGGCACCCATTGCCGGCGCTGCTGCCCCGTTGCCTCCCCCATCCCTAGTTGTATAATTACCTGTTGCCGGGGTCGGGTCCGCGCTGCTTCAGGCCTCCGGTGTGCGTCCCCTGCATCATTGCTATGCGTTGCGAGACGCAATGACGAGTAACATCACTCGTCATTGCGCCGCGCCATGCAGCGTATAGCAACGACGCAGGGGATGCACGCCGGAGGCCTGAAGCAGCACTGACCCGACCCCAGCAACAGGTAATTATACAACTGGGGATGGGGGAGGCAACGGGGCAGCGGCGCCGGCAATGGGTGCCGCTGCCCCTTCTTTCCCCCTGTCTGTCGGCGCCGCTGCCCCATTGCCGGCGCTGTTTCTCTCCCCCTGGCTATCGGCGCCGGCAATGGGGCAGCGGCACTGATAGCCAGGGGGTGAGAAGGAGCAGACAACGCCGATAGCAGGGGTAGACAAGCCCTCAGCGACGGTAGGTCTCTGCACCTGCAAAAGCCGCTGCAGTTCATTGATTTAAAGCGCCCGCTTTAAATCACTGAACTGCAGCAGCTTATCGGCGTATAACACGCAGATAGACTTTAGGCTAAAAATGTTTGCCTAAAAAATGCGTGTTATACGCCGATAAATACGGTACACATTTTGAACCGAAAAACCCATTTGAGTTATTACGTTCAAAACACAGGCCTACCTCCTCCCCTTCAGCCTGCCTGTCCATCTCCAAAAATACCTTTTTTAACAATTATACACTCTTCTTTTTCTTTGGAAAAACTAACAAACAGTTAAGTTGCCATATGCTGCTATCCTTTCATCGATGCAGCGAATAGCAACGACGCAGGGGATGCACACCGGAGGCCTGAAGCATCGCTGACCCGACCCCGGCAACAGGTAATTATACAACATTATACAATGGCTGCCGCTGCCCCTTCTCTCCCCCTGTCTGTTGGCACCCCTGCCCCATTGCCGGCGCTGCTTCTCTCCCCCTGGCTATCGGTGCCGGCAATGGGGCAGCGGCACCGATAGCCAGGGGGAGAGAAGGGGCAGCGGCACCGATAGCCAAAGGGAGAGAAGGGGCAGCGGTGCTGATAGCAGGGGGAGAGAAGCCGTCAGCGACAGCAGGTCTCTGCACCTGCAAAAGCCGCTGCAGTTCATTGATTTAAGGCGC
Source organism: Hyla sarda (assembly GCF_029499605.1). Classification (NCBI taxonomy): domain Eukaryota; kingdom Metazoa; phylum Chordata; class Amphibia; order Anura; family Hylidae; genus Hyla; species Hyla sarda. The sequence goes on along the minus strand of NC_079197.1, from coordinate 79,196,995 downwards.
CCGCTTTAAATCACTGAACTGAAGCGGCTTATCGGCGTATAACATGCAGATAGACTTTAGGCTAAAAATTTTTGCCTAAAAAATGCGTGTTATACGCCGATAAATACGGTACACATTTTGAACCCAAGAACCCATTTGATTTTTTAAGTTCAAAATACAGGCCTACCTCCTCCCCATCAGCCTGCCTGTCCATCTCCAAAAATACCCTTTTTTAATAATTATGCACTCTTCATTTGCTTTGGAAAAACAAACAGTTAAGTTGCCATATGCTTCCATCCTTTCATCAATTTGTGCTTCTACACCTATGTTCCCAAATCATCATACACTCATACTGTTTTCACTTTGCCAAGTTATCGGACAACCTGGCCCCAAAATTATGGATTATAAAAGGATAGCAGCATAAGGGAAAAATACACATTTTGAACCCAAAAACCCATTTGAGTTTTTAAGTTCAAAATACAGGCCTACCTCCTCCCCTTCAGCCTGCCTGTCCATCTCTAAAAATAGCCTTTTCCGAAATCATCCTACACTAATACTGTGCTCTTGCCGCAAAGTTTTCGGTCTACCTTTCCTAAAAATTATGGATTATATAAGGGTAGCAGCATATGGGAAAATTACACATTTTGAACCCAAAAACACATGAGGGTTTTCAAGTTCAAAATGTAGGCCTCCTCCTTCCCTTCAGCCTTCCTCTCCATCTCCAAAATTGGACTTTTTACCAATTTTACACTCCTTTGCTTTGAAAAAAGTATCCATATGTTGCCATCCTTTCATCCATTTGTCCTTCTACACAGATTTTCCCAAACCATCCTACACTCATACTCTTCTCATTTCATCAAATTATCAGAATACCTGGCCCAAAAAATTATGGATTATGAAAGAGTAGAAGCATAATGGAAAATCACATATTTTGAACACAAAAACCCATTTGAGTTTTTAAGTTCAAAATACAGGCCTACTTTCTCCCCTTCAGCCTGCCTGTCCATCTTTAAAGGGGTACTCCGGTGAAAAACTTTTTTTTTTTTAAATCAACTGGTGCTTAAAGTTAAACAGATTTGTAAATGACTTCTATTAAAAAATATTAATCCTTTCTGTACTTATTAGCTGCTGAATACTACAGCAAAAATTATTTTCTTTTTGAAACACAGAACTGTCTGCTGACATCACGAGCACAGTGCTCTCTGCTGACATCTCTGTCCATTATGAACTGTCCAGAACAGCATATGTTTGCTATGGGGATTTCCTTTTACCCTGGACAGTTCCTTAAATGGAAAGAGATGTCAGCAGAGACCACTGTGCTCATGATGTCAGCAGAATTTCCACTGTAGTATTCAGCAGTTGTCAGCAGAATTTCCACCGTAGTATTCAGCAGAAAAAAGTTTTTCACCGGAGTACCCCTTTAACTCCTTGGGGACGGAGCCCATTATAACCCTAAGGACGGGAGCATTTTTTGCAATTCTGACCCCTGTCACTTTAAGCATTAATAACTCCGGGATGCCTTTACTTTTCATTCTGATTCTGAGATTGTTTTTTCGTGACATATTTTACTTTATGTTAGTGGTAATTTTTTGTCGATTCTTGCATCATTTCTTGGTGAAAAATTCCAAAATTTGATGAAAAAATTTTAAATGTAGCATTTTTCTAACTTTGAAGCTCTCTGCTTGTAAGGAAAACAGACATTCCAAATAAATTATATATTGATTTACAAATACAATATGTCTACTTTATGTTTGTATCATAAAGTTGACATGTTTTTACTTTTGGAAAACATCAGAGGGCTTAAAAGTTCAGAAGCAATTTTTCAGGGGCCAGTTCAGTTTTGAAGTGGATTTGAAGGGCCTTCATATTAGAAATACCCCATAAATAACCCCATTATAAAAACTGCACCCCTCAAAGTATTCAAAATGACATTCAGTAAGTTAGTTAACCCTTTAGGTGTTTCACAGGAATAGCAGCAAAGTGAAGGAGAAAATTCAAAATCTTCATTTTTTACACTCGCATGTTCTTGTAGACCCAGTTTTTGAAATTTTACAAGGGAGAATAGGAGAAAAAGCCCCCCAAAATGTGTAACCCAATTTCTCTCAAGTATGGAAATGCCTCATATGTGTATGTCAAGTGTTCGGTGGGCGCAGTAGAGGGCTCAGAAGGGAAGGAGCGACAATGGGATTTTGGAGAGTGAATTTTGCTGAAATGGTTTTTGGGGGCATGTCACATTTAGGAAGCCCCTATGGTGCCAGAACAGCAAAAAAACAAAACACATGGCATACTATTTTGGAAACTACACCCCTTAAGGCACATAACAAGGGGTTCAGTGAGCCTTAACACCCCACAGGTGTTTGACGACTTTTTTGTTAAATTCGGATGTGTAAATGAAAAAAAAAAATTCACTAAAGTGCAGTTTTTTCCCCCAAATGTACCATTTCTACAAAGGGTAATGGGAGAAAAATCCCCCCAAAATTTGTAACACAATTTCTCCCGAGCACAGAGATACCCCATATGTGGCCCTAAACTGTTGCCTTGAAATACGACAGGGCTCTGAAGTGCGCATTTGAGGCCTGAATGAGGAATTTTCAATAGGGGCGGACCCGGTTACAAGGACGGGGCTTGTCTCCACCAAAACCATACAGCAGTGTTTCCCAAACAGGGTGCCTCCAGATGTTGCAAGACTCACAGCCTGTCAGGACAGTCTATGGCTGTCCGGCAACACTGGGAGTTGTGGTTTTGCAACAGCTGGAGGCGCCATTTAGGAAACACTGCCGTATGAGACGTTTTTCATTTTTCATTTTTATTGGGGGGGGGGGCGACGTGTAAGGGGGTGTATATGTAGTGTTTTATTTTTTATTATTTGTTAGTGTAGTGTTTTTAGGGTATATTCACACAGGCAGGGGTTCACAATAAGTTTCCTTGAAGGAAACCCACTGTAGATCCGCCTGTGTGAATGTACCCTGTACATTCACATGGGGGGGGGGGGGGGGCCAAACCTTCAGCAGTGGCAAAATGACAACTCCCAGAATGCACTGACAGACCGTACATGCTGGGAGTTGTAGTTTTACAACAGCTGTAGGCACACTGGTGGGGAATCACTGAGTTAGGAAACAGACTCTAGCTCAGTGTTTCCCAACCAGTGTGCCTACAGCTGTTGCAAAACTACAATTCCCAGCGTGGCCAGACAGTCAGGGATGCTGGGCATGTAGTTCTGCAATATCTGGCCCTTCAGATGTTGCAGAGCTACAACTCCCAGCATGCATGGACAGTCTGGGCATGCTAGGAGTTGTAGTTATGCAACAACTGGGGAAGAACAGTTTGGAGACCGCTAAGTAGTGGCCTCCAAACTGTAGCCCTCCAGATGTTGCAAAACTACAACTCCAAGCATGCCCAGACTGTCCAGGCATGTTGGGAGTTGTAGTTCTGCAACATCTGAAGGGCTAGATATTGCAGAACTACACGCCCAGCATCCCTGACTGTCTGGGCATGCTGGGAGTTGTAGTTTTGCAACATCTGGAGGGCTACAGTTTGGAGACCCCCATATAGTGGTCTCCAAACTGTGCCACTTCAGATGTTGCAAAACTACAACTCCCAGCATGCCCAGACAGTCAGTGCATGCTGAAAGTTGTAGTTTTGCAACATCTGGAGGACCACAGTTTAGAGACCACTACACAGTGGTCTCCAAACTGTGACCCTCCAGATGTTGCAAAACTACAACTCCCAGCATGCCCAGACAGCCTTTGGCTGTGTGGGCATGCTGGGAGTTGTAGTTTTGCAGCTTATAGAAGGCCACAGTGAAGATCACTTATCGCGATCTTCACTGCAGCCTTCCCCGCCGCACTTTCCGGCCGCCGCTCTTCCTGCTTGCGCCACTGCTACGGGATGCCGCCTCCGAAGGTCCAGGTAAGTCGGGCCATGCTCCCCCCTCTCCACCCATGTTCCCCCGCTCTGTACCGACTTCCGATCGGTGGCCAGAGCGGGGGAAATTAACTCTAACCCCCCGCCCCCCTCCTGCCATTGGTGGTCAGCCTGACCGACCAATGGCAGAGGATAGGAGGGGGTGGCAACACTGCCACCTCGCTCCTATCCTTTAGGCTGGTCGGAGTTGGCTCTGACAGCTCGGGTCAGTCTTATTTTCCGGGAGATCGGGTCTGAATTGACTTGCGATTTGCTGCGATTGCCAATATGGGGGGGGGTCTAAGGACCCCCCTAGGCATTGCCACGGGATGCCTGCTGATAGATATCAGCAGTCATCCCGGTCCGATCACCGCCCGGCGAGCGACAGTGATCGGAAATGCCGAGGGCGTATGGATACGCCCTCTGCCCTTAAGTGACGGGACACGAGGGCATATGCATACGGAGTTAAAAATAGCCTTTTTCCCAAACCATCCTACACTCATACTTTTTTTCGTGTAAACCGATGACCTGAACCTAAAAATTATCAATATTGCCAAGTCAAAAATGATAAAGATGGCTAAGTCATTGGACTACTTGGCCCAAAAATTATTGAATATAAAAGGATAGTAGCATAAGGGAAAATTACATATTTTGAACTCAATACTTATGTGGGTATTTGTATAATTTAACATATTGCTAAATAATTTAACAACATAAGCTTAAAAAGTGAAGTCAAATTTTCCAGTATGTTATTCCTCAAGAGGCACTGGTTTAACCAGTTGGAGACGCAGGGTGTACAAGTACGCTCCCATTCCTGGAAATGTCCACTAGCCCCACAAAGATTAAAGCGGTGGCTGCGCAGGTAATGGTACGTTCCATCCATTCTAGGAAAAATTGTGTCTACATTCCCGCAAGAATGTCTGGCTGGTTATCATGGCAACAGAAAGCAAGTGGATAGCTTTCTGTCTTCTCAGTATGGGAGCCTGTAAGGTCCAGTGCTAGCCTGGACCATACAGGGAACTGTCATAACAGTTATACCATACTGCAGTAAATTTGTACTGCAGTATAGTATAACAGGTGAAAAGTGTTAAAATTAAAATGTTTTTCAATAAACAGTGTAAAAAATTATATAAATACCCCTTTTCTAATAAAGCCCTGTATTACTAAATAATAAAAAAAAACTATACATAATAGGTATTCATAATGACTTTTACTTTAAAATGATGTTATTTGTCCCGCACAGTAAACATTGATAACAAAAAACCCTACATAAAAATGCAAAATTTGCTAATTTTGTTTAAAAAACTGGAATAAAAAGGATCAAAGGGTAACATGTGTCCCAACAATAATACTAATAAAAAGTATGGCTTGTCCTGCAAAAAATAAGCCCTTACACAATGAGGTTGGATGAAAATTAAAAAGTTATGGCCACACAAACAGGGAAACCACGTGATTTAATGAGATAAAAAGACATTCACCTACACCACTCTTGATGAATACCCCCCAGTAAATAGACCCAGAAGGGCATGACTCTGTTCATTACATAAGAAAAGAATTATAAAACGGGCAGCGCTTATCCAAACAGTCACTTATGCCATTTATGTAGTAGAACTCACCTGGTATATATAGAGGGACACAGTTGACACGACACCTGTTGAGCCAAGACAATGGGGGACATATATCATTAGGTGTCTATTGTAGACACAGTTCTACCCTTTACACTGCTTGTCTAATTTACACTCTTGCTCAAGATTTACTAAAGTTGTGCATGTACTTTGATAAATTTTGTGCAAATAAAGAAAGGCACGGTACACTGCTCACTGCTCATAGCTAGAAGTGCTGGAGCAGCAGTGTGCGCCGAACAAAACTTTGCAGAATAGTAAAATCATAATTCTTTATCAAGTACACAGAGGGGAAGATTATCAAAGAATTTTGCGTAAAAAAAACTATTTTGGCGCAAAAAGTATCGACCACATTTTCAAAGAGCTTTGTGCCGCGGTTTACACTGTTCATGTCAGTTTTGTAAAAGTGGGTGTGTCCACGTATATTGTCTGCTTAATATGATATTTTCAAAGTCCAGTTTACATCAAAACTTTCACACCAGCTTTTTGATAGTGTAGAAATCAAAGAAATGGTTGTAGTTTTATTGTTTCGTTGACTTTTTTTTTTTTTTTTTTAAAGTAATTATAAAAAAATTATATATATATATATATATATATATATATATATATATATATATATATATACTTTTATATATTTTTTTCTTGGTCACTGCACCTGCACTCACATTTAAGCTCAGAAAGGTTTTATTTATACAGTTATTGCTTGTCTGGGCACTAGTAACCATGGAATATTTCGTGAGATGTTTCCACCAGAATTTTCTTGGATGTAAAAGTTGGCACAAAAATTGCCGATTTTGGCACCAAACTCGGCAATTTTGCCATAAAAAAATCTCATGGTTGCAACAAAAAAATATTTTGGTGCAAAAAAAATAAACAAAAGTGGCACAAAAATGAATTTTCACATATTTTCAAAGCAACAAAAGAGACCTTTGAAAATGTGAGGAGAAAAAAAAGGTGTGAATAATAACAGTAGTTTTTGAGAATCTCCCCCAGAATGTCTGGGTTTAAAAAATATGTAATTTTGCTGAACAATCTGTCCCCTTAACTCTAAATCAGTGTTTACCAACCAGAATGCCTCCAAGTTTTGCAATACTTGGCATGCTGGGAGTTGAAGTTCTGCAAAAGCTGGAGGCACCCTGTTAGCAGAAATTAGTGTGCAACATGGGTATGTAGCAGAGCTGAATGTGATTATGTGTAAGCATGACCACACACACACTCAACATTGTTACATACACCTGATCACACACTCAGCTCTGCTAAATACACCTGATCACACACTCAGCTCTGCCTAATATACACACTCACACACTCAACTCTGCTACATACACACAACCAAACACTCAGCACTGCTACATGCACACATTCACATACTCAGCCCTGCTACATACACACAATCACACACTCAACTTTGCTACATACACACACTTACACACTTAGCTCTGCTACATACACACACTCACACACTTAGCTCTGCTACACACACACTTATACACTCAGTTCTGCTACATACACACTCACACACTCAACTTTGCTACATACACACACTTACACACTCAACTCTGCTACATACACACATTCACACACTCAAATCTGCTACATACACACACTCAGCTCTGCTACATACACACATTTACACATTCAACTCTTCTACATACACACACTCACACTCAACTCTGCTCCATATACACACTCAGCTCTGCTACATACACACACTCACACACTCCACTCTGCTACATACACTCACACACTCAACTCTGCTACATACACACAACCAAACACTCAGCACTGCTACATACACACATTCACATACTCAGCTCTGCTACATACATACATTCACACACTCAGCTCTGCTACATGCAAACACACACTCAGCTCTGCTACATATACACACACACACACTCAGCACTGCTACATACACACACTCACACACTCAACTTTGCTACATACACACACTTACACACATAGCTCTGCTACATACACACACTTAGCTCTGCTACACACACACTTATACAGTCAGTTCTGCTACATACACACTCACACACTCAACTTTGCTACATACACAAATTCACACACTATACTCTGCTACATACACACATTCACACACTCAAATCTGCTACATACACACACTCAACTTTGCTACATAAACACACTCAGCTCTGCTACATACACACATTTACACATTCAACTCTTCTACATACACACTCACACTCAACTCTGCTCCATATACACACTCAGCTCTGCTACATACACACACACACACTCCACTCTGCTACATACACACACTCACACATTCAACTCTGCTACATACACACACTCACACTCAACTATGCTACATATACATACTCAGCTTTGCTACATACACACATTCACACTTAACTCTGCTACATACACACATTAACACACTCAACTCTGCTACATATACACACTCAGCTCTGCTACATACACATATTCACACACTCAGCTCTGCTACATTCACACTCTTACATACTCAGCTATGCTACATACACACACTTACACACTCAGCTCTGCTACATGCACATACTCACACACTCATTTCTGCTACATACACACACTCGACTCTGCTACATACACTCACTCAACACTGCTACATACAAACACTTACAAACTCAGCTCTATTACACACACTCAACTCTGCTACATACACACACTCAAACACTCAACTCTGCTACATACACACACTCACGCACTAAACTCTGCTACATACATTCACACAATAAACTCTGCTACATACACACACACTCAAAACTGCTACATACACACATTCACACACTCAACTCTGCTATATATACACACTCAGCTCTGCTACATATACACATTCACACACTCAACTCTGCTACATACACTCAGGCACACACTCAGCTCTGCTACATACACACACTTACACACTCAGCTCTGCTACATACACACACTCACACACCTGCCTCTGCTACATACACATACTCACACATATACATAGACCTAACAGCGATATCTTCTTGTCTCTCCCTGCACATACAGTGGTATATTCTTAGCTGTGGTCACCATGGTTACACTACACAGGTGCAATCTCCTGCACTCATCAAGAGCAGCTGGGGAGTTTGAATTTTACACAGTTTGAAGTCTGAACTGTGCCGGAAGTATTTCACCTGCACTATAACCTGATGTATTTTCCAGTTGAATCAGGTTAGACTGCGGGTGAAGGGGTGATCATAAGTGGTCTATAATCATTTCATTTTTTTTAAAAGGTACATGAAAAAGATTTTAAGTATCACAGAGATAATCTGACTGGCGACAAAAGCATAGTAATCTCCGCAATCCAAATGGAAAATTAAATGCATGATTTAGAGCATCTTGCTAAGTGCAGTCCAAGATGGCTTTAAAAATATGGTCATCCCGCAAGATTTCTGTCGGTAAATGAAATGTATGCAGTTAATAAATTTGTGTGTACTAAATATGTCACTCCAAGGTACACCAAAACTTACACATCTGGAGGAAATGCTCCACCAGAATGTGCGCAAAAAAAGACGCAAAAAAACAGCTTGCGCAAAACTTTGCGCAAAAAAATTGAACACAAAACAGGGCTAAAATCTTTGATACATGTCCCCCAATGTGTGTAAGCACTCCCTTCTCCAATTTCCCCAAATAGCAGGGGGGTGAAAGATATTGTAGGGAAAGAGTATAAAGAAAAAGGGGGGAGGTGTAGAATGCATTTGACTGATTTCACATTGGGGTGACCAAAACTAGGCAACCAGTACTACTCGCCAAGTTCGCACAAAAAAAGTCCCCTCCAGGAGCTCACAATTTATCAAAACCTGTGCAGAGGAAATGTTGCCCAGTTGCCCATAGCAACCAATCAGCTTGCTTATTTTATTTTTAACAAGGCCTCTGCAAAATGTATTTGAATCTGAAAATGAAAATTAATCTGATTGGTTGCTATTGGCAACTGGTCAACTTTTCCTTTGCACAGATTTTGATAAATCTCCCCAAAAATCTCTAAAGGATGAAAGATGATACTCTTCCTGTACATAGGTTTTGATAAATATCCCATGTGTCTAGAAGTTCAGCACTGAGGCCATTGAAATGATTGTGTTAGTTACATGAATCTGGTGTTAATAGTGAGAAATGTATAGAAAAACATGTAGTGTCCTACCTGTGCCGTCCATCAGATGAATGTTGCTGCATCCTAGGAGTTTGTTAAAAGGGAATAGAAAACAGAGCTATTTGTTTCCAAAAACAGCACCATACCTGTCCTCATGTTGTATGTAATATTACAAGTTTTCTCCATTCACTTTTGAAGAATTGAGCAGCGATATCACACACAACATTAGGACAGAGGTGGTGCAGTTTTCAGAAGAAATCAGCTCTGATTTTCTCATCCTGGATTATCCCTTTCAACTTCTCTTTGCTGAATGTTTTCTTTATCCTGTCCTAGGCATTTTGAAGGCATGCTAGGAACCAATCTTCTTGGTTTGTTGGTTGTATTCGGCTGCTCCTGGCCATCCTCCCTCTGATCCTTGAAATGTCTTGTCTTCTTTGTTGCCTGATTATAAGAAAGGCAAAGATATAGCCAATCCCTTGTGAGGTCACATGTGTGATGTCACCAACCTTGTCTCACAGTTCTATAAGCGAGGGAAGAAATGTAAAAAACACACACACATATAATATATATATAGATAGATACTTGTCTCTATTGCTATGGAAAAGGGTAATTTTTGAATTTTTCTGCCATTTTCTTCTACATAGCAGTTCTATTCTGCATGCTTTAATCTATATATCTATCTATATATATGTGTGTATGTGTGTACGTTCCGGCATCACGTCCAAACGGCTAAAGATATTAATATGAAACTTGGTACACATGTTACTTATATGTCAACAACAAACATAGGATAGGTGATTTAACCCTTACTCACCCCCATTTGCCAGGGGCGGGGTTTATGTTTAAAGTCCCATACAAGTCAATGGGAAATGTATGTTCCCACATAACTTCAAGAGATATTTCAATACCTGGTACACATATTACTGGTTGGGATAGGAGGTCGGGATATGAGGACTGGAAAGGAGGATGGGATAGAAGGTCGGGATAGGAGGACGGGATAGGAGGACCAGGATAAGAGGTCGGGATAGGAGGTCGATATAGGAGGACGGGATATGAGGACGGGATATGAGGATGGGATAATGAGAACGTGATAGGAGGAAGGGATAGGGGATTGGATAGGAGGTCGGGATAGGAGGTCGAGATAGGAGGACGGGATAGGAGGTCAAGATAGGAGGTCGAGATAGGAGGTCGAGATAAGAGGTCAAGATAGGAGGTCAAGATATGATGACGAGATAGGAGGTCGGGATAGGAGGTTGGGATATGAGGATGGGATATGGGGTTGGGATATGACAACAATATATGAGGAGGGGATATGAAATCAAAAGCTTCCTCCTTTGTTTATTTTCCTCCCCAACAAGGATTAGAAAGGAAAAACCGGGCAATGCCGGGTATTCAGCTAGTATATATATATATATATAAAACTCAATGGGAGAGATTTAACAAAACTTGTGCAGAGCAAGAGTGGTGCAGTTGCCCTTGGCAACCAATCAGATTGCTTCTTTCATTTTACAGAGGCCTTTTAAAAAAAGGAAAGAAGCAAGCTGATTGGTTGCTATGGGCAACTGGGCAACTTTTCCTGTGGACAGGTTTTGATAAATCTCCCCCAATGTGTGTGTGTGTATGTATGTGTGTATGTTCCAGCATCACGTCCAAACGGCAAAAGATATTAACATGAAACTTGGCACACACGTTACTTATATGTCAACAACAAAGATAGGATAGGTGATTTAACCCTTACTCAACCCCATTTGCCAGGGTCAGGGTTTTTGTTTAAAGTCCCATACAAGTCTATGGAAAATACTGCATAACTTTTGAAATGGCTGGAGATATTTCGATAATACCCTTAACTACCCCCATTTGTGAGGGTCAGGGTTTTTGTTTAACCCCTTCACAACAAGTGACGTACATGTACGGCGCCACGAAGTGTCACTTGGCGCGGGGTTCCGGGAGCGCCACATCACCGGTAGCGGTGATCGGGCCGGGATGACTGCTGTTATCTAACAGCAGGCATCCCAGCACATCGCCGAGGGGGGTTCTGAGACCCCCCCATGACCGCGATGGGCACAAATAGCAGGTCAATTCAGACCTGCGATCTGCGCGATTCCGGGTCATACGGGTCACTGGTGACCCGGTGACCCGGAAAATAAGAGGGATCGGGGGTGTCACTCTTGTTCCCCTGAAGGGATAGGAGTTTGGTGGCAGGGGTGCCACCCCTCCTATCCCTGCTATTGGTCGGCCGAGCAACCGACCAATAGCAGACCGGGGGAGGGGGGGGTTAAAGTTTGGTTTCCCCGCTTTGCCCACCTATCGGTGTCCGGGCAAAATGGGGGAACTGTCCAGGGACCGGCGCCGAAGGTCCCTTACCTGGATCCCGGAACCCGGAGCGCGATCCTCCATGCGGGGACCCCCCATGTGCGGCGGCGGCAGCAATTCATCCGGGTCCTGCCAGGTGAGTTGTTGCCTAGCAACATCCGGAGGACCACAGTTTACAGAGGGGTTCAGGTTGTAGATCACTATGCAGTGGTCTCAAACTGTAGACCTCCAGATGTTGCAAAACTACAACTCTCAGCATGCCCAGAAAGCAGTTTGCTGTCTGTGCATGCTGCGAGTTGTAGTTTTGTAACATCTGGAGGGCCACAGTTTAGAGACCACTGGACAGTGATTTACAACCTGAACCCCTCTAAATCTTGCAAAACTACAACTCCCAGCATTCAGGAACAGCATAAGGCTGTCTTGGCATGCTGGAAGTTGGACTTGCGTGCCACCTGCCGTTGCATAACTATATCTCCCAGCATGCCCTTCCGCAATCAGTACATGCTGGGAGTTGTAGTTTTGCAACAGCTGGAGGCACACTGTTTGGAAAATACTGAGTTAGGTCATAGAACCTAATTCAAGGTTTTTCAACCAGTGTGCCTCCAGCTGTTGCAAAACTACAACTCCCAGCATGCATGGTCTGTCAGTGTATGCTGGGAGTTGTAGTTTTGACCCCCCTCCCATGTGAATGTACAGGCCACATTCACACTGGAGGCAGATTACAGTGAGTTCCGCGCTTCAAGTTTGAGCTGCAACAAATTTTCCGCCGCAGCTCAAACTCCTAGCGGGAGACTCAGTGTAATCTGCCTCCAGTGTGAATGCAACCTAAAAACACTACACTACACCAACATAAAATAAAGAGTAAAACACTACATATACACACATACACTACCCCCCCCCTACCACCCCCCTTCCCCAATAAAAATGAAAAACTTATTGTACGGCAGTGTTTCTAAGATGGAGCCTCCAGCTGTTGCAAAACGAAAACTCCCAGCATTTCTTGCCAGCAATTGACTGTCCAAGCATGCTGGGAGTTTTACAACAGCTGGAGGCACCCTGTTTGGGAATCACTGGCATAAAATACCCCTATGTCCCTAATTCAGGCCTCAAATGCGCATGGCACTCTTATTTTGAAGCCCTGTTGTATTTCAAGGCAACAGTATAGGGTCACATATGGGGTATCACTGTACTCGGGAGAAACTGCCTAACAAATTTTGGGGGGCTTTTTCTCCTTTTACCCCTTATGAAAAGGAACAGTTGGGGTCTACACCAGCATGTTAGTGTAAAAAAATAAACATTTTTACACTAACATGCTGGTGTTGCCCTATACTTTTCATTTTCACAAGAGGTAAAAGGGAAAAACGCCCCCCAAAATTTGTAATGCAATTTCTCCCGAGTACGGAGATACCCCTTATGTGGGCGCAAAGTGCTCTGGGGCACACAACAAGGCCCAGAAGGGAGAGTGCGCCATGTACATTTGAGGTGATTTGCACAGGTGTGGCTGATTGTTACAGCGGTTCTGACAAAACACACCCACATGTGACCCCATTTTGGAAACTACACCCCTCACAGATTTTCCTTACAAGCAGAGAGCTTCAAAGTTAGAAAAATGCAAAATTTAAATTTTTTTCATCAAATTTGGGGATTTTTCACCAAGAAAGGTTGCAAGTTACCACAAAAATTTACCACTATGCTAAAGTAGAATATGTCACGAAAAAACAATCTCAGAATCAGAATGATAAGTAAAAGCATTCCAGAGTTATTAATGTTTAAAGTGACAGTGGTCAGATTTGCAAAAAAGGGCTTCATCCTAGAGGTGAAAATGGGCTGCATTAAAGTCCCATGCAAATCATTGGGAAATGTATGTTCCCACATAACTTCCGTACAGCTGAAGATATTTCAATAATACCTGGTACACATATTACTTGTATGTCAAATAAAAAGATATGATAGTTAAATTAACCCTTACATACACCCTTATATAAAAGATGGGTTTTTGTTTCAAGTCCCATGCAAGTATATGGGACTTCCAGTACCTTACTCCACAAGCTCCGTTCTGCATCTCCTGGTGAATGTGTCAATCTGGCTTGCAAGCCACACCCCATCTCACATAGACAAGCCCACATTTTAAGCCCCACTCCTTATATTATCTACCCTTATTGTGCATCGGTCTGGCTTGCAAATCACGCCCAGTCCCACAAAGCCACGTCCCCTTCTATTTTGAGCTTACAATATCTTCATCACAAATCAGTCCCATCTGAGGACAGGATAGGAGGATGGGACATAAGGAAGGGATATGAGGTCGGGATATGAGGACAGGATATGAGGATGGGCTATAAGGATGGTATATGAGGTCGGGATATAAAGACGGGATGTGGGGATAGGATATGAGGATGGGATATAAGGTCGGGATGAGGATGGGATATGAGGTCAAGATAGGAGGTGGGAATATGAGGACAGGATATAAGGATGGGATATGAGGTTGAGATATGAGGACAGAATATGAGAATGGAATATGAGGACGGGATAGGAGGTCGAGATATGAGGACAGGATTTGAGGATGGGATATGAGGATAGCATATAAGGTCGGGATATGAGGACAGGATATGAAGTCAGGATATGAGGACGGGATATGAGGTTGGGACATAAGGACGGGATATGAGGTCAGCATATGAGGATGGGATATGAGGATAGCATATGAGGACAGGATATGAGGATGGGACATAAGGACATGATATGAGGTTGTGATATGAGGATGGGATATGAGGACAGAATATGAGGTCAGGATATGAGGATGGGATGTGAGGATGGGATGTGAGGATGGGATAGGAGGATGGGATATTAGGTCTGAATAGGAGGACAGCATATGAGGATGGCATACAAGGTCGGGATATGAGAATGGGATATGAGGACAGGATAGGAGGTCGGGATAAGAGGATGGGATATAAGGTCGGGATATGAGGTAGGGATATGAGGACAAGATGTGAGGACGGGATGTGAGGTCGCGATATGAGGACAGGATATTAGGTCGTGATAAGAGGATGGATATGAGGACAGGATATGAGGTCGGGATATGAGGAAGGGATATGAGGATTGGATAGGAGGTCAAGATAGGAGGTCGAGATAGAAGGATGGGATATGGGGACGGGATATGAGGACGGGATAGGAGAACGGAATAGGAGGTCGGGATAAGAGGTCGGAATAGGAGGACGGGATAGGCTGACGGGATAGGAGGCTGAGATATGATGACGGGATAGGAGATTGGGATATGAGGATGGGATATGGGGTTGGGATATGACAACAATATATGAGGACGGGATATGAAGTCAAAAGCTTCCTCCTTTGTTTATTTTCCTCCCCAACAAGGATTAGGAAGGAAAAACCGGGCAATGCTGGGTATTCATCTATTATATATATAAAACTCAATGAGGGAGATTTATCAAAACTTGTGCAGAGCAAGAGTGGTGCAGTTGCCCATGGCAACCAATCAGATTGCTTCTTTCATTTTACAGAGGCCTTATTAAAAACGGAAAGAAGCAAGCTGATTGGTTGCTATGGGCAACTGAACAACTTTTCCTGTGGACAGGTTTTGATAAATCTCCCCCAATGTGTGTGTGTATGTATGTGTGTGTATGTTCCAGTATCACGTTTAAACGGCAAAAGATATAAACATGAAACTTGGCACACACGTTACTTATATGTCAACAACAAAGATATGATAGGTGATTTAACCCTTACTCAACCCCATTTGCCAGGGTCAGGGTTTTTGTTTAACCCCTTCATGACCCAGCCCATTTTCACCTTCATGACCTGGGCATTTTTTGAAAATCTGACCACTGTCACTTTAAACATTAATAACTTTGGAATGCTTTTACTTATCATTCTGATTCCGAGATTATTTTTTCGTGACATATTCTACTTTATGTTATTGGTAAAATTTCACTGATATTTGTATCCTTTCTTGGTAAAAAATCTAAAAATTTCATGAAAATTTTGAAAATTTTGCATTTTTCTAACTTTGAAAGTCTCTGCTTGAAAGGAAAATGGATATTTCAAATAAATTACATATTGATTCACATATACAATATGTCTACTTTGTGTTTGCATAAAAAAATTGACAAGTTTTTACTTTTGGAAGACACCAGAGGGCTTCAAAGTTCCGCAGCAATTTTCCAATTTTTCTCAAGATTTTCAAAATCGTAATTTTTCAGGGCCCAGTTCAGGTTGGAAGTGGATTTTAAGGGTCTTCATATTAGAAATACCCCATAAATGACCCCATTATAAAAACTGCAGCCCCCAAAGTATTCAAAATGACATTCAGTAAGTGTTTTAACCCTTTAGGTGTTTCACAGGAATAGCAGCAAAGTGAAGGAGAAAATTCTAAATCTTCATTTTTTACACTCGCATTTTCTTGTAGACCCAATTTTTGAATTTTTACAAGGGGTAAAAGGAGAGAAATCACCCTAAAATTTGTAACCCAATTTCTCTCGAGTAAGGAAATACCTCATATGTGTATGCAAAGTGTTCGGCGGGCGCAGTAGAGGGCTCAGAAGGGAAGGAGCGACAGTGGGATTTTGGAGAGTGAGTTTTTCTGAAAGGGTTTTTGGGGGGCATGTCCCATTTAGGAAGCCCCTATGGTGCCAGAACAGTGGACCCCCCCCCCACATGTGACCCCATTTTGGAAACTATACCCCTCATGGAATTTAATAAGGGGTGCAGTGAGCATTTACACCCCACTGGCGTTTGACAGATATTTGAAACAGTGGACTGTGCAAATCAAAAAATTTATTTTTCATTTTCACAGACCACTGTTCCAAAAATCTGTCATACACCAGTGGGGTGTAAATGCTCACTGCACCCCTTATTAAATTCCGTGAGGGGTGTAGTTTCCAAAATGGGGTCACATATGGATATTTATTGTTTTGCGTTTGTCAGAACTGCTGTAACAATCAGCCACCCCTGTGCAAATCGCCTCAAATGTACATGGCGCACTCTCCCTTCTGGGCCTTGTTGTGCGCCCCCAGAGCACTTTGCGCCCACATATGGGGTATCTCCGTAGTCGGGAGAAATTGCGTTACAAATTTTGGGGGTCTTTTTTCCCTTTTACCTCTTGTGAAAATGAAAAGTATAGGGCAACACCAGCATGTCAGTGTAAAAAATTTATTTTTTTACACTAACATGCTGGTGTAGACCCCAACTTCACCTTTTCATAAGGGGTTAAAGAAGAAAAAGCCCCCCAAAATTTGTAAGGCAATTTCTCCCGAGTACGGCGATACCCCATATGTGTCCCAAAACTGTTGCCCTGAAATACGACAGGGCTCCAAAGTGAGAGAGCGCCATGCGCATTTGAGGCCTGAATTAGGGATTTGCATAGGGGTATTCTATGCCAATGATTCCCAAACAGGGTGCCTCCAGCTGTTGCAAAACTCCCAGCATGCCTGGACAGTCAATGGCTGTCCGGCAATACTGGGAGTTATTATTTTGCAACAGCTGGAGGCTCCGTTTTGGAAACAGTAGCGTACCAGACGTTTTTCATTTTTTGGGGGGAGGGGGGCTGTGTAGGGAGGGGTATGTGTATATGTAGTGTTTTTTACTTTTTATTTTAGGTTAGTGTTAGTGTAGTGTAGTGTTTTTAGGGTACAGTCACTTGGGCAGAGGTTCACAGCAAGTTTGCCGCAGGAAGTTTGAGCTGCAGCGCAAAATTTGCGCCATCTCAAACTTGCAGCACTCACTGTAAACCTCCGCCCATGTGAGTGTACCCTGTACATTCACATTGGGGGGGGGTCAAACATCCAGCTGTTGCAAACTCCGAGCATGCCCTTTGGCTGTCCGTGCATGCTGGGAGTTGTAGTTTTGCAACAGCTGGAGGAACGCTGGTTTGGAAACACTAAGTTAAGTAATAAACTTTCAAGTGTTTTGCAACCAAACTTAGTGTTTCCAAACCAGTGCGCCTCCAGCTGTTGCAAAACTACAACTCCCAGCATGCATGGTCTGTCAGTGCATGCTGGAAGTTATAGTTTTGCAACAATTGCAACAGCTGGAGGCACTGAGGTAGGAAACGGACAATGTTTCCCAACTAGTGTGCCTCCAGTTGTTGCAAAACTACAACTCCCAGCATGCCCAGACTGCCCAGGCATGCTGGAAGTTGTAGTTCGGCAATATCTGAAGGATCAGATGTTGCCGAACTACAACTTCCAGCATGCTTGGGCAGTCTGGGCATGCTGGGAGTTGTAGTTTTGCAACATCTGGAGGTCCACAGTTTGGAGACCACTGTATAATGGTCTCCAATCTGTGCTCTTCCAGATGTTAGAGAACTACAACTCCCAGCATGCCTGGACAGACTGAGCATGCTGAGATTTGTAGTTTTGCAACATCTGGAAGAGCACAGATTGGAGACCATTATACAGTGGTCTCCAAACTGTGGACCTCCAGATGTTGCAAAACTACAACTCCCAGCATGCCCAGAAAGCCAAAGGCTGTCTGGGCATGCTGGGAGTTGCAGTTTTGAAACTCTCAGAGGCAGCAGTGAGATCGCTTTACGGCGATCTCACTGCTGCCAATGAAGATGCCGCCCTGCTGCCGGAAACTCACCTCCGAGACGCAGCGCAGCCAGGACCGCATGGAGGACGCCGGGACCGCCGGGACCGCTCGGGACACCGCTCGGACGGGTAAGTGACGCCGGGGGACGGGTCAGGGACACTTAGCAGAGCGGTGTGTGTCCCGATCCCCGTGATCGGGACTCACACACTGCGCTGCTAAGTATTTTCATAGCGAAACGCTGCTATCAGCTAGTCAGATTTGACCAGCTGATAGCAGCGATCGCTGGGGGGGGGGTGGGGGATGAAACCCCCCGTGGTCGCACGGTAAGATGGCTGGCTATCAGTGATAGCCACCATCTTTCCGGGCGCTGCGGGGTGCCGCGAGTAGCGGCAGTAATGTTCATGACGTACCTGTATGTCATGGGTCGGGAACACCTTGCCACCCATGACGTACAGGTATGTCATAGGTCGGGAAGGGGTTAAAGTCCCATACAAGTCTATGGAAAATATATGTTACTGCATAACTTTCCAAAATGGCTTGAGATATTTCGATAATACTTGGTCACGTGTTACTTTTATGACCACTTAAACTATAGGATAGTTAATTTATTCCTTAACTACCCCCATTTGTCAGGGTCGGGGTTTTTGTTTAAAGTCCCATGCAAATCATTGGGAAATGTATGTTCCGACATAACTTCCGTACAGCTGGAGATATTTCAATAATACCTGGTACACATATTACTTATATGTCAAATGAAAAGATATGATAGTTAAATTAACCCTTACATACACCCTTTTTTTTAAATAAAAGATGGGTTTTTGTTTCAAGACCCATTCAAGTATATGGGACTTCCAGTACCTTACTCCACAAGCTCCGTTCTGCATCTCCTGGTGAATGTGTCAATCTGGCTTGCAAGCCATACCCCATCTCACATAGACAAGCCCACATTTTAAGCCCCACTCCTTATATTATCTACCCTTTTATGTGCATCGGTCTGGCTTGCAAATCATGCCCAGTCCCACAAAGCCATGTCCCCTTCTATTTTCAGCTTACAATATCTTCATCACAAATCAGTCCCATCTGAGGATAGGATATGAGGATGGGATATAAGGTCGGGATATGAGGATGGGATATGAGGTCAAGATAGGAGGTGGGAATATGAGGACAGGATATAAGGATGGGATATGAGGTTGAGATATGAGGACAGAATATGAGAATGAAATATGAGGACGGGATAGGAGGATGGGACATAAGGACGGGATATGAGGTTGTGATATGAGGATGGGATATGAGGACTGGATTGGAGGACGGGATATTAGGTCTGGATAGGAGGACAGCATATGAGGATGGCCTATGAGGTCGGGATATGAGAATGGGATATGAGGACAGGATATGAGGTCGGGATATGAGGACAGGATAAGAGGAGGGGATATAAGGTCGGGATATGAGGTAGGGATATGAGGACAAGATGTGAGGACGGGATGTGAGGTCGGGATATGAGGACAGGATATTAGGTCGTGATAAGAGGATGGATATGAGGACAGAATATGAGGTTGGGATACACTAATACTGTTCTCACTTTGCCAAGTTATCGGACAACCTGGCCCCAAAATGATGGATTATAAAAGGATAGCAGCATAAGGGAAAAATACACATTTTGAACCCAAAAACTAGGAATCGACCGATATCGTTTTTTTAGGGCCGATACCGATAATCGGTGGAGGTTGGGGCCGATACCAGAATATCGGTATAAGTTATTGGCTATTTATCCCCCCTCGACACCGCTGCAGGTCATTGATTTAAAGCGGGCGCTTTAAATCAATGCACTGCAGTGGCTTTTGCGGTGCCATAGGCCGCCACCCACTTCTCTCCCCCTACCTGTCAGGGTGGTCCGGGCCATCCATCCTTCCTGTAGTGTCCGGTGTGAGGTGTTTTTTTGCGCCCCCGTAGATCCATGCGTCCGCTCCTCCCCCAGCTCTCCAAACATTTCTGAAGCTAGAACTGGGGGAGGGCAGAGCAAGGGGAGGGAGGAGGTTTAGGCCCCCTCCCTCATCTCCCCTCACTGAGCTCGGCTGGACGCAGATCTCTACGGCACGCCCCCTCCCTGAGGACATAGATCTCCACGGCAGGTCCCCTCCCTCATCTCCCCTCCCTGAGGACGTAAATCTCCACGGCAGGTCCCCTCCCTCATCTCCCTGAGCTGAGGACATAGAGCAGTGCTCCCAATGTGCTCTATGTGTAAAGGGGGACATGCTGCACGGGCTAAAGGGGGACATACTGCACGGGCTAAAGGGGGATATACTGCATGGGCTAAAGGGGACATACTGTATGGGCTAAAGGGGACATACTGTATGGGCTAAAGGGGGACATACTGCATGGGCTAAAGGGGACATACTGCATGGGCTAAAGGGGACATACTGCATGGGCTAAAGGGGACATACTGTATGGGCTAAAGGGGGACATACTGTTCAGGCTAAATGTTCCCCTTTAGCCCGTGCAGTATGTCCCCTTTTAGCCCATACAGTATGTCCCCCTTTAGCCCATACTGTATGTCCCCCTTTAGCCCGTACAGTATGTCCCCCTTTAGCCCATACAGTATGTCCCCCTTTAGCCCATACAGTATGTCCCCCTTTAGCCCGTACAGTATGTCCCCCTTTAGCCCATACAGTATGTCCCCCTTTAGCCCGTGCAGTATGTCCCCCTTTAGCCCATACAGTATGTCCCCCTTTAGCCCATACAGTATGTCCCCCTTTACACATAGAGCTCATTGGGAGCACTGCTCTATGTCCTCAGCTTGGGGAGATGAGGGAGGGGACCTGCCGTGGAGATTTACGTCCTCAGGGAGGGAAGATGAGGGAGGGGACCTGCCGTGGAGATCTATGTCCTCAGGGAGGGGGCATGCCGTAGAGATCTGCGTCCAGCCGAGCTCAGGGAGTTGAGGGAGGGGGCGTGAACCTCCTCCCTCCCCTTGCTCTGCCCTCCCCCAGTTCTAGCTTCGGAAATGTTCGGAGAGCTGGGGGAGGAGCGGACGCATCGATCTACGGGGGCGCAAAAAACCACCTCACACCGGCGGCATTCCGGGTGGAGGGTGAACCGGTCCGGGCTGTCCTTCTCCGGCGGTCATCTTCTCCACTTCGGACAGGCTCCGGCCTAGTACGCTGCATAGACGCCGCTGCGCAGTGACGCCCGTGCACAGCGACGCACCTGACTTCACGGCGTAGCGGCGTCTATGCAGCTACTAGGCCGGAGCCTGCCCGGAGTGGAGAAGATGACCGCCGGAGAAGAAGGACAGCCCGGACCGGTTCACCCTTCACCCGGAACGCCCCCGGACACTACAGGAACGATGGATGGCCCGGACCACCACCATTACAGGTAAGTTGAATTTTTTTAATTGACTCGGAGGGTGGGGGAGGGGCCCGCAGGTATATCGGTATGGGCTAAAATCCATACCGGTATACCGCCCAGCATCACGGTGGGGGTGAGACGCGGTGCGGTGGGTCGGGGGGGGGCGGTCGCGGTGCGGTGGGTCGGGGGGGCATTCGCTGTGCGGCGGGTCGGGGGGGGTGGTCGCGGTGCGGTTGGGGCGGCGCGGGGGCGGGGCATTATCGGCTTATCGCCAAGGTATCGGCAAAATCGTGATTATCGGCCGATAATATCGGCCATACCGATAATCGGTCGATCCCTACCAAAACCCCATTCAAAATACAGGCCTACGTCCTCCCCTTCAACCTGCCTGTCCATCTCCAAATATACCCTTTTTAATAATAATAATACGCTCCTCCTTTGCATTGAAAAAAAGCAAACAGTAAAGTTGCCACATGCAGCCATCCTTTCATCCATTTGTCCTTCTCCACCTATTTTCCCAAACCATGCACTCATACTGTTCTCATTTTGCCAAGTTATCGGACAACCTGGCCCCAAAATTATGGACTATCAAAGGATAGCAGCATAAGGGAAAAATACACATTTTGAACCCAAAAACCCATTTGAGTTTTTAAGTTCAAAATACAGGCCTACCTCCTCCCCTACAGCCTGCCTGTCCATCTCCAAAAATACCCTTTTAACAATTATATGCTCCTCTTTAGCTTTGAAAAAAAGCAAACAGTAAAGTTGCCATATGCTGCTATCCTTTCATCCATTTGTCCTTTTACACCTTTTTCCCAAACCATCATACACTCATACTGTTATCTTGTCGCCAAGTTATCGTACTACCTGGCCCAAAAATGATGGATTATAAGAGGGTAGCAGCATAAGGGAAAATTACACATTTTCAAACCGAAAAACCCATGAGGGTTTTCAGGTTCATAATGCAGGTCAGTAAAGTTGCCATATGCTGCCATCCTTTCATTTATTTGTCGGCACTGGTTTAACCAGTTGAAGACGTAGGGTGTACAGGTACGCTCCCATTCCTGGAAATGTCCACTAACCCCACAATGAGTAAAGCGGTGAATGCGTTCCATTCATTACAGGAAAAATTGTGTCTATATTCCCGCAAGATTGTCAACGCGACCTGGCTGATTACCATGGCAACAGAAAGCCAGTGGATAGCTTCCTATCTTCTCAGTATGGAAGCCTGTAAGGTCCAGTCCTAGCCTGAATTGTACAGGTGAACTGTCATAGCAGTTATACTATACTGCAGTTAAGTTGTACTGCAGTATAGTTTAACAGGTAAAAAGTGTGAAAATAAAATGTTTTTCAATAAAAAGTGTAAAAAACTATATAAATGTCCCTTTTCTAATAAAG
This sequence comes from Hyla sarda, assembly GCF_029499605.1. Lineage (NCBI taxonomy): Eukaryota > Metazoa > Chordata > Amphibia > Anura > Hylidae > Hyla > Hyla sarda. The sequence goes on along the minus strand of NC_079197.1, from coordinate 79,173,796 downwards.
CCCTGTATTATAAAATAATAATTAAATAAAGTTATTTATCCCGCACAGTTAACACTATTAAAAAAAAGAAAAACCCTACATAAAAAGACTCTCTCCTAGGACTGTATCCACCTTTTCCAGCCCACCGGAGCACCTGAAAGCTATGCTAATTTATGCAGGCTAAAGACAGCACCTGAAAGCTGAACTAATTTATGCAGGCTAAAGTCAGCAACTGCCGAGCTGAGGAGTTTGTGACGAATGAAATCACTGTAAGTTCGCTCATCTCTACACATGATTTAATAAGGTAAAAAAACGTTCACCTACACCACTCTTGATGAATACCCCCCAGTAAATAGACCCAGAAGGGCATGACTCTGTTCATTATGTAAGAAAAGAATTACAAAACGGGCAGCGCTCATCCAAACAGTCACTAATGCCATTTATGTAGTAGAACTCACCTGGTGTATATGGAGGGACACAGTTGACACGACACCTGTTGAGCCAAGACAATGTATGTAGGCACTCCCTTCTCCAATTTCCCCAAATAGCAGGGGAGTGAAAGATATGGTAGGAAAAGAGTATGAAAAGGGGGGAGGTGTAGAATGCATTTGACTGATTTCACATTGGGACTAACTGGCAGGCATCAGCGGAAGTAAGGAGGCGGCAAAGGAGCAGCGGTGGAGGCAGCCGTGAAGATCAGTGGTAAGTGATCTTCACTGCTGCCTTCTAGGAGTTGCCAAACTACAACTTCCAGCATGCCCAGAAAGCCAAAGGATGTCTGGGCATGCTGGAAGTTGTAGTTTTGCAACATCTGGAGGGCCACAGTTTGGAGACCACCATACAGTGGTGCCCAAGCTGTAGTCCTACAGATGTTGCAAAACTACCACTCCAAGCATGCCCAGACATGCTGGGAGTTATAGTTCTGTAACATCTGGCCCTTCAGATGTTGCAGAACTACAGCTTCCAGCATGCCTGGACAGTCTCACTACTTATATATACCGGCAGGGGGTATATATTTATTAATGCGCCGACGGGGGGTATATATTTATTAATGCGCCGGCGGGGGGTATATATTTATTAAATGCGCCGGCGGGGGGTATATATTTATTAATGCGACGGCGGGGGGTACATATGTATAAATGTGCCGGCAAGGGAATTTATGTATAAATGTGCCGGGGGGGGGGTATATATGTATAAATGCGCCGGCGGGGGTCATATCTTTATTAATGTGCTGCAGGGGGCATATTATAAATGCACTGGGGGGCTAGATATATAGGCTATATGTCTGCCCCCCCCCCTGCAGCACTATATATATCTTGCCCCCACAGCGCTTTTAATATAGATATGGCCCCCTGCTACTCACAATGGTAATTTTTAAATCTCTCGCTGTGAGTCCTGAATGGCCCCTCGGTATCGGCCGCAGGGTTGCAGAGTGCTATCAATCCCTCAGCCCCTGTACTACAACCCCATGATGGAACAGACTCTGTTCCATGATGGGGTAATAGTACAAACACTAATGTAGCCTCCCCAGCTGTCTGCAGACTCCCGCAGCCGGGGAATTACTACTCCGATCATGGAAATAAGTCTGTTCCATAATGGGAGTAGTAGTAGTCCCTCAGCACTGCAGGAGTCTGCTGATGTCACCTCAGAAATAACGGATATTATAAACCAGGTGCAAACGGATGACATAAAGGCTCATCCGTTTGCCATAGACTTCAATGTTAAAAATAACGGCCGTTAATTTATCCGTTTCTTGTGACAGAAGAAAAATTAGTGCATGTGCCGTTAATTCTTCCATCACAATTAACGTCCGCTAGTCATGACGGACTATAATGGGTCATAACGGATAATCAAAAAATCCCGTAGACTTTAATGGGATTTTGTAATGGACGTTTAACATCCTTTTTTAAAGCTTTTCTAACGGACGTTTATAACAGATGAATTTTTATAGTGTGAAAGCAGCCCCAAAAACAGCTAGCGCTGACCTCCAAATATTACCCTGGTACCCATCGCCCCAGGGGTGCCGAGAAGCGACGGTACCAAAAGGGCCAGATCGTCAAACATGGCGCTCCTGGGCCTAGGCAATAACAGGCTGACATATCTTAGGCTGGGCAGGACCAATAATAATGGTCCTCGCCCACCCTGGTAATGTCAGGCTGTTGCTGCTTGGTTGGTATCTGGCTAATTTATTTATATTGGGGGGGGGGAACTGAATTGCTAAACAATTTCATACATGTGAAGACAAGACCTACATAAAGGACTTGAAGGAGAAGGGGGCGGGGAAGGAACATAAAAGATACCAAAACTGAAGAGTGCATCAAAAATGCCAACAAATAATAATGGATTTTGGTCCACAATGAAATAAAATAAAGTACCCGCCGCGCCACCCCCCGACCCGCCGCATCGCACCCCCCACCGTGATGCTGGGCGGTATACCGGTATGGATTTTTGGCTATACCGGTCGGGCCCCTCCCCCACCCTCCGAGTCAATAAAAAAATTTAACTTAATGGGGGTGGTCCGGGCCATCCATCCTTCCTGTAGTGTCCGGGGGCATTCCGGGTGAAGAGTGAACCGGTCCGGGCTGTCCTTCTTCTCCGGCGGTTATCTTCTCCACTCCGGGCAGGCTCCGGCCTAGTACACTGCATAGACGCCGCTACGCCGTGACGTCAGGTGCGTCGCTGTGCACGGGCGTCACTGCGCAGCGGCGTCTATGCAGCGTACTAGGCCGGAGCCTGCCAGGAGTGGAGAAGATGACCGCCGGAGAAGGACAGCCCGGACCGGTTCACCCTCCACCCGGAACGCCCCCGGACACTACAGGAAGGAAGAATGGATGGCCCGGACCACCCTGACAGGTAGGGGGAGAGAAGCGGGTGGCGGCGGCGGCCTATGGCCCCGCAAAAGCCACTGCAGATCATTGATTTAAAGCGCCCGCTTTAAATCAATGATCTGCAGCGGTGTCGCAGGGGGTAAATAGCCGATAACTTATACCGGAATATCGGTATAAGTTATCGGCTATGGGCCCTAACCTGCACCGATTATCGGTATCGGCCCTAAAAAAACGATATCGGTCGATCCCTAGTACCTAGCTTGAACCTCTTATATGGTATTAAAAAAACGATCATATACCAATGGTAAATGTATGGCAATTTAGTGTAGTACTATTTGCTGCATACTTTATTTCCCTCATTTGATGCCCTCTTTTTTCCCAATTTAGTGTAGTGTAGAGTACTGTTGTGTAAAAAGCAAAATAATATATTCTACAATCAGATATCAAAAACAAATGTTCACACAATGGAATTCCACACGGAGCATTGATATTAATGGGATTCTGCTGCATGGTTTACACAGCGGAATTTCCACTGCAGATGCTTCTGCTGCACAAATCCTGATTTTGCAGTCTGCAAAAAATGGGCGTGTCTATTCTTTCTGCAGAGTCTGCACAGAAATGCATTGCCATCTAGGAGATGCAGCATTTCCGAGCAGTCCTAGCGCTGGCTTGTTCTGCCAGCGTTCCGCTGTCGGGGAAATGTCTGCACAGAATTTTTCCATGTGGACATTGCCTGTGTGAACGTAGCCTTATGGTATAATGAAATTAGGGAGGTATTATCTTACAGAGTAATTAAAAAGTATGTAATATGGTATTATATGGTAAAAGATGATAATATGCACGCTCATATGGAGCGAGCGTGCGTGCATATGCCATAATTAACAAAAACAGAGTATATTCATGGTAAATATATATAAATATATATATATATATATATATATATATATATATATATATATATATATATGAAACTCAATGTGTGTGTGTGTGTGTGTGTGTATGTATGTATGTTCCAGCATCACCAAATTGCTAAAAATATTAAAATGAAACTTGGTACACATGTTACTTGTATGTCAACAACAAACATAGGATAGGTAATTTAGGTTTTTGTTTAAAGTCCCATACAAGTCTATGAGAATTACGGTATATGTTACTGCATAACTTCCAGCTGGAGATATTTTGATGATACTTGGTCACATGTTACTTATATGTTCACAAAAAATATAGGATAGTTAATTTAACCCTAACCTACCCTTATTGCGAGGGTCAGGATTTTTGTTTAACCCCTTAAGGACACAGGGTTTTTCCATTTATGCACTTTCGTTTTTTCCTCATCACCTTCTAAAAACCAATTTTGCACATACAGACCCATATGAGGGCTTTTTTTTTTGCGCCACCAAATGCACTTTATAATGACATCAATCACTTCACCACAACATTTTTGACGAAACCACAAAAAAAAATATTTGTGGGGCAAAATTGAAAAACAAAAATGCAATTTTTGATAATTTTGTGGGCTTCCGATTCTATGTAGTGCACTTTTCGTCACCATGACACAATGGGGGAGATTTATCAAAACCTGTGCAGAGGAAAAGTTGCTGAGTTGCCCATAGCAACCAATCAGATCCCTTCTTTCATTTTGCTGCAGAGGGCTTGTTAAAAATGAAACAAGAAATCTGATACGGGTACGCAAAGTGCAATTTTGGACTTTTGAATTTTTTTACGTGTACGCCAAGCATATCAAACCCAAAGGTTAACATGGGCCAAAAAAAACAAGAATATGTAATGTGTGTAGCTCACCTAGGATAGAGATAGTACTTGAGGTTAACGGTTTTACCTTCACCCAAAAGGCCTATAACTATGTGATGTGTGTGTTATAAATATAGAATATATTTATAGATACCAGTCCTCAAAAGTACTGCAGGTACAGAGTGAAATAGAGGGATAATAGCGAAGAATAAACAGATAAAGAGATAGAACAATAGTAAAATTAATGCAAAATTTATGGCTAGTAATGATCTACGGTGCACAGCACCACTCACCCACTGCTTCGGCTGGCACGGTTGTCACGGCTGTCACGACTGCGTCCTGTGCTACGTCCACCGGAGAACCACTCACCCATCACACAGACGGGCTCACACAAGACGGAGCCGTCCCCAGCACAGGACACAACCGTGCCAGCCGAAGCAGTGGGTGAGTGGTGCTGTGCACCGTAGATCATTACTAGCGATACACAAACAGTACGCTTCTAATCGGCACTATATCACCAACGAACTGTACCTATGAACTGCATCCACTCAATATAATTCTACGAACTGTATCATACGGATTCTATTCAAATGGACTAAGTGCAATAGCGACTGTGAATATTTCCACATATAGTTTATCCATTCAAGCACTATTTTATAAATTTTATTATACCTTTTAATTCATTATCATTAATATATACTATCCATATTTTTAATATTGCCATTCACCCCACGCAAGGGCCCTGCTAAAGGTGACGACATACATCATTTGATATAAATAAATTTTGCATTCATTTTACTATTGTTCTATCTCTTTATCTGTTTATTCTTCGCTATTATCCCTCTATTTCACTCTGTACCTGCAGTACTTTTGAGGACTAGTATCTATAAATATATTCTATATTTATAACACACACACCAAAAAAAACAAGGTTTAAGTTTATGTGGGCCGCATCAAAAAAATAATAATTTAACTTTACTATATGTATCAAGACCCCAACCCCCCTGTACAATAACCCAACCCCCCCTGCACAAGACTCCATGCCCTACCTGCACAACACCACATGTCCCCTGTGCACAACAACCCATGCCCCCCTGCACAAGACCTCATGCCCCCCTACACAAGATCCCATGCCCCCTTTGCACAAGATCCCATGCCCACCCTACACAAGACCCCATGCCTCCATGCACAACACCTCATGACCCCTTCACATGACCCCATGCCCCTTTTGTTCAACACTCCATGCCCCTTTGCACAAGACCCCATGCCTCCCTGCACAAAAACCCATGCCCTCCTTTGCACAAGACCCCATGCTCACCCTACACAAGACCCCATGCCCCCCTGCAAAACACCCCAGGACCCCCTTCACAAGACCCCATGACCCCCCTTCACAAGACTCCATGCCCCTTTGCACAAGACCCCATGCCCCTCCTTCACAAGACCGCAGGCCCCTTTTTTTAACAACACCCCATGCCCCTTTTGCCCCCATGACCCCCATTCCCTGTTTAAAAAATAAATAAATCAAACAACAATATTAGCATTAATATTTACTTTTCTCACCTTGTCAATCTGGTTTCCTGTGTCTATAGCCGCAATGGTGCCGTCCGCAGCATGTGTCAGAACTCCTTTAAGGAGCAGCCTGATGACGTCACATCTGGACATGACGTTGACCTCTGCGCACCTCCATCCTCTCCTGGACCGCCTCCAATAGCTCCTTGACTGCCTCTGACAGACTCCATCCTCTTCTGGACCGCTTGTCAGCTACTGGACTGCCTCCAACTTCTCTTGGACCGCCTCCACCATCCTTCAACCGCTCCTGGACAGCCTCTGACTTTTTTATTTCATCTCTGCCCGTTTCCAGGTAACCGTAGCAATGAATATCTTTGCTGGGTCAGAAAGATATTCATTGTGGGCCGCATGTTTGACACCCATGGTGTATGCTATTGATTGTGAAGTTTAATTAACATTATGTTTTATAGTTCGGACATTTACACACGCGGTAATACCACATATGTTTATTTTTATTATGTTTACGTATTTCTTATATGGAATTTTGGAAAAGGGGGTGATTCAAACTTTTAATATGGAAGTGGTTAATGGGTGTTTTTTAAAACTTTTTTTTTTTTTTTACACTTTTAGTCCCCTTAGGGGACTTTTAGGAGGAATCGGTAGATTCCTCATACAGATCAATGTGGTTCAGCCAGGCTATATCAATCACAGAAGAAGAAGAAGAAAACAGAATGCTCCAATGTGTAGAACGATTTGACGGTAAAAAAGGGGGGGGACCCTTTAATGAAAGGACTCACCAGATATGGTTGTGCTAGGATAGAGGCACAACAATCCGATGTGGACTGCAGCTATATCCCGCCCAGGCAACAGCGTGGGAATAAGAACGGCAGAGTTTTCACACCAGCCAGGTGTGAGGGGATGAGGGATAGATGATAGCGCTATCCACAAGCTAAGTATGGGTAACTTTTATTCACATGTAACACGTTTCAAGGACGCTCCGTCCTTTTCCTCAGACATGCTAAATATACATAAAAACAACACATATATACTCATTTGGTTATAGGAACCGGAAATGACATCACAAATTAATTAGCATAAAATGATGTTTTTCCATGTGATCCAAGATAATATAAAAAAAAAACTTTTCTTTAAAAATTCTTTATATACATGGATAAATAAATAAATAAGACTCCGAACCTATCATTGAAATGTTTTATCTATTGCCTCATTTAATCCCCTTGGCCACAAGGAGTTAAGGGAATAAATCCAAAAGGATTCCCTATTCACTAATTTTTGAAAGCGGTCATCATATTCTAAAGGGATACTTTCCAAGAGAGTTAGTTTCAAACAATTGTGGTTACTGTTGTGTAAAGCTGTGGTGTGTCTTGATACACTATGTAGTATAACATTGTTTTTGATATTATATCTATGTTTATTTATGCGGGCATGTACAGTTTGTACGGTGCGGCCCACATACTGAGGCCCACACTCACATGTAAGGAGATAAATAACAAAGGAATCGGAGCAGTTTAATTTTTCTTTCAAAGAAAAAACTTCGCCTGTAGAGAAAGATGTTACTGAATCACAGGGAGGAAACGCAATCCATTCGCAGCACAGACAGCGTTCTTTATCGCAGCAGAATGTACCAATCATGGTAGGTTTACAAAAATTTGGTTTGATAATTTTATTTTTTAGTTAGCTTGGGGCTAAATGATTTCTTAATGTTTTTGATCGTCTGAATGTTAGAGTAGGACGTTTTGGGATTAATAATTTTAAAATAGGATCCGTCATAATAATTGGCCAGTATTTATTTAATATGTTTCTTATTTTGTTTGTGGCATTGTTAAAAGTAGTAATAAAATTAAATTTGGGTGTATTGTTTTGTTTTTGTTTTAGCTCATATTTAATTAAATCAGTCTGTTTTAGTCCCTCTACTCTTTTATATGTGTTTGTTAATATTCTTTTAGGGTATTTTTTTTTTCTTTAAAACACTTATATATAATTTTTGATTGTTCTTTAAAATCCTCGGAGGAAGTACAATTTTTTCTTATCCTCTGGTACTGTCCGTAGGGGATATTTGTAAGCCAAATGTGGTCTATCGCCAGACGAGAGGCTGTGCGATGGGCACACGTTTCGCACCAAGCTATGCAAATTTATATATGGGTCTATTTGAGAGTGTGTCCATCGCACAGTCTCCCTGGTATTTTAATGGTAATATTATGTATTTTAAGAGATTTATAGATGATCTGTTTATTTTGTGGAAGGGGTCACAGGAAGAAGCTTTTGAATTTGTTGAATTTTTAAACAAAAATGATTGGGGTCTTAATTTCACTATGAAATTTTCTTTTAACCCCTTAAGGACACAGCCCATTTTCACCTCTAGGACGCAGCCCTTTTTTGCACATCTGACCACTGTCACTTTAAACATTAATAACTCTGGAATGCTTTTACTTATCAATCTGATTCCGAGATTGTTTTTTCGTGACATATTCTACTTTAACATAGTGGTAAATTTTTGGGGTAACTTGCATCCTTTCTTAGTGAAAAATCCCAAAATTTGATGAAAAAATTGAAAATTTTGCATTTTTCTAACTTTGAAGCTCTCTGTTTGTAAGGAAAATGGATATTCCAAATATTTTTTTTTTGGATTCACATATACAATATGTCTACTTTATATTTTCATCATAAAATTGACAAGTGTTTACTTTTGGAAGACACCAGAGGGCTTCAAAGTTCAGCAGCAATTTTACAATTTTTCACAAAATTTTCAAACTCGCTATTTTTCATGGACCAGTTCAGGTTTAAAGTGGATTTGAAGGGTCTTCATATTAGAAATACCCCATAAATGACTCCATTACAAAAACTGCACCCCCCAAAGTATTCAAAATGACATTCAGTAAGTGTTTTAACCCTTTAGGTGTTTCACAGGAAAAGCAGCAAAGTGAAGGAGAAAATTCAAAATTTTCATTTTTTACACTTGCATGTTCTTGTAGACCCAATTTTTGAATTTTTACAAGGGGTAAAAGGATAAAATTTATACTTGAATTTAAAAACGTAAAAATACTTTTTTCACTAAAATGTGTGTTTCCCTCCAAATTTTCACATTTTTGCAAGGGTTAATAGCAGAAAATACCCCCAAAAAATTGTAACCCCATCTCTTCTGAGTATGGAGGTACCCCATAAGTTGACCTGGAGTGCATTACGGGTGAACTACAATGCTCAGAAGAGAAGGAGTCATATTTGGCTTTTTGAGAGCAAATTTTGCTTGGGGGGCATGTCGCATTTAGGAAGCCCCTATGGTGCCAGGACAGCAAAAAAAACGACATGGCATACCATTTTGGAAACTAGACTCCTTGAGGAACGTAACAAGGGATAAAGTGAACCTTAATACCCCACAGGTGTTTCACGACTTTTGCATATGTAAAAAAAAAATATTTTTTTTTACCAAAAATGCTTGGTTTAGCAAAAATTTTACATTTTAAAAAAAGGTAATAGCAGAAAATACCCCCCAAAATTTGAAGCCCAATTTCTCCCGATTCAGAAAACACCCAATATGGGGATGAAAAGTGCTCTGCTGGCGCACTACAGGTCTCAGAAGAGAAGGAGTCACATTTGGCTTTTTGGAAGCAAATTTAGCTCTGGGGGCATGCCGCATTTAGGAAGCACCTATGGTGCCAGGACAGAAAAAAAAAACCACATGGCATACCATTTTGGAAACTAGACCCCTTGGGGAACGTAACAAGGGGTAAAGTGAACCTTAATACCCCACAGGTGTTTCACGACTTTTGCATATGTAAAAAAAAAAATTTTTTTACACTAAAATGCTTGTTTTCCCCCAAATTTTACATTTTTACAAGGGATAATAGCAGAAAATACCCCCCAAAATTTGTAACCCCATCCCTTCTGAGTATGGAAATACCCAATAAGTGGACGTGAAGTGCACTTGGGGCGAACTACAATGATCAGAAGAGAAGGAGCATCATTGAGCTTTTGGAGAGAGAATTTGGCCATGTGCATTTCCAAAGCCCCCCCCGTGGTGCCAGAACAGTGGACCCCCCCACATGTGACCCCATTTTTAAAACTACACCCCTCACGGAAGGTAATAAGGGGTGCAGGGAGAATTTACACCCCACTGGCATTTGACGGATCTTTGGAACAGTGGGCTGTGCAAATTAAAAATTTTATTTTTCATTTTCACAGACCCCTGTTTCAAAGATCTGTCAGACACCTGTGGGGTGTAAATGCTCACTGTACCCCTTGTTACATTCCGTGAGGGGTGTAGTTTCCAAAATGGGGTCACTTGTGGGTATTTATTGTTTTGCACTTATGTCATAACCGCTGTAAAATCAGCCACCCCTGAGCAAATCACCAATTTAGACCTCAAATTTACATGGTGCACTCTCCCTTCTGAGCCTTGTTGTGCGTCCCCAGAACACTTTGCGCCCACATATGGGGTATCTCCGTCCTCAGGAGAAATTGCGTTACAAATTTTGGAGGCTTTTTTTCTTTTACCGCTTGTGAAATTTTAAAGTATGGGGCAACACCAGTATGTTAGTGTACAAAAATGTTTTTTTTTTACACTAACATGCTGGTGTAGACCCCAACTTTACCTTTTCATAAGGGGTAAAAGGAGAAAAAGACCCCCAAATTTTTTAGGCAATTTCTCCCGAGTACGGCGATACCCCATATGTGGCCCTAAACTGTTGCCTTGAAATACGACAGGGCTCCAAAGTGAGAGCGCCATGCGCATTTGAGGCCTAAATTAGGGATTTGCATAGGGGTGGACATAGGGGTATTCTACACCAGTGATTCTCAAACAGGGTGCCTCCAGCTGTTGCTAAACTCCCAGCATGCTTGGACAGTCAATGGCTGTCCGGAAATGCTGGGAGTTTTTGTTTTGCAACAGCTGGAGGCTCCGTTTTGGAAACACTGCTGTAGGATACGTTTTTCATTTTTATTGGGGGGGGAAGGGGTTGTGGTGGGGGGGGGGGCAGTGTACGTGTGTATATGTAGTGTTTTACTCTTTATTTTATGTTAGTGTAGTGTTTTTAGGTTACATTCACACTGACGGCGGATTACACTGAGTCTCCCGCTAGGAGTTTGAGCTGCGGCTGCTGCAGCTCAAACTTGAAGCGGGGAACTCACTGTAATCCGTAGCCAGTGTGAATGTAACCTGTACATTCACATGGGAGGGGGGGGCAAAACTACAACTCCCAGCATGCACTGACAGAACGTGCATGCTGGGAGTTGTAGTTTTGCAACAGCTGGAGGCACACTGGTTGGAAAATACTGAGTTAGGTAATAGAACCTATTAACTAACTCGGTATTTCCCAACCAGTGTGCCTCCAGCTGTTGCAGAACTACAACTCTCAGCATGTACTGATTGCCAAAGGGAATGCTGGGAGATGTAGTTATGCAACAGCTGGAGGCACGCAAGTACAACTCCCAGCATGCCGAGACATACATTTGCTGTTCCTGAATGCTGGGAGTTGTAGTTTTGCAAGATTTAGAGGGGTTCAGGCTGGAGATCACTGACAGTGGTCTCTGAACTGTGGCCCTCCAGATGTTGCAAAACTACAAATCTCAGCATGCTAAGACAGCAAACTGCTGTCTGGGCATGCTGGGAGTTGTAGTTTTGTAATATCTGGAGGGCTACAGTTTAGAGACCACTGTCAGTGATCTCCAGCCTGAACCCCTCTAAATCTTGCAAAACTACAACTCCCAGCATGCCAACACAGCAAACAGCTGTCAAGGCATGGTGGGAGTTGTAGTTTTGCAACATCTGGAGGGCGACAGTTTAGAGACCACTCTCTAAACTGTCGCCCTGCAGATGTTGCTAGGCAACAGACTCCCGGACACGCGGCGTCATACTCACCTCCACCGCCGCCGTGATCACAGCCGCCGCTGGGTAAGTGACCGCCGCTGCTGCCGCCGCCGCCGCTACTACACGGTTCCCCCCGCTGTGCCCGGACACCGATGGGTGGGCATAGCGGAGGGGAACCGAACTTTAACCCCCCCCGCCCCCAGTCTGCTATTGGTCGGTCGCTCGACCGATCAATAGCAGGGATAGGAGGGGTGGCAACCCTGCCACCTCACTCCTATCTCTTCAAGGGGGATCGAGGGTGTCTTGGACACCCCCGATCCCCCTTATTTTATCGCGGAGCCGCCGTTGATGGGCAGGGGGAGAGCGCTCCCCCTGCAAACACCATAGATGCCGTGATCAGAACTGATCACGGCATCTATGGGGTTAATGCTGCCGGGACCGGCGCGATCGCGGCCCCGGCAGCTGCGGTGGGACTCCGGCTGTGATTGACAGCTGAGTCCCACCCGCGATCTCCTGCACTGACCGCGGCAGAGCAGGAGATCGCTTGGACGTATGCATACGTCCATTTGCGCGAACGTGTAATTTGCCTGGACGTATGCATACGTCCAATAGCGGGAAGGGGTTAATTCTACAGTTTTTCTCGATCTGGAAATTTTCACAAATGTGGATTCTAAAATATGTACAAAAAAACACTTTAAAAAGGTAGATGTAAATAGTTTCCTTGGCTTTGATAGTTGTCATTATTCTAAGTGGCTTACAAATATCCCCTACGGACAGTAGCGGAGGATAAGAAAGAAATTGTACTTCCTCTGAGGATTTTAAAGAACAATCAAAAATTTTATATAAGCGTTTTAACCCCTTAAGGACTCAGCCCATTTGGACCTTAAAGGAGTATTCCGCCCCTAGACATTTTATCCCCTATCCAAAGGATAGGGGATAAGACGTCAGATCGCCGCGGTGCCGCTGCTGGGGAGCCCTGGGAGCACCGCGCTATCCCCGCTGCAGCACCGCGCTATCATTACAGCACAGAGAGAGTACGCTCTGCACGTAATGATGGGCGGTACAGGGGCCGGAGCATCGTTACGTCACGGCCCCGCCCCTCGTGATGTCACGGCCCGCCCATTTCAATACAAGTCTATGGGAGGGGGCGTGGCGGTTGTCACGCCCCCTCCCATAGACTTGCATTAAGGGGACGGGCCGTGATGTCACGAGGGGCGGCGCGATGAAGTAACGCGGCTCCGTCCCCTGTATCGCCCGTCATTACGCACTGAGCGAACTCGCTCTGTGCTGTAATGATAGCGCGGTGCCGCAGCGGGGATCCCGGGGTTCCCCAGCAGCGGGACCGCGGCGATCTGACATCTTATCCCCTATCCTTTGGATAGGGGATAAAATGTCTAGGGGCGGAATACCCCTTTAAGGACAATTTTGTTTTTACGCTTTTGTTTTTTCCTCCTCCCCTTCAAAAAATCATAACTCTTTTATATTTTCATCCACAGACTAGTATGAGGGCTTGTTTTTTGCGCGACCAGTTGTCCGTTGTAATGCCATCACTCACTTTACCATAAAATGTATGGCGCAACCAAAAAAATACTATTTGTGTGGGGAAATTAAAAAGAAAACCGCAATTTTGCTAATTTTGGAAGGTTTTGTTTTCACGCCGTACAATTTATGGTAAAAATGACATGTCTTTTTTATTCTCTGGGTCAATACAATTAAAATGATACCCATGATTATACACATTTCTATTACTGTTGCGCTTAAGAAAAATCGCAAACTTTTTAACCAAATTAGTACGTTTAAAATCCCCCTATTTTGAAGACCTATAAATTTTTCATTTTTCTGTATAAGCGGTGGTATGAGGGCTCATTTTTTGCGCCGTGATCTGTACTTTTTATTAATGCCATATTTGCTTATACAAAACTTTTTTTTACATTTTTTAATAATTATTTTTGGGAATAAAATGTTATAAAAAGCAGCTATTTTGGACTTTTTTTTTTACGTTCACGCCGTTCACCGTACGGGATCATTTAAATTTTATTTTAATAGATCGGATATTTACTCATGCGGCGATACCAAATATGTATATAAAATATTTTTTTTTACACTTATTGGGGGTAAAATAGGGAAAATGGGGCAATTTACGTTTTTATTGGGGGAGGGGGTTTTTCACATTTTTTTTTACTTAATTTTTTTACTTCTATTTTTACACTCTTATAGTCCCCATAGGGGACTATTTATAGCAACCATTCGATTGCTAATCCTGTTCAGTGCTATGTATAGGACATAGCACTGATCAGCATTATCGGTCATCTTCTGCTCTGGTCTGCAGGAAGGCAGATCAGAGCAGAAGACTCCCGGAAGGCAGCAGAGGCAGGTGAGGGGACCTCCATCTGCCGTGCAGGATGATCGGATCGCCGTGGCAGCGCTGCGGGCGATCCAATCATCCTGTTAAGTGACCGCGATGCTGCAGATGCCGTGATCTGCATTGATCACGCATCTGAGGGGTTAATGGCGGACATCCGCGGGATTGCGGGTGTCCGCCATTACCGGCGGGTCCCTGGCTGCGATCCACAGCCGGGACCTGCCACACATGATGCCGGCATCGCTCCGATGCCAGCGGTTATGCTCAGGACGTAAATGTTCGTCCTGGTGCGTTAAGTACCACATCACCAGGACGTACATTTACGTCCTGCATCGTTAAGGGGTTAAAGAAAAAAATTACCCAAAAAAATATTAACAAACGCATATAAAAGAGTAGAGGGCCTAAAACAGACTGATTTAATTAAATATGAGGTAAAACAAAAACAAAAAAATACATACAAATAAAATTTTATTACTACTTTTAACAATGCCACAAACAAAATAAGAAACATATTAAATAAACACTGGCCAATTATTATGACGGATCCTATTTTAAAATCATTAATCCCAAAACGTCCTACCCTAACATTCAGACGAGCAAAAACATCAAGAAATCATTTATCCCCAAGCAAATTAAAAAATAAAATTATCAAACCAAATATTTGTAAACCTACCATGATTGGTACATTCTGCTGCGCTAAAAAACGCTCTCTGTGCTGCGAATGGATTGCGTTTCCTCCCTGTGATTCAGTAACATCTTTCTCTACAGGCAAAGTTTTTTCTTTGAAAGAAAAATTAAACTGCTCCGATTCCTTTGTTATTTATCTCCTTACATGTGAGTGTGGGCTTCAGTATGTGGGCCGCACGGTACAAACTGTACGTGCCCGCATAAATAAACATAGATATAATATCAAAAACAATGTTATACTACATAGTGTATCAAGACACACCACAGCTTTACACAACAGTAACCACAATTGTTTGAAACTAACTATCTTGGAAAGTATCCCTTTAGAATATGATGACCGCTTTCAAAAATTAGTGAATAGGGAATCCTTTTGGATTTATTCCCTTAACTCCTTGTAGCCAAGGGGAATAAATGAGACAATAGATAAAACATTTCAATGATAGCTTCGGAGTCTTATTTATTTATTTATCCATGTATATAAAGAATTTTTAAAGAATTTATTTTTTTTATATTATCTTGGATCACATGGAAAAACGTCATTTTATGCAAATTAATTTGTGATGTCATTTCCGGTTCCTATAACCAAATGAGTATGTATGTGTTGTTTTTATGTATATTTAGCATGTCTGAGGAAAAGGACGGAGCGTCCTTGAAACGCGTTACATGTGAATAAAAGTTACCCATACTTAGCTTGTGGACAGCGCTGTCATCTATCCCTCATCCCCTCACACCTGGCTGGTGTGAAAACTCTGCCATATCAATCACAGAGCGGGGACGGCCTCAGAAGGGGAGGCAAGCCCTCCGGGTACGCCCACAGTGGATTGCACTGCGGTGCGGGGGGGGGGGGCAATCCACTCCACTGGACCACCAGGGATGGTTTAAATGTCCCTTTAGACGCTGCTGTCAACTTTGACAGAGGCGATCTAAAGGGTTAATAGCCGCCTGCGGCTATGTCGGTTAATAACGGCAGCCCCCAGCTACAGGAATCAGCTGGTGGCCGGCCGTTATGATGCAGCCTGAGTCATACACCGCTTGCGGTCTCATGACAAGCCGGCTCGTCCTTAGACAGCAACCGGTTAAAGTCCAGTAAAAATAATACTTGGTCACATGTTACTTATATGTCAAATAAAAATATATAATAGTTAAATTAACCCCTACCCCGATATGTGAAGGATGGGGATTTTGTTTCAATTCCCATGCATGTATATAGGACTTCTGGTACCTTACTCCACAATCTCCGCTCTGCATCTCCTGAAAAATGCGTCAGTCCGGCTGGCAGGCCACATTCCATGCCCCATCTCGCACTAGACACGCCCATCATTTAAGCCACACCCCTTTTATTTTCAGCTTACAATATCTTAACCACAATGCAGCCCCCACTGAGGACAAGATATGAGGATTAGAAATGAGGATTAGATATAAGGACAGGATATGGGTCGGCATATGAGGTCGGGATATGGGGATGGGATATGAGGTCGGGATATGGGGACAGGATATGAGGTCGAGATATGAGGGCGGGATACGAGGTCGGAAAATGGAGACGAGATATCGGGACGGGATCTGAGGACGGGATATGAGGTCAGGATATGAGGACAGGATATGAGGTCGGGATATGGGGACGAGATATGGGGACAGGATATAGGGATGGGATATAAGGACAGAATATGGAGGTCAGGATATGGGGACAAGATATGGTGACAGGATATGAGGTTGGAATAGGAGGAAGGGATTTGGGGTCGGCATATGAGGAGGGGATATGGGGTCAGAATTTAAGGATGGGATATGAGGACAAAAGCTTCCTCCTATGTTACTTTTCCTCCCCCACAAGGATAAGGTAGGAAAAACTGGGCAGCACCGGGTACTCAGCTAGTTAATACCAGGAATGGCATGTATGACATTATTTCACTATAGGCTGCTTTTTTTCCCGGCACATCGCCTAGGGGTGGCCTGAGACCCACCCATAACAGCAATCGCTGTTTTTCAGGGCCAAGCTGGTGACCCAATGGATCGGAAAATAAGGGTGACCGGTGCTGTCTGAGACAGCACCTATTATCCTGAAGGGATTGGAGTGAGGTGGCAGGGGTGCCACCCCTCCTGTCCTTGGCATTGGTTAGTCAGGAGGGAGCGGGGGCAAAATTTAGTCCCTCCACTCTGCCCACCAATGGTAGTCCAGGAAGAGCAGGGGAGGGTGAAGATCAGCGGCAGGCAGCTCAACCCTGGCGGGCAAAGATCAGCGGCACTGCCATCCTGACAGGAGGCGTCGTTGATGCGGCAGAGGTCCTCAAAGATCTGGGAGCCACAGTTTGGAGACAACTGTGCGTAGTCTCTAAACTGTGGCCCTCCAGATTTTTCAAAACTACAACTCCCAGCATGTCCAGACAGCCATTTACTCTCTGGATATGCTGGGATTTGTAGTTTTGCAAGATCTGAAGGGCCAGAGTTTGGAGATCACTGTGCAGTGGTCTCTAAACTGTGGCTGTCCAGATCTTGCAAAACTACAAATCCAAGCATGCCCAGACAGCCGTTTGTTGTCTTCGCATGCTGGGATTGATAGTTTTCCAAGATCTGGAGGGCTACAGTTTGCAGATCACCGTACGGTGGTCTATAAACTGTAGCCCTCCAAATCTTGCATAACTACAACTCCCAGCATGCACAAACAGCAAACGGCTGTCTGAGCATGCTGGAAGTTGTAGATGCGTGCCTCCAGCCTATTGCATATCTAAAAATCCCGAAATTAGGTCTCAAATGCACATGGCACTCTCTCAAATCTAAGCCTTGTCATATTTCAAGGCAACAGTTTAGGGCCACATATGAGGTATTTCCAGAGAAATTGCCTTAAAAATGTTGGTAGCTTTTTCTTCTATTACCCCTTATGAAAAGGAAAAGTTTCTACACTAACATGCTGGTGTTGCCCCATAATTTTTATTTTCACAAGAAGTTAAAGGGAAAAAAGACCCCAAAATTTGAAACACAATTTCTCCTAAGTACGGAAATACCCAATATGTGGACGTAAAGCTATCTGCGGGCACACAACAAGGCTCAGGAGTGAGAGCGCACCATATACATTTGAGGCCTAAATTGATGATTTGCACAGGGGTGGCTGATCATTACAGCGCTTCTGACATAAATGCAAAAAACAAAACACCCACATGTGGCCTATCTGTCGGGGACATTTTATGCCACACATAAAGCTCTCTCAACTGTGCCAACAGCCGGAAAGCTGGGCTGCCCTAGCTCTTTTAATACAGACACCATGCTTCACTAATATACCCCTAACCATGCATTTATGAGCTTCCCTTGAGTAGGGACATTTTCTGTTACATTTTTCTTAAAAGAATTGTCCAGGGTGGATTTAATATCTTCCACCACCACTACATCATTCAGAAGGGATGGATTCATTCTCCATTGCTACTGCAGCGCATATGAAGAGGGAATCAGAATAGTGATGGTTACCAATGCATGATCTGAGAAACTTATCGTTTCAATAGTAGCGCATTGCATTATCTCGAGGTCATGATGCTTCAGAAAAAAATAATCTAACCTAGAGTACATATGTATCATATCATGTGCATAGGCCTCTGCACTGGAGTCTGAGTGAATTTGGGGAGGGTACCCTGATTCTGGGGGGAGATTTTAATGTAGCTCTTGAGCCTTTTATAGACACTTCGTGGGGGACCTCACGAGTCAGACTTTCAACGTTGAGGCGTATTGGTACACTTCTCCATGAACATCGATTTATGGACGCGTGGCGCATTTGACATCCTGGAGAGCGTAATTATTCTTTTTATTCTACGATACATGGTATGTACTCTAGGTTAGATATTTTTTTTCTGAAGCATCACGACCTCCAGATATTACAATGCGTTACTATTAATACCATAAGTTTCTCGGATCATGCATTGGTAAGAATCAGAGGGGAATTAGCTCAGAAGAGGCAGGAGGTCCGCTCTCTGATGCTGGATAAGGCCAAAGCTACGCTTACAAAATGCAGACGGCAATTTTATGAGTACGGGAATAAATGTGGGAGGACCCTGCCGGGGGCACTACAAAAACAACAAGCAAGATCTTATATACCTTCTATAGGCACTCGCTCACACTCTGTGGTGCATCTCTCTATGGAAATCCCTAATTTTCGGGATATAGTACAAGACTATATTGCTTCTTCGGGTATGCTTCCTCTTTGTGAAGAGGATGTAATCAACTTGGAGAATCCGATATCTGCAGAAGAATTACAAAGGGCAGTTGAATTTTCTCAGTTAAATATTCTCCTGGGATACTATCAGACTTTTCTTGATAGTCTCTCACCACACGTTCTACGGGCTTTTAATGCACTGGCTAAGGGAACCAACTTACCAGCTGATTCTACGCGTGCTCACGTGGTGGTGTTACCAAAAGAGGGAAAGGATACGTCCACATGTGCTGGGTTTTGCCCTATATCCCTGCTTAATGTGGACCTAAATCTTTTTGCTAAAGGTACTGGCGACGCTTATGGGAGAAGTAGTTCACTCAGACCAAGCAGGGTTTATGATGAGAGGGAAGCATGGGATAATACCATGAAAGCAATTAATCCGGATCCACATTGCAAAATCGGCAGCTATACCTGCCATGTTACTTTCAGCAGAAGCCGAAAAGGCATTTGATCGTGTTAATTTTTTAAAAAATTTTTGGGGGAAGAGACACTCAGATTTATACAGTCGTGTTTTTAAATTGGATAATGGCTCTATAATCCTCACCAACAGCATGTGTAAGGATGAACCACATACTCTCAGGGGACTTCTCAATACATAACGGCACTGGACAGGGGTGTCCCCTGTCCCCACTGATTTTTATTCTCACCATGGGACCACTAGTGTAAAATCAGGCGGTCGCCTGATATTGCAAGGATACAGATAAGGCATCCTATGCTGATGACCTTTTGTTTTTAATCACCAAACCACGGATTTCCCATCCTGTCCTTATGAAAGAACTGGAATGTTTTTCAAAGCTCCCGAATTTTAAGATAAACTATTCTAAATCAGAGCCATTAAATGTATCCCTTAGAAGATGATGATCTTACCAAAATTTCTTCACGCTTTCCAATGACTCCCAATTCTGCTCTTGAATCTCTTCAAAATAAGTTTGTATGGGGAGGGAAAGTGGTGAGATTGAAAAGGGCTGCTCTCTGTAGCCCAAAGGCGGCTGGAGGGATTGGCTTTCTGGACATGCGGTCCTATTTTTAAGCTGTATTGTTAACACGAGGGGTTGACTGGTGTTGCCATGCTCACAGCAAGCCATGGATGGAGCTAGAACAATCATTTACTAAAATCCTGCTTTGCTGTTTGCCTTGTGTCCTACCAACAAAGTACGGCCATTGCGTTTGACCCCCATTTTGGCAGGGTCCCCCCATCCCCGGTTTTATAATTACCTGTTCCCGGGGACCATGCTACTTCTGGCTCCTGCTGCGTCCTGCGTTACACTGTGCGCAATGACGAGTGACGTGACGTGCGCGACGTCACTGTCAGTGCGCACAGTGACAGCTCAGGAGGACGCCACCGGAGCCAGACGTAGAGTGGACCCCGGGCCCCGGGAACAGGTAATTATAAAACCGGGGATGGATGAGGCAATGGGGCCGGTGGGGGGTCGCGGTGCGGCGGGTCGGGGGGGCGTTCGCGGTGCAGCGGGTCGGGGGGGCGGTCGCGGTGCGGCAGGTCGGGGGGGCGGTTGCGGTGCGGCAGTGGGGGGAGCGGTGGCGGTGATAGGACTCAGGACCCCCGGACAGGCAGGGGGAGAGAAGCGGGTGGCGGCGGCCTATGGCACCGCAAAAGCCACTTCAGTTCATTGATTTAAATCGCCCACTTTAAATCAATGATCTGCAGCGGTGTCGCGGGGGGATAAATAGCCGATAACTTATACCGGAATATCGGTATAAGTTATCGCCTATCGGCAATAACCTCCACCGATTATCGGTATCGGCCCTAAAAAAACGATATCGGTTGATCCCTATTTATTCGATTACATTAATTACAATAGTTTCATAGTGAGGTCCTCGGCAGTGCCCTTGCTTCGGACGACACACAAATAATATTAACCATATATTAAAAAATGAGTAAAATACAATTGGGGGCTAATATTGCACTAGAGGGATATATGGGAGAGAAGGTGTCAAGCAATAGTCCAGGGGATGACGGTGACCTATTTCTGTGGATGATGGGTAATGAAAGTAATAGTCCTGTAATAGTCACATAGCATACATAGCACTGATAGGGTTAATCCACAGTAGTTTTGGCGCTCAGCGGCGCTGTAGGCTTTCAGAAATTAGACCACTTTCCCTGTCTGCGCAGGGTTTGCTTAAAATAGATGCGCGTAATAGCAATGCAGGCGTATCAAGTTATATACAGTTGTGCAAGATGCGCTCTCCTATACCCCGGCGGCACGGGGACAAAATACAAGAAGAGGTCAATGAAGAACGGGCACTATGTGCCTCTTACCGGCTCCTCTGAATTCGAATGCGCGTGTCAGCGCTGGAGGTCCTCCGGTGCCTACCATCTGTGACCCGGCAGCATGGGGAAACAGGAGCAGGAGAGGGATGGAGGTCCGGTGTGAGATGACGTTGCTGGCTGTAGAGCTGGGAGCCGGTGCTGTCTGCGGCTGATTAGCGGTGACTGTTCGGGACTCTGCTGTGGTAATAGAATGCTCTGATGTGTCCCGTCTCTGTGCAAGTAAGCAGTCTGTACCAGACGCGTTTCAGGGAGCCACGGTAGGGATAAAAGACTGAATCAGTCTTTTATCCCTACCAGTTTCTTCTGCTTCCAGATGAATTTAGAGAACAGAGGCAGTATAGAGGCGAAAAATGCTTCCGGCAGGGCTATTGGGACCACGTGCATCCTATATGTGAGTTTCAGGAGAACATTACATTGAAGCCATGATATGAGGGGGATATCGTACTCCTCCAGTAAGGATGGTATGTCATGTAAAAGTGGTTTGTAGTTGGCATCATAGAGAGTGCCCATCTCTGCTGTGATGTGGACACCTAGATATTTGAGGGAAGTGGGAGCCCAGGCAAACTGAGACTGAGATTTGAGCATGGAGGTTTTAGAAGATGGGAAGGAGACATTCAGAAGCTCTGACTTTTATTAGACACCAGACACCCCCCCCCAACCCACAGAAACCCCCAGCCCCCCCCCCCCCTCCGCGCGCGACACCGCTGCAGACCATTGATTTAAAGCGGGCGCTTTAAATCAATGAACTGCAGCTGCTTTTGCAGTGTCAGAGACTGCCGCCCCAACCCACTTCTCTCCCCCTGCCTGTCCGGGGGTCCTCCTGAGTCCTATCACCGCAACCGCCGCACCTCCCACCGCACCTTCCCGGACCCATTGCCTCCCCCATCCCCGGTTTTATAATTACCTGTTCCCGGGGCCCGGGGTCCACACTACTTCTGGCTCCGGTGGCGTCCTCCTGAGCTGTCACTGTGCGCGCTGACAGAGAGGTCGCGTTGAGGACGTCACTCGTCATTGCACAGCGTAACACAGGACGCAGCAGGAGCCAGAAGTAGCGTGGACCCCGGGAACAGGTAATTATAAAACCGGGGATGGGGGAGGCCATGGGGCCGGGGCGGTGCGGTGGGGGGTGCGGCGGGTGGTGCGGCGCGGTGTGGGCGGGGGCCATTATAGGATTGTCGGCAAGGTAATTGCCGATACCAATAACGCCCAAAATCGTGAATATCGGACGATAAAATCGGCCAAACCGATAATCGATCGATCCCTACTTCTAGAGACTGCTTAGGGAGAGGGGTACCCTGGAACAGTGAGGAGCACAGGATTTGTGAGATGGGGGTAGTAAGATATCTTGAAACTCCTTGTAATAAAGTAGTTGTAGTCTGTCTGGACTAGGGCTTTTTCCGGGGGGGGAGGAGAGCACTACTTTTACCTTTCTGGTGTAAAAGGGGTGAGAAGCTCTGCAGACATGTCCTCATGCAGTTGAGGAAGGGATAGAACTTTAAGGAACTGCTCAATCAGCAAATTCCGCTCACTCACTTTGGATGGGGGACTTTTATCGTTAAGGTTGTATCATTTGGAGTAGATCCGCTGGAAAGCAAATTCAATGTCTGGTGTGGAGGTGCTAAGAGCGCCACCAGTGGTTCTCACCTCATGAATGTGTTGCTTATTGTCATGAGCGTAGATACGGTGCCTGAAATGTAAGTATGCTTTGGATGATTTATGGTTGAGATGTGTAAGAAGTTTTTCTCAGAGGAAGCATAGTTCTTTCTGGGTGTCTGCTGTATGTGAGGCTTTGTGGATCCTCTCCAATGCAGCTATTTATTGCAAAAGGGAGTCATTCTCATGCTGGCCAGCTTTCGTTAGTTTAGAGCCCCAGGATATGAAAATTCCCATAATGCAGGCTTTGTGGGCCTCCCATATGACTGGTACAGGCGGGCCAGAGTCACAATTCAGCTTGAAATAGGAATCAAGATGAGACTGAATATCTGAGACGGCCTGTGGGTTCTCTAGAATGTGTTCATTTAGGCACCATCTCCAGGTTTAGAGGTGGTTTTAGAAAGGAGAAGACAGAGGTGAACAGGAGCATGGTCAGAGAAATAACATCAATACCTGTGGCTGTGAGGTGTGGTAAGAGAGAAGAATAGACAAACAAGTAGTCCAGTCTCTGGTAAGAGTTATGAGCTGCTGAAAAGTGCAAGTAGTCTTTGACGGAAGGATTCTGCAGGTGCCAGGCATCTATGAGAGATGAAACTGAAACCAAAACCATAATTTAGCAACTTATTCTGTAGGTCCATACGATTACAGAGATACCAAATGTTTATGTAAACATTTGTTAACCCCTTTAAGCCAATTTTCATTTTTACATATTCATGTTTTTTTGTTTTCTCCATATTTAGTTATTAACCCCTTAAGGACCATGCCCGTTTGACCTTAAGGACCAGGCCAATTTTAGTTTTGCATTTTCGTTTTTTCCTCCTCGCCTTCTAAAAATCGTAACTCTTTTATATTTCCATCCGCAGACTATATTATGAGGGCTTGTTTTTTGCACGACCAGTTGTCCTTTGTAATGACATCACTCATTTTACCATAAAATATATGGCGCAAACAAAAAACTACTATTTATGTGGTGAAATGAAAAAGAAAAACGCAATTTTGGAAATTTTGGAAGGTTTCGTTTTTACGCCGTACAATTTATGGTAAAAATGACATGTGTTCTTTATTCTGTGGGTCGATACGATTAAAAAGATAACCATGATTACATACTTTTCTTTTATTTTTGTGCTTAAAAACAAATAGCAAACTTTTAAAACCAAATTAGTACGTTTAATCACGGCATCTGAGGGGTTAATGGCAGACATCCGTGCGATTACAGATGTCGGCCATTACCAGAGGCTCCTTGGCTGCTATCAGCAGCCAGGACCTGCCGCGCATGACCCGAGCATCGCTCCGATGCTCGCGGTCATGTACAGGACTTAAATGTACATCCTGGTGCACGAAGTACCGCCGCACCAGGACGTACATTTACGTCCTTGGTTGTTAAGGGGTTAAAGTGTACCTGTTGTCAACAAAAACTTTTTAGACAATGTAGATAATACCATTATATGCGTATTTGTAATATACATTGGTTAAAAAATAAGGAGATTTTTTAATGCTTACCGTAAAATCTCTTTCTCGA
Source organism: Hyla sarda (assembly GCF_029499605.1). Lineage (NCBI taxonomy): Eukaryota > Metazoa > Chordata > Amphibia > Anura > Hylidae > Hyla > Hyla sarda. The sequence goes on along the minus strand of NC_079197.1, from coordinate 79,149,207 downwards.
AGGATCCATTGGGGGACACAGACCATGGGTGTATGATGATGTCTCTAGGAGGTATGACACTATGGCAACAAAAAAAGTCGGCTCCTCCCAGCAGGATATACCCACCTCCAGGCCCTGAGCTAATCAGTTTTAGTACCAGAGCAATAGGAGAGGACCGACAGGTCAAGGAAAAAACACGAACTGTCCAAGAACCAGAAGAAAAAGCATAACTAAACACACCCTCGGACAGAGAACCAAAGAGAAACCCAAAAGGGTGGGAGCTGTGTCTCCCAATGGATCCTTCGAGAAAGAGATTTTACGGTAAGCATTAAAAAATCTCCTTTTCTCTATCGACTCCATTGGGGGACACAGACCATGGGATGTACCAAAGCCGTCCCTTGGCTTGGGATAATCAGTCAGGCAGGCGGCTGTTCCACTGCCGCCTGCAGCACTTTACGGCCCAGACTAGCATCAGCCGTTGCAAAGGTATGAACCTGGTAGAACCTCGAGAAAGTGTGCAAAGACGACCAAGTAGCCGCCTTGCAAATCTGCGAGGCCGAGGCTTTGTTCTGGAGAGCCCAGGATGCACCAACAGAACGGGTAGAATGAGCCACAACCCTGATGGGAGGAATCTTCCCCATACAGCGATAGGCTTCCAAAATGGCAGACCGGATCCACCGAGAAATGGTGGCCTTGGAAGCAGGTTGTCCCTTACGACCTTCCGTAAGGACGAAAAAGGAATCGCACTGACGAAATGAAGAAGTGATAGAGAGATAGGACCTAACAGTGAATCACCAGAAACAGAGAACAGCAAGAGAGTGACTTGCCAATTCATACACTCTCCGAATGGAGGTGATCGCAACAAGAAACGCCACTTTCCAAGAAAGGAGGCGCAGGGACACCTCCCTAAGGGGTTCAAAGGGTTCACCTTGGAGGACACCCAGAACCAGATTCAAGTCCCAAGGGGGAGAAGGTGACCGATAAGGAGGGGCAGCATGCGCCACTCCTTGAATGAAGGTCCGGACATGAGAATTAGAAGCCAGAGGATGCTGGAAAAGAATAGAAAGGGCCGAAACCTGACCCTTAAGGGAACTGAGAGACAACCCAATCCCGACTGCAAGAAGGAGATAAGACGGGGAACAGAAAAAGTAACAGGAGACAAGACCTGAGCTTCACACGAACGAAAATAAGACTGTAAATTTTCGCCGAGGAGGGCTTACGAGCCCTGAGCATGGTGCGAATGACTTGGGAAGAGAAACCGCGGGCTCTCAAAACCGCGGTCTCATCCGCCACGCTGTCAAATGCAGCGACTGTAAATTGGGGTGGCAAAGAGGACCCTGAGACAGCAGGTCCGGACGAAGTGGAAGGCGCAGCGAAGAGTCGTCCAGGAGCCTGACCACGTCGGAGTACCACGTCCTTCGGGGCCAATCTGAAGCTACCAGTATGGCGGGAATGTTCTCCGCTTTGAGCTTCCTCACAACCCTGGGAAGGAGCAGAAGGGGAGGGAACAGATAGGGCAGGGCAAACCCTAGGAATCACTATGGCGTCCACGGCTAGAGCCAGGGGGTCCCGGGACTTTGAAACAAATGGAAGAATCTTCCGATTGTGCCGAGACGCGAAGAGGTCCACGTCTGTAATGCCCCAGAGGTCGCAGATCTGCGCGAAGACCTTTGGATGAAGGGACCACTCGCCAGGGTCGGCTGAGGACCGGCTGAGGAAGTCCGCTTCCCAGATGAGCACACCCGGAATGTAAATCGCCTAAATGGCCGGAACCTTGTTTTCCACCCAGATGAGAATCTTTGTCACCTCGGCCATGGCTGCCGAGCCGCGAGTGCCGCCTTGCCAATTTATGTACGCTACGGCCGTGGCATTGTCCGACTGGACGCGGACAGGGCGGGTCTGAAGCAGGGACTCCCAATGAAGAAGACAAAGAAGAATCGCCCTCAGTTCCAAGATGTTTATCGGAAGAAGCGCTCCCCGGGGAGACCAGAGGCCTTGAACCGTTTAGTCCCTGAACACACCGCCCCAGCCCGACAGACTGGCAACTGTTGTAACTACCTGCCAGTGGAGGGGAAGAAATGATCGCCCCTGAAGAAGAAGGGGGGAGCGGAGCCACCAGAGCAGAGACTGACGGATCCGACAAGGGAGAGCAATCTTGCGATCGAGAGACAGAGGAGATCTGTCCCATCGAGAGAGAATCGCCAGTTGAAGGGGGCGGTAATGAAACTGGGCAAAGGGTACGGCCTCCATGGCCGCTACCATCCGACCCAAGACTTCCATGCAAATGTGGATGGAAACTGGGACCTGGGCCCGAAGGGAGAGGACTACTGACAGGAGAGTCAGACGTTTGTCCGGCAGAAGGCAAATCCGGGCAGATGGCCGTGTTGAATTGAAGTCCCAAGAAGATCAGAGACTGGGTGGGAGAGAGGTCAGACTTGTCCCGGTTGACCATCCACCCGAAGCGATCCAAGGTCTGGAGAGTGAGATCCACATTCTCCAGAGTCTGGACTCTGGTGGGAGCCTTGATGAGAAGGTCGTCCAGGTAAGGGATCACTGAGACTCCTCTCGACCGCAATAGGGCTATCACTGGCGCAAGGATCTTGGTAAAGACCCGAGGAGCAGTGGCCAGACCAAAAGGGAGGTCTACGAATTGAAAATACCCCTCCGGAACCGCAAAGCGGAGGTACCGCTGATGGCCGGGAAATATTGGAACATGGAGGTAGGCATCCTTGATGTCCACCGAAGAAAGAAACTCCCCTTGTTCGATGGATGCCACTACTGAACGGAGATATTCCATTCGGAAGTGGCGGATGAGAAGATGACGGTTGAGACGCTTGAGGTCCAAGATTGGCCACACAGAACCGCCCTTCTTGGGGACCACAAAAAGATTGGAATAGAAACCCCAAAAACGTTCCCCTGGAGGGACGGGGACAATAACTACTTGGAGAAGTAGGGACTGGAGGGCCTCCCGAAACTGCTTCGCCAGAGAAGGAGACCGGGGGGCCCGGGACTGAAAAAAATCGATCCCTCGGAAGGGAGGCCAATTCGATTCGGTATCCGTTGGACACCACGTCCCTGACCCAAGAGTCCTGAATGTGTGTGGTCCAGATGTCTCGAAGAAGTAAGAGACGACCTTACACCGGAGAAAAAAATCTGCGGGTGGGGGCATCACTTCATGCGGAAGTGGGTTTGCGGTTGCCCTATTTGGCCGCAAAACGTCCGGAACGGTTGGTGTCTGATTTCCAAGACGGGCGCGCCCGGAACGAGGGAGCCGTCTTGTCCCGCGAAGGCGCATGCCCAGACCCCTTATTGGGGCCAAAAGTCCGGCATTAACCCTTTAGACACCGCAATCAAAGTTGATTGAGGCATCTAAAATGAAATTGAAAGCATCCTGGCAGCTCAGCGGAGCTGATCGGGACTATTGCGATGAAATCGCGATGTCTCAATCAGCTAAATGGACAGTGGAGGGTCCTTACCTGCCTCCTCGCTGGAAGATCGGTCCTCTGTTGCTCCCAGCCGTCCATGCAGGCTGAAGCAGTAGAGCACTGATAACACTGATAGATGCTATGCTATTGCATTGCATTGAACAGTGTATGCAATCAAAAGATTGCATGGTATAGCCCCCTATGGGGCTTAAAAAAAAGTTAATATATGTGAATAAGCCCCTCCCCTAATATGAGCCCTCATGTAGCCCTGTGTGTATGTAGCCCCTATGGGGGCTATAACATTGCAAAAAAAAAAAAGTGGATAAAGATGATTTAACCCTTTCCCTAATAAAATCACCCCCCTTTACCCATAAAAAAAAAAAACTGTGTAACTAAAAATATTTATGGAATAAAAACTGATGGAATAAAGACTTTCTGCACGGATACACAGGTGAGTGCGGCTCCTCTCTCTGCATATTACAGTAGCGCTTTGTGCTCTTCTACCTGCACTACCAGTTTTAGCAGCCTCTTTAACCTCACACCAATCAAACTGTGTGTGCTACCAGTGCAATCTACGCACTACACCCTTGCTGTGCCGGACACGACAGTCTGTATCTCCTACGAACACAATAATAGAAAGGTATGTAAAGATGGGCATCATTTTAATTGTATTGACCCAAAGAATGAAGAAACTTAATTTTTACTGTAAAGTTTACAATGTAAAAACTAAACCCTCCAAAATTAGCAAAATTGTGTTTTTTATTAAAATTTTCTCACTAAAAAAGTGTATTTTTGGGTTCATCGTACATTTTATGGTAAAATGAGAGGAGCTTTTATAAGTACAATTGGTCACGCAGAAAAACAAGCCCTCATATGGGACTGTGGATGGAAATATAAAAGAGTTATGGATTTTAGAAGGCGAGGAGGAAAAAAATGAAAATGCAAAAACAAAATCAGCATTGTTCTTAAGGTCAAACTGGACTTGGTCCTTAAAAGGGGTTAAACATACTAATTTTGGTGCATGTAATTATAATTTTTTTTAAGGGTGTCTTTTTTACCGAAAGGTGCACTGCGTAGAAACGAAAGCCCTAAAAAGTTGCTAAATGGTCTTTTTTTTATTTTTTATTTCACCCCACAAATAAGTTTTTTTTTTGTTTTGCCGCAGATTATGTTACAAAATAAGTGATGTCATTATAAACGTAAACTTATTGGCGCAAATAAAAAGCCCTCATATGGGTCTGTAGGTGCAAAATTGAACGCGTTATGATTTTTAGAAGGGGAGGAGGAAAGAACGAAAATTGCCCTTAAGAGTTCTTAACCCCTTAAGGACATAGGGCGTATCCATACGCCCCCGTTTCCAAGTGCTTAAGGACCGAGGGATGGATACGCCCTGAGCATTTCCAGCCCCCGCCGCTAGCCAGAGGGGAGCGGGGGCCGGATGCCTGCTGAAATCGTTCAGCAGGCATCCCGGCATATCGCCCAGGGGGGTCATTATGTCCCCCCATGTCGGCGATTGCCGCAGATCGCTGGAAAATTCAGTCCAGCGATCTGCGGCGGATTCCGGGTCAATCGGGTCTCCAGTGACCCGATGACCCGGAATTACTGGCTGATCAGCCAGAGCCAGCAGGGGTGAGGTGGCACTGGTGCCACCTCACGATCGCCCTGATTCGTCGGCCGGATTCCCGGCCGATCAATCAGGGCGCCTGCTGCGGGTGTCACTCCCGCACCCGCTCCGCCCCTCTTCCGGAGGACGTGAGAGGGTGCGGGCAGAAGACCCCGGGTGCTGGGGACCCCGATCCCCGGCGTCCCTGTTGGGATCGGGGCCCCAGGAGCGACAGCGGCGGCGGGACTGACCTGTTCCCTGAGCAGCAGCAGGAGGTGAGTGACAGCCTCCTGCTGTTGCTTAGCAACAGATCCCAGCATGCAAAAAGGGCATGCTGGGAGCTGTAGTTATGCAACAGCAGGAGGCAGACCACCACAACTCCCAGCATGCCCTTATGGGCATGCTGGGACTTGTAGTTTTGCAACAGCTGGAGGCACATTCTTTCTATGGAAAAGTGTACCTTCAGCTGTTGTATAACTACAACTCCCAGCTTGCACAATCAGCTAAAGTGCATGCTGGGAGTTGTAGTGGTGCATCTGGTGGTTGCATAACTACAACTCCCAGCATGCCCGTTTGCTGTCGTGACTGCTGAGAGTTGTAGTTTTGCAACAGCTGAAGGCACACTGAGTTAAGTAGCAAACCAGTGTGTCTCCAGCTGTTGCATAACTACAATCCCCAGCATCCCCAGCTAATGTAGTATGCCTCCGGCTGTTGCATAACTACAAGACCCAGCATGCCCTTCCGCTGTCCGTACATGCTGGGGGTTGTAGCTTTTGCAACAGCTGAAGGCACACTGGTTGCAAAACACTGAGTTTGTTACCAAACTCGGTGTTTCACAACCTGTGTGTCTCCAGCTGTTGCAAAACTACAACTCCCAGCATGCACTGATAGACCGTACATGCTGGGAGTTGTAGTTTTGCAACAGCTGGATGTCCCCCCCCCCCCCCCCCCAATGTGAATGTACAGGGTACACTCACATGGGCGGAGGATTACAGTAAGTATCCGGCTGCAAGTTTGAGCTGCGGCAAATTTTCTGCTGCAGCTCAAGCTGCCAGCGAGAAACTACTGTGAACCCCCGCCCGTGCGACTGTACCCTAAAAACACTACACTAACACAAAATAAAATAAAAAGTAAAAAACACTACATATACACATACCCCTACACAGCCCCCCTCCCCAATAAAAATGACAAACGTCTGGTACGCTACTGTTTCCAGAACGGAGCCTCCAGCTGTTGCAAAACAACTACTCCCAGTATTGCCAGATAGCCACTGACTGTCTAGGCATGCTGGGAGTTTTACAACAGCTGGAGGCCCCCTGTTTGGGAATCACTGGCGTAGAATACCCCTATGTCCACCCCTATGCAAGTCCCTAATTTAGGCCTCAAATGCGCATGGCGCTCCCACTTTGGAGCCCTGTCGTATTTCATATGGGGTATCGCCGTACACGGGAGAAATTGGGCTTCAAATTTTGGGGGGTATTTTCTGCTATTACCCTTTTTAAAAATGTAAAATTTTTGGGAAAACAAGCATTTTAGGTTAAAAAAAATTTTTTTTTTTTACATATACAAAAGTCATGAAACACCTGTGGGATATAAAGGTTCACTTAACCCCTTATTACGTTCCCCAAGGGGTTTAGTTTCCAAAATGGTATGCCATGTGTTTTTTTTTTTTTTTTGCTGTCCTGGCACCATAGGGGCTTCCTAAATGCGGCATGCCCCCAGAGCAAAATTTGCTTTCAAAAAGCCAAATGTGACTCCTTCTCTTCTGAGACCTGTAGTGCGCCAGCAGAGCACTTTTCACCCCCATATGGGGTGTTTTCTGAATCGGGAGAAATTGGGCTTCAAATTTTGGGGGGTGTTTTCTGCTATTACCCTTTTTAAAAATGTAAAAATTTTGGGAAACCAAGCATTTTAGGTAAAAAAAAAAAATGTTTCACATATGCAAAAGTCGTGAAACACCTGTAGGGTATTAAGGTTCACATTACCCCTTGTTACGTTCCCCAAGGGGTCTAGTTTCCAAAATGGTATGCCATGTGTTTTTTTTTGCTGTTCTGGCACCATAGGGGCTACCTACATGCGGCATGCCCCCAGAGCAAAATTTGCTTTCAAAAAGCCAAATGTGACTCCTTCTCTACTGAGACCTGTAGTGCGCCAGCAGAGCAATTTTCACCCCCATATGGGGTGTTTTCTGAATCGGGAGAAATTGGGCTTCAAATTTTGGGGGGTATTTTCTGCTATTACCCTTTTTAAAAATGTAAAATTTTTGGGAAACCAAGCATTTTAGGTAAAAATGTTTTAATATTTTTTACATATGCAAAAGTCGTGAATCACCTGTAGGGTATTAAGGTTCACTTTACCCCTTGTTACGTTCCCTGAGGGGTCTAGTTTCCAAAATGGTATGCCATGTTTTTTTTTTTGCTGTCCTGGCACCATAGGGGCTTCCTAAAGGTGACATGCCCCCAAAAAACCATTTGTCGCTCCTTCCCTTCTGAGCCCTCTACTGCGCCCACTGAACAATTAACATAGACATATGAGGTGTGTGCTCACTCAAGAGAAATTGGGTTTCAAATACAAGTAAAAATTTTCTCCTTTTTACCCCTTGCAAAAATTCAAAAATTGGGTCTACAAGAACATGCGAATGTAAAAAATGAAGATTTTGAATTTTCTCCTTCACTTTGCTGCTATTCCTGTGAAACACCTAAAGGGTTAATACACTTACTGAATGTCATTTTGAATACTTTGGGGGGTGTATGTCACGATTCCGGCTGGCTGGTAGTGGATCCTCTGTGTCAGCGAGGGATTGGCGGGGACCGTGCTAGTGGACCGGTTCTAAGAGGCTACTGGTTTTCACCAGAGCCCGCCGCAAAGCGGGATGGTCTTGCTGCGGCAGTAGCAACCAGGTCGTATCCACTAGCAACGGCTCTACCTCGCTGACTGCTGAGAAGGCGTGGGACAGAAGGACTAGGCAGAGGCAAGGTCAGACGTAGCAGAAGGTCGGGGGCAGGCGGCAAGGTTCGTAGTCAGGATGGGTAGCAGAAGTTCAGGTACACAGGCTTTGGACACACTAAACGCTTTCACTGGCACAAGGCAACAAGATCCGGCAAGGGAGTGCAAGGGAGGAGACTAGATAAAGGCAGGGAGCAGGTGGGAGCCAATTAAGCTAATTGGGCCAGGCACCAATCATTGGTGCACTGGCCCTTTAAGTCTCAGAGAGCTGGCGCGCGCGCGCCCTAGAGAGCGGAGCCGCGCGCGCCAGCACAAGACAGCAGGGGACCGGGACGGGTAAGTGACCTGGGATGCGACTCGCGAGCGGGCGCGTCCCGCTGTGCGAATCGCATCCCCAACGGCCAAAACAGTGCAGCGCTCCCGGTCAGCGGGACTGACCGGGGCGCTGCAGGGAGAAAGACGCCGTGAGCGCTCCGGGGAGGAGCGGGGACCCGGAGCGCTAGGCGTAACAGTACCCCCCCCCTTAGGTCTCCCCTTCTCTTTGTCCGGTAACTGCCTCCCCTGGGATGAGGACACCGGGAAAGAATGGAGGGTTTCCTCAACGGCAGGCAGTACAGCAGGAGTGGGAATGGGGAGGGAGGGCAGAGGGCGAGGCCTGGCACGGGGCAGTGTGACACCAGGACGGGGGCCATGGGGAGGCACAGAGGCTTGCCTGATGGGACTGGGAGGGGGGGAGAGGCACTTCCTGTGGCAGGCAGAGTCCCAGTTCCTGATCTCCCCGGTGGTCCAATCAATGGTGGGGGAATGAAGCCGGAGCCAAGGCAGACCGAGGAGGACCTCAGAGGTACAGTTGGGGAGAATGCAGAACTCAATCCTTTCGTGGTGGGGTCCGATAGACATCAGGAGGGGTTCTGTGCGGTAACGCACGGTGCAGTCCAATCTGGCTCCGTTGACCGCGGAAATGTAGAGCGGTTTGACGAGACGGGTCACCGGGATGCAGAATCTATTAACAAAGGACTCCGACATAAAATTCCCGGAGGCACCAGAGTCCAAGCAGGCCACGGCTGAGAGGGAGGAGTTGGTTGTAGGAGAAATCCGCACGGGCACCGTGAGACGTGGAGAAGAAGACTTAGAACCAAAAGATGCAACACCCACGTGAGCTGGGTGCGTGCGTGCGTTTCCCAGGCGTGGAGGACGGATAGGGCAATCCACCAAGAAATGTTCAGTACTGGCACAGTACAGACAGAGATTTTCTTCTCTACGGCGATTCCTCTCTTCCTGGGTCAGGCGAGACCGATCCACTTGCATGGCCTCCTCGGCGGGAGGCCCAGGCGAAGACTGCAAAGGATGCTGTGGGAGAGGTGCCCAGAGATCTAAGTCTTTTTCCTGGCGGAGCTCTTGGTGTCGTTCAAAAAAACGCATGTCAATGCGGGTAGCCAAATGGATGAGTTCTTGGAGGTTGGCAGGAATCTCTCGTGCGGCCAGCACATCCTTGATGCGACTGGATAGGCCTTTTTTAAAGGTCGCGCAGAGAGCCTCATTATTCCAGGATAGTTCAGAAGCAAAAGTACGGAATTGTATGGCGTACTCGCCAACGGAAGAATTACCCTGGACCAGGTTCAGCAAGGCAGTCTCAGCAGAAGAGGCTCGGGCAGGTTCCTCAAAGACACTTCGGACTTCAGCAAAGAAGGACTGGACTGTGGCAGGATCATTGCGGTCCCAGAGCGGTGTGGCCCAAGACAAGGCCTTTCCTGAAAGAAGGCTCACTACGAACGCCACCTTAGACCGTTCTGTAGGAAACAAGTCTGACAACATCTCCATATGCAGGGAACACTGAGACAAAAATCCACGGCAGAGTCTGGAGTCCCCATCAAATTTGTCCGGCAGGGACAAGCGGAGGTTAGGAGCGGCCACTCGCTGCGGAGGAGGTGCAGGAGCTGGCGGAGGAGATGGTTGCTGTAGCAGAGGCAGAATTTGCTGTAACATGGCGGTCAACTGCGACAGCTGCTGTCCTTGTTGGGCAATCTGCTGCGATTGCTGAGCGACCACCGTGGGAAGATCAGCGAGACTAGGCAGCGGCACCTCAGCGGGATCCATGGCCGGATCTACTGTCACGATTCCGGCTGGCTGGTAGTGGATCCTCTGTGTCAGCGAGGGATTGGCGGGGACCGTGCTAGTGGACCGGTTCTAAGAGGCTACTGGTTTTCACCAGAGCCCGCCGCAAAGCGGGATGGTCTTGCTGCGGCAGTAGCAACCAGGTCGTATCCACTAGCAACGGCTCTACCTCGCTGACTGCTGAGAAGGCGTGGGACAGAAGGACTAGGCAGAGGCAAGGTCAGACGTAGCAGAAGGTCGGGGGCAGGCGGCAAGGTTCGTAGTCAGGATGGGTAGCAGAAGTTCAGGTACACAGGCTTTGGACACACTAAACGCTTTCACTGGCACAAGGCAACAAGATCCGGCAAGGGAGTGCAAGGGAGGAGACTAGATAAAGGCAGGGAGCAGGTGGGAGCCAATTAAGCTAATTGGGCCAGGCACCAATCATTGGTGCACTGGCCCTTTAAGTCTCAGAGAGCTGGCGCGCGCGCGCCCTAGAGAGCGGAGCCGCGCGCGCCAGCACAAGACAGCAGGGGACCGGGACGGGTAAGTGACCTGGGATGCGACTCGCGAGCGGGCGCGTCCCGCTGTGCGAATCGCATCCCCAACGGCCAAAACAGTGCAGCGCTCCCGGTCAGCGGGACTGACCGGGGCGCTGCAGGGAGAAAGACGCCGTGAGCGCTCCGGGGAGGAGCGGGGACCCGGAGCGCTAGGCGTAACAGTGTAGTTTTTATAATGGGGTCTTTTATGGGGTATTTCTAATATGAAGACCCTTCAAATCCACTTCAAACCTGAACTGGTCCCTGAAAAATAGCGAGTTTGAAAATTTTGTGAAAAATTTCAAAATTGCTGCTGAACTTTGAAGCCCTCTGGTGTCTTCCAAAAGTAAAAACTCATAAATGTTATGATGCAAATATAAAGTGGACATATTGTATATGTGAACCCAAATTTTTTTTATTTTGAATATCCATTTTCCTTACAAGCAGAGAGCTTCAAAGTTAGAAAAATGCAAAATTTTCATTTTTTTCATCAAATTTGGGGATTTTTCACCAAGAAAGGATGCAAGTTACCATAAAATTTTACCACTAAGTTAAAGTAGAATATGTCACGAAAAAACAATCTCGGAATCAGAATGATAACTAAAAGCATTCCAGAGTTATTAATGTTTATAGTGACAGTAGTCAGAATTGCAAAAAATGCTCTGGTCCTTAAGGTGAAAAAGGGCTCGGTCCTTAAGGGGTTAAGGTTTCAAATTATGTGGTATCACTGTGTGCGTAAATGTCTGAACCGTAAGGTCAGTGTCATTGAATGTGTCATTATTAGAAACAGAAGCCCCCAAAATTTACAAAATAGAATTTATTTGCCCCACAAATATTTATTTTTTTGTTTCACAGTAGATTTTGTGATAACATTTGTGATGTTATTACAAAGTACAGTTAGTGAAGCCAAAAAAGGAGCCTTTTATGAGTGTGTAGGTGTAAAATGTAAAGGCTATTACAAAGCAAAGAGGAAAAAAATCAAAACTCCCAATGTCCTTAAGGGGGTTACATTTTATTTTAATAGTTTGGACATTTCCACACGCGGCAATACCAAATATTTTTGTTAATCTAATTTTTTTCACTTGTAAAATGGAAAAGAGGGTTATTTATTATTTCATTGGGGTGGAAGCTTTTTTACTTATATAAACATTTTTTTTTTCCTCTTAACTCCATTGGAGAATATTTATAGCAGTCATTAGATTATGCATAGGCATAGCAGTGATAAGTAATATCGGAGATCTGCTTCTATGGTCTGCCAGAAAAAGATTGCCAAAGTGGGCCAGGAGCAGGTGAGAGGAGATTTGGCTGCCATCTTGACTCATTATACCCCAGAGATTGTGCAGTGGGTGTCTGATGGTGATATGGTGGCCTCATATTCTCTGTTATGCTTCAGAAGCTGTGATCAGTATTGATCATGGCATCTGAAGGGTTAATATAGGGTATCAGCATGATGGCTGATGTCTGCCATTAGCCGCAGCTCTATAAAGTAAACAGCTACTGCGCTCGATTCATAATCCAGTAGACACTCAGCACATACATGTACGTCCTGGTGCGCCAAGTACCATGCAGCCAGAGTGTACAGTAACGTCCTCTGTTCTCTAGGACCTGTGGCCTCCCCAGACATTGTGACTTTTTAATACCCCTTAAAATCTTAGGGCGCCCTAAATCTACCGGTGTTTTTAGTTAAAAAAATTCTTCCTCCCCATTCTCGAGATATGAAGGTTTTTGGATCCTCTCTGACTGACAGTGAATCTGTCAGATGAGCATACCCTTCATTACAATACTGTGTTCTGATGCTGCAGTGAGGGGCTGTGATTTACATAGGGGGTGAGCTGGAGCTGATTGTGTGATTTCAGAGTAGGATGTTGTTAGATCTCTTACAGCACCCTGCAAGTGTAAGGGATGACTACTTGAATGTACACAACATGGGCTCTAAACTGCCAAGACCAAAGAATGATTTGTAGTGTAAGGGTCCTGGCACTGTGGAGTCCACGGTTTGTACATTCCAGTGCAGAGCTATTGCTCCTGTTCTGTACACCTGCCAGGACCTGCAGCCTACAATACAAGTCTTTTAGTGCACAGGACTGGGAGCCGGGATCTGGTGCTGCACTCGCTCCTTCTTGGGGAGCTGAAACAACATGGAGGAGCACAACGGATCACAAATCCCCCCTTACCCCATCCTGCAATCACCCTGCTGTGATGCTATCTAGTCCCCCACTACTTTACCTACTTCCTACTTAAGGGAAACACTCTTCCCCCTAGTGTCGAGGCTCAGACAATCAGATTCAAGAAGAGCTTGTCTCAGAATTAGGTAGATAGAGCTGAGGGAAACCAGATGACAGGGAGTCAGGTACATAAATATATGAGGAAGAGAGCGCATGCGCCTGAAACGCGTATGACAAGGGAGGGTGTCGGTTTTACCGTGGAAAGTTTGTTTGTCGGATTCGGACCAAAATAAAGCTGCAACTTTTTATCCAAGTGCTGGATCAGTTTCTACTTTCTTCGTTTACATAAATATATGTTTTGTTTTACTTTCATGTCACCCCTAACAATATATAAAGTTTTTTTAGCATCTGGATAACCCCTTAAAGGGGTATTCCGGGATTTTTTTTTTATTTGACTATGCTACAGGGGCTGTAAAGTTAGTGTAGTTCATAATATATAGGTTTTCTTATTTGATTTATTTTTAAACAGCATACAAAATGACTGTTGTCTCAGATTTTTCCCAGGTTGCAATCACTAGTCAGCTGATGACAGGGAGCCTGTCTGCTTCAATGGCTTGAGCAATCGCTTGGTGGGAGTGAGCTCAATCTGCAACTAATGCAACAGCTGTAGGCACCCTGATTGAAAACACAGGTCTTTTGAATGGATGCAGCTCATTTATGTTTTAATGGGTCGGGTGGCTGATGTGTGGGAGGGAGGAAAATGGAATTATAGGATTTGTAGGCAAAGAAGAAAACTCAAACAGGAAATACCAGTTCACAAAAAGCTAGCCACAGTGTTATGGTAATCTCACAACATAGCCATTTAGCCCCAAGACAAGCGCAGATCCTTCCTAAGCATGTCCATTACTGTCTGGCAGGTACGTACTAAAATCACCTTATGGTGGATAACCCCTTTAATTCTTTTAGAATGCTGTGCATTTTCATTTCTTGTGCTTCTCCTTTTATTTTCTATATTAAATCTCCATATTCTGAGCCCTATAACCATACCTCCCAACCATCCCAGATCCGGCGGGACATTCCCGCTATTGGCCCCCACATGTCCCGCATTTAACTGTAAATGCCTCTTAATGAGGCGTCTGCAGTTAAATGCGGTGCTCGGTGGAAGGTTTGACAGAGCCATTGGCTCCTCACCCAGTCAATCACTCTTGTGCTCGCTGGCTCAAGTTAGCCAGAGAACACAAGAGGCCAGGCTGAGCTCTTCCTGCTTCTGCGAACGAGTGACTTCATCAGATGCCGGAGCACAGAGGAAGAGAAAGGAAGAGCCCATGCTAAGGAAGCCCCCCGCCGCCGGAGCCGCTGGGAAGAGGGTAGAAGAGCCGCAGAAGGTAAGCATCCAGGAGGGGGAGGGGAAGGGCACTGCTACTGACTACCATGTGGGGGAAACTGTCTGGTACCATGAATGGCTTCCAGAGGAATGTGTTTCCCAACCAGGGTGCCTACAGCTGTGCAAAACTACAACTCCCAGCATGCCCAGACAGCCAAAGGCTGTCCATGCATGCTGGGAGTTGTAGTTTTGCAACAGCTGGAGGCACCCTGGTTGGGAAACACTGATCTAGGAGCACAAAGTCTAAGCTAAACTTGCAGGCCATAATATTGGTCAATGTATAGAATATTTCTTCGAAGCTAGATGGCTAAAGCTGATGAATAAGGGGAAAGAATTCTGCATCTTTATGCCACAATCTCATCATGTCATACTGAGGAGCGCCTAAGGTCCTGGCAAATGCCCACCTACAGCTCCATGCATATGTCGAGGCCAGTTGGTGCAACACCTGATGGTAGTGGTGTAAGTGCAATCTTTAAAAGTTATCCTCTATATATAGGGTAGGAGACAGGGCTGCCATCAGAGATTTCTGGCCCCCTTACACAGGTAAAGGCCGGGGTTCGCTTCAACCTAGTGGCCTGTCCCTGAGTCTGCCCCCAGGGACCCCCCCCCCCCCCCCAATAGATTTTTCTAATTATGCATTTTTAATTAGATTACAGCAGAGGGTAGTGCAGTAAAACACTGTGCTGCAAACTATGTAACTGCGCCACACTCTGCTATAATCAAATATACCCTATTCTGGATACTGTAAAACTGCCCTAAAAATTTGTGAATATTCCCACATACTGGGGGAGATTTATGAAAACCTGTGAGAGGAAAAGTGGAGAAGTTGTCCATAGCAACCAATCAGGTGGCTTTTTTAACCTGTTGGGGACCACGGGCGTATGGGTACGCCCTTGAGTCCTGGTACTTAACCTGTTGGGGACGAAGGGCGTATGCATACGCCCTTGCGTCCTGTTACTTAAGGACAAAGAGCGTATGCATACGCCCTTGCGTCCTGGTACTTAAGGACAAAGGGCGTATCTATACGCCTGGTGGAATTTTGGTCCCTGCCGTGCGCCGGGTGGGGACCGGACTGGGGTGACTGCTGATATCAATCAGCAGGCACCCCGTGCAAATGCCCAGGGGGGTCATTAGACACCCCCCCCCATGTCGGCAATCGGCGCAAATCGCAAGTGAATTCACACTTGCGATTTGCGCCGATTCCAGGTCATACAGGTCTATGGTGACTAAGACACCTGCGTTCCCCCTGAAGTGATAGGAGTGAGGTGGCAGGGGTGCCACCCCTCCTATCCCTGCTATTGGTGGTCACCAATATTGGTGGCGACCACCAATAGCAGATCGGGGGCGGGTGGGTTAACTTTAGTTTTCCCCGTCCTGCCCATCCACAATAGGCGGCGCAGAACGGGGAAACCGGCGGGGACCGGCGCCGAAGATCCACTTACCGATCCGGAGGCTGCGGGCGACGGTGATCGGCGATGTCGTGCGGCAGAAGAGGACGGCTCCCTGGATCCTACGGAAGCCGGTAAGTTGCCTAGCAACATCTGGAGGGCTACAGTCTGAGACCATTATACAGTGGTCTCTAACCTGTAGCCCTCCAGATGTTGCAAAACTACAACTCCCAGCATGCCCAGACAGCTGTTTGGGCATGCTGGAATATCTAGTTTTGCAACAGCTGGAGGACTGAAGTTTGAGACCATTATACAGTGGTCTCTAAACTGTATCCCTCCAGATCTTGCAAAACTACAACTCCTAGCATTCCCAAACAGCTGTTTGCTGTCTGGGCATGCTGGGATTTGTAGTTTTGCAACATCTGGAGGGTCACAGTTTGGAGCTCACTGTGCAGTGTTCTATAAACTGTAGCACTCCAGATGTTGCAAAACTGCAAATCCCAGCATGCACAAACAGCAAACAGCTGTCTCAGCATGCCGGAAGTTGTAGTTAAGTACCTCCAGCTGTTGCATAACTACATCTCCCAGCATGCTCTTCGGCGATCAGAAGGTTTTCCAATCAGTGTGCCTCCAGCTGTTAAAAAAATACAACTCCCAGCATGCACGGTCTGTCAGTACATGCTGGGAGTTGTAGTTTAGCAACAGTTGGAAGCACAATGGTTGGAAAATACTGAGTTAGGTAACAGAACCTAACTGAAGGTTTTCCAACCAGTGCCTCCAGCTGTTGCAAAAGTACAACTCCATGGTCTGTCAGTACATGCTGGGAGTTGTAGTTTTGAAACAGCTGGAGGTTTGCCCCCCCCCCCCCCCATGTGAACGTACAGGGTACATGGGCAGGTTTACAGTAAGTTTCCTGCTTCAAGTTTGGGCTGCGGCAAATTTTTCGCCGCAGCGTAAACTCCTAGCGGGAACTCACAGTAACATGCCAGTGCGAATGTACCCTAAAAACACTACACTATACTAACACATAATAAAGGGTAAAACACTACATATACACCCCCTTACACTGCCCCCCCCCCCCAATAAAAATGTAAAACGTATTGTACGGCAGTGTTTCCAAAAGGGAGCCTCCAGCTGTTGCAAAACAACAACTCCCAGCATTTCTGGACAGCCACTGACTGTCCAGGCATCCTGGGAGTTTAGCAACAGCTAGAGGCACCCTGTTTGGGAATCACTGGCGTAGAATACCCCTATGTCCACCCCTATGCAATCCCTAATTTAGTACTCAAATGCGCATGGCGCTCTCTCATTTTGGAGCCCTGTCGTATTTCAAGGAAACAGTTTAGTGCCACATATGGGGTATTTCCGTACTCGGGAGAAATTGCACTACTAATTTTGGGGGGCTTTTTCTCCTTTTACCCCTTATGAAAAGGAAAAGTTGGGGGTTACACCAGCCTGTTAGTGTAAAAAAAAAAAAAAAAATTTACACTAACATGCTGGTGTTGCCCCATACTTTTTATTTTCACAAGCAGTAAAAGGAAAAAAAGACCCCCAAAATTTGTAACGCAATTTCTCCTGAGTACGGAAATACCTCATATGTGGGGCGTAAAGTGCTCTGCGGGTGCACGACAAGGCTCAGGATTGAGAGCGCACTATGTACATTTGAGGCCTAAATTGGTGATTTGCACAGGGGTGGCTGATTTTACAGCTGTTCTGACATAAACGCAAAAAAATAAATACCAACATGTGACCCCATTTTGGAAACTACACTCCTCACGGAACGTGACAAGGGGTATAGTGAGCCTTAACACCCCACAGGTGTTTGACACATTTTCCTGAAAATTGGATGGGAAAAAGGAAAAAAAAACAATTTTCACTAAAATGCTGGTGTTACCTTAAATTTTTCATGTTCACAAGGGAAAATAGGAAAAAAGCCCCCCAAAATTTGCAACCCCATTTCTTCTGAGTAAGAAAATACCCCATAGGTGGATGTAAAGTGCTCTGCGGGCAAACTACAATGCTCAGAAGAGAAGGAGCACCATTGGGATTTTGAAGAGAAAATTTGTCTGGAATTGAAGGCAACGTGTTTACAAAGCCCCCATAGTGCCAGGACAATGGACCCCCCCCCCCACATGTGACCCCATTTTGGAAACAAAACCCCTCACGTAATGTATTAAGGGGTGCAGTGAGCATTTACGCCCCACAGGTGTCTGACAGATTTTTGGAACAGTGGTCTGTGAAAATGAAAAATTTAATTTTTCATTTGCACAGCCCACTGTTCCAAAGATCTGTCAAACACCAGTGGGGTGTAAATACTCACTGCACCCCTTATTAAATTCTGTGAGGGGTGTAGTTTCCAAAATGGGGTCACATGTGGGGGGGTCCACCGTTCTGGCACCACGGGGGGCTTTGTAAACGCACACGGCCCCTGACTACCATTCCAAACGAATTCTCTTTCCAAAAGCTCAATGGCGCTCCTTCTCTTCTGAGCATTGTAGTTCGCCCGCAGAGCATTTTACGTCCTAACATGGGGTATTTCCATACTCAGAAGAGATGGGGTTACAAATTTTGGGGGGCATTTTCTCCCATTACCCTTTGTAAAAATGGTAAATTTGGGGGAAAAACTGCACTTTAGTGAAAAAAAAAATTTTTTTTCATTTACACATCCGATTTTAACGAAAAGTCGTCAAACACCTGTGGGATGTTAAGGCTAACTGGACCCCTTGTTACGTGCCTTGAGGGGTAAAGTTTCCAAAATGGTATGCCATGTGGGGTTTTCTGCTGTTCTGGCACCATAGGGGCTTTCTAAATATGACATGCCCCCAAAAACCATTTCAGCAAAATTCACTTTCCAAAATCCCATTGTCGCTCCTTCCCTTCTGAGCCCTCTACTGCGCCTGCCGAACACTTGACATACACATATGAGGTATTTCCTTACTCGAGAGAAATTGGGTTACAAATTTTGTGGGGCTTTTTCTCCTATTACCACTTGTAAAAATTCAAAAACTGAGTCTACAAGAACATGCGACTGTAAAAAATGAAGATTTTGAATTTTCTCCTACACTTTGCTGCTATTCCTGTGAAACACCTAAAGGGTTAACACACTTACTGAATGTCATTTTGGAAACGTTGAGGGGTGCAGTTTTTATAATTGGGTCATTTATGGGGTATTTCTAATATGAAGGCCCTTCAAATCCACTTCAAAACTGAACTGGTCCCTGAAAAATTCTGATTTTGAAAATTTTGCGAAAAATTGGAAAATTGCTGCTGAACTTTGAAACCCTCTGATGTCTTCCAAAAGTAAAAACATGTCAACTTTATGATGAAAATCTAAAGTAGACATATTGTATATGCGAATCAATATATAATGTATTTGGAATGTCTATTTTCCTTACAAGCAGAGAGCTTCAAAGTTAGAAAAATGCTAAATTTTCAAATTTTTCATCAAATTTTCAAATTTTTCACAAAGAAATAATACAAGTATCGACGAAAATTTACCACTACCATGAAGTAGAATATGTCACGTAAAAACAAATTTATAAGTAAAAGCATCCCAGAGTTATTAATGCTTAAAGTGACAGTGGTCAGGGGGGGGTTAAGGACCAAGGGCGTACCTGTACGCCTGTGAGAATTTCGATCCCCGCCTCTAGCCAGACGGGGATCGGAACGGGATGCCTACTGAAATCATTCAGCAGGCATCCTGTGCAAATGCCTGGGGGGTCCTTAGACCCCCCATGTCGGCTATCGCCGCAAATCGCCAATCAATTCAGATCGTCGATTTGCGGCGATTCCGGGCTGATCGGGTCTTTGATGACCCGAAAGCCCGGAAAATAGGGATGATCGGAGCTGTCAGAGACAGCCCCGATCATCCTAAAGGATAGGAGCGAGGTGGCAGGGGTGCCACCTCCTCCTATCCCCTGCGATTGGCCGGTCAGGACTGACCGGTGAATCGCAGGGGCGGGGGTGAAAGTTAATTCCCCCCGCTCTGCCCGCCCCTGGATGTCGGGGCAGAGCGGGGAAAGATGGCGGCAAAGTGCAGGGGCAGTGGATGCAGCGAGGAATGCCGGCGCCGGTTACCTGGGTTCACGCGGGGGCCAGGGACGATGAACCGGTGGTTGACAGGTGACGGCAGGCAAGTGGAGGCAGGCAAGTGGCGGCAATGTCCCAGATGCAGCAGTGAAGATTGCCGTAAAGTAATCTTTACTGTTGCTTCTAGGAGTTTCAAAACTACAACTTCCAGCCTTTGGCTGTCTGGGCATGCTGGGAGTTGTAGTTTTGCGACCACTGTCCTTCCAGAGGTTGCAAAACTACAACTCTCAGCATGCCCAGACTGTCCAGGCATACTGGGAGTTGTAGTTCTGTAACATCTGGCCCTTCAGATGTTTAAGAACTACAACTCCCATCATGCCTGGGCAGTCTCAGCATGCTGGGAGTTGTAGTTTTGCAACATCTGGAAGGGCACTGTTTGGAGACCACTATACAGTGGTGTCCAAACTGTAGCGCTCCAGATGTCAATTCAAAGCATGCCAAGACTGTCCATGCATGCTAGGAGTTGTAGTTCGGCAACATCTGGCCCTTCAGATGTTGCCAAACTACAACTCCCAGCATGCCTGGGCAGTCTGGGCATGCTTGGAGTTGAAGTCTTGCAACATCTGGAGGGATATAGTTTGGAGACCACTACATAGTGGTCTCCAAATTGTCCTCCTCCAGTTCTTGCATAACTACGATTCCCAACATGCCCTTCGGCTGTCTGTGTATGCTGGGAGTTGTAGTATTGCAACAACTGGAGGCACACTGGTTGGGAAACATTGTCTGTATCCTAACTCAGTGTTTCCCAACCCGTGTGCCTCCTGCTGTTGCAAAACTATAACTGCCAGCATGTACTGACAGACCATGCATGCTGGGAGTTGTAGTTTTGCAACAACTGAAGGCACATGGGTTAGGAAACACTGAGTTAGGAAACAGACAGTGGTGCGGAAACACTTCGTTAGTCTGTTACCTAACTCAGTGTTTCCCAATCCCAACCAGTGTGCTTCCAGCTGTTGCATAACTACAACTTCCAGCATGCACGGTCTGTGAGTGCATGCTGGGAGTCGTAGTTTTGCCCCCACCCCCACGTGAATGTACAGTGTACATTCAAATGGGTGGGGGTATACAGCAAGTTTCTTGCTTCAAGTTTGAGATGCGGCAAATTTTCCGCTGTAGCGGGAAACTCACTGTAAACCCCCGCCTGGGTGAACGTACCCTAAAAACACTACACTACACTAACCCTAAATGAAGAGTAAAACACTACATATACACTACACCCTTACACTGTCTCCGACCCCCCCCCCCCCCCCAATAAAAATAAAAAACGCCTTGTACGGCAATTTTTCAAAAACGGAGCCTCCAGCTTCCAGTATTCCCGGACAGCCATTGACTGTCCAGGCATGTTGGGAGTTTTGCAACAGCTGGGGCACCCTGTTTGGGGAAAACTGACGTACAGCATTTTTGGTGGAGGAGACAAGTGAAACGCTTGCATCCGGGTACACCCTTATGAAAATCCCTAATCCAGGCCTCAAATGCGCATGGCGCTCTCTCACTACAGATCCGTCGTATTTCAAGGAAACAGTTTACGGCCACATATGGAGTATCTCCGTACTCGGAAGAAATTGCGCTACAAATTTTCCCTATGAAATGGTAAAGTTGGGGTCTACACCAGTATGTTAGCGCAATTTTTTTTTCTTTTTTACACTAACATGCTGGTGTTGCCCCATACTTTTCATTTTCATAAGAGGTAAAAGGAAATAAAGACCCCCAAAATTTGTAACACAATTTCTCCCAAGTACGGAAATACCCCATATGTGGGCGTAAAATTCTCTGCGGGCGCACAACAAGGCTCAGGAGTGAGAGCACCATGAACATTTGAGGCCTAAACTGGTGATTTGCACAGGGGTGGCTGCTGGTCACAGTGGTTCTGATATAAATACAAAAAAAAAAGAAATACCAGCATGTGACCCCATTTTGGAAACTACACCCCTCACGGAACGTAACAAGGGGTATAGTGAGCCTGAACACCCCACAGGTGACTGACAGATTTTTGAAACAGTGGTCCGTGAAAATTAAAAATTTAATTTTTCATTTGCACAGCCCACTGTTACATAGATCTGTCAAACTCCAGTGGGGTGTAAATGCTCACTATACCCCTTGTCACATTCCTTGAGGGGTGTAGTTTCCCAAATAGTGTGCCATGTGGGGTATTTTTCGCTGTTCTGGCACCATGGGGGCTTCCTAAATGTGACATGCCCTGCAAAAACCATTTCAGCAAAATTCGCTTTCCAAAAGCCCAATGTCGCTACTTCCCTTCTGAGCCCTCTAGTGCACCCCCAGATCAATTTACATCCATATTTGAGGTATTTCCTAACTCGAGAGAAATGGGGTTTAAAATTTTAGGGGACATTTTCCCCTATTACCCCTTTTGAAAATGAAAAATTTGGGGTAACATCAGCATTTTAGTAAAAAATAAATAAAATTCACGTCCATCAAACATACACAGCCCCTATACACATCCCTCCCACACACACACACACATACATACACAGCCCCCACACACACACATACACAGCCCACATATACACACACAGCCCCCACAAACACATACACAGCCCCCACACATACATACACAGCCCCCACACACACACATACATAGCCCCCATATACACATACACAGCCCCCTATACTCATACACAGCCGCCATATACACATACACAGCCCCCTATACTCATACACAGCCCCATATACACATACACAACCGCCATATCCACATACACAACCCCCATATACACATACACAACCCCCCATATACACATCCCCCATATACACATACACAGCCCCCACACACACATGCACAGCCCCATATACACATACACAACCCCCATATACACATACACAGCCCCCATATACACACATACACAGCCCCCACACACACACATACACAGCCCCCACACACACATACACAGCCCCCATATTCACATACACAGCCCCCACACACATACACAGCCCCCACACACACATACACAGCCCCATATACACATACACAGCCCCCATATACACATACACAGCCCCATATACACATACACAGCCCCCATATACACATACACAGCCCCATATACTCATACACAACCCCCATATACTCATACACAACCCCCATATACACATACACAGCCCCCACATACACAGCCCCCATACACACACACACAGCCCCCATACACACATACAAAGCCTCCATACACACATACAAAGCCCCCATATACACATACAAAGCCCCCATATACACACATACATAGCCCCCACACACACATACACAGCCCCATACACATATACACTGCCCCATACACATACACTGCCATACCAGAACAGAACAAAACCCCATACCGCGACTGAATAAAAACGACATACCAGAACAGAAACATACCACCATACCGTGACTGAATAACACTACCATACCAAAACAGAACAATATCGCCATACCGTGACTAAATAACAATGCCATACCAAAACACAACAATACTGCCATACCTTGACTAACACTGCAATAACACATACCGTGACTGAAGATGCAGTAGATATTTCTCACACATGCACGTTTATATATATATATATATATATATATATATATATATATATATATACACACACATTAGTGTTTCCCAACCAGTGTGCCTCCAGCTGTTGCAAAACTACAACTCCCACCATGCCCAATTGCAGTTTTGCAACTGCTTGGGGCACCCTGAGAAACAATAGTGTGTATATGTATATATATATATATATGAATCACCGTGAAAATTCGAGCACAGGACGGCTTCTAGTGCGGTGCAAAGTGTCCCCCAGTATGCCACACTGGATCCCCATAAAACTTCCTCCTCTAGGAAACAGCACCCAACACGAAGTCCAGGTATTATGCAGGCTACAAGGTTTTTATTTGCATCAGAGCATAAAGTGCGATGTTTCGGCTAGCAAGCCTTTTTCAAGCAATGCTTGTAGTCTGCATAATACCTGGACTTCGTGTTGGGTGCTGTTTCCTAGAGGAGGACGTTTTATGTGTGTGTGTGTGTGTGTGTGTATATATATATATATATATATATATATATATATATATATATATATACACATACATACATACATACATACATACACAGAAAATCTGCAGCACTCCAGGCCCAATAATTAAGATTCTACCATATGTGACTGAACTTGCATCTCGATCTCAAAGAGGCAGCGCCACAGAAGATCACGATTTTTTTCCTGCACCTTTCTCATAGTGAGGAAGAATACACAATGGCATCAGTGACTACAGGTGACGTCTTCTCTATAGTGAGGAGAATACACAATGACATCAGTGACTACAGGTGACGTCTTCTCTATAGTGAGGAGAATACACAATGACATCAGTGACTACAGGTGACGTCTTCTCTATAGTGAGGAGAATACACAATGGCATCAGTGACTACAGGTGACGTCTTCTCTATAGTCGTCCCTTATCTAATTCAGATGGTACATACCACTGGGTCCAGCTAAATCTTCTCTTTGCAGAACTTGACGCCCAGATGGCATTGGTTCATTACTGTTACGCCGAGCGCTCCGGGTCCCTGCTCCTCCCCGGAGCGCTTGGGGCGTTCCTCTCTCTGCAGCGCCCCGGTCAGACCCGCTGACCGGGAGCGCTGCACTGACATTGCCGGCGGGGATGCGATTCGCATAGCGGGACGCGCCCGCTCGCGAATCGCATCCAAAGTCACTCACCTGTCCCGGTCCCCGGCTGTCATATCCTGGCACGCTCGGCTCCGCTCCTTAGGGCGCGCGCGCGCGCCAGCTCTCTAAGATTTAATTGCCTGGCCCAATTAGCCTAATTAGCATCCACCTGCTCCCTGGCTATATTACCTCACTTCCCCTGCACTTCCTTGCCGGATCTTGTTGCCTTGTGCCAGTGAAAGCGTTTAGTGTTGTCCAAAGCCTGTGTTCCAGATCTTCTGCTATCCACATTGACTACGAACCTTGCTGCCTGCCCCGACCTTCTGCTACGTCTGACCTTCCCTCTGCCTAGTCCTTCTGTCCCACGCCTTCTCAGCAGTCAGCGAGGTTGAGCCGTTGCCGGTGGATACGACCTGGTTGCTACCGCCGCAGCAAGACCATCCTGCTTTGCGGCGGGCTCTGGTGAATACCAGTAGCATCTTAGAACCGGTCCACCGACACGGTCCACGCCAATCCCTTGCTGACACAGAGGATCCACCTCCAGCCAGCCGAATTGTGACAATTACTTTGTCAGCGGAGTCTGATCCTCTACATGAAAATGATAATTAATATAATGCTGCCAAATTCGGACTTCTCTGAAAATAATACTACCTCACACTTTATCCTCTGAATAGAATACAATCGCACACTGTACCCTCAAGATATAAAATACTACTACACACTGTGCTCTCTAAATATAATACTACTGAACACTGCGCTCTCTGAAAATAAACCTGGCACACACTGTACTCTCTGAATATAATACTACTGCACACTGTGCTCTCTGAATATAAACCTGGCACACACTGTACTCTCTGAATATAATACTACTGCACACTGTGCTCTCTGAATATAAACCTGGCACACACTGTACTCTCTGAATATTAAACTACTGCACACTCTGCTCTCTGAATATGATACTACTGCACACTGCACTCTCTGAATATGATACTACTGCACACTGCACTCTCTGAATATAATACTACTGCACACTGCGCTCTCTGAATATAATACTACTGCACACTGTGCTCTCTGAATATAAACCTGGCACACACTGTACTCTCTGAATATTAAACTACTGCACACTCTGCTCTCTGAATATGATACTACTGCACACTGCACTCTCTGAATATGATACTAC
Source organism: Hyla sarda (assembly GCF_029499605.1). Lineage (NCBI taxonomy): Eukaryota > Metazoa > Chordata > Amphibia > Anura > Hylidae > Hyla > Hyla sarda. Next base: position 79,123,777 of record NC_079197.1, on the reverse strand, counting down.
TGCACACTGCACTCTCTGAATATAATACTACTGCACACTGCGCTCTCTGAAAATAAACCTGGCACACACTGTACTCTCTGAATATAATACTACTGCACACTGCGCTCTCTGAAAAGAAACCTGGCACACACTGTACTCTCTGAATATAATACTACTGCACACTCTGCTCTCTGAATATAAACCTGGCACACACTGTACTCTCTGAATATAATACTACTGCACACTCTGCTCTCTGAATATAAACCTGGCACACACTGCACTCTCTGAATATAATACTACTGCACACTCTGCTCTCTGAATATGATACTACTGCACACTGCACTCTCTGAATATGATACTACTGCACACTGCACTCTCTGAATATAATACTACTGCACACTGCACTCTCTGAATATGATACTACTGCACACTGCACTCTCTGAATATAATACTACTGCACACTCTGCTCTCTGAAAATAAACCTGGCACACACTGTACTCTCTGAATATAATACTACTGCACACTCTGCTCTCTGAATATAAACCTGGCACACACTGCACTCTCTGAATATGATACTACTGCACACTCTGCTCTCTGAATATGATACTACTGCACACTGCACTCTCTGAATATACTACTGCACACTGCGCTCTCTGAATATGATACTACTGCACATTGTACCCTCTGAATGATACTACTGCACAATGTACCTTTGGAATATAATAATAACACTGTGCTCTCTGAATATAAACCTGGCACACACTGTACTCTCTGAATATAATACTACTGCACACTGTGCTCTCTGAATATAAACCTGGCACACACTGTACTCTCTGAATATTAAACTACTGCACACTCTGCTCTCTGAATATGATACTACTGCACACTGCACTCTCTGAATATGATACTACTGCACACTGCACTCTCTGAATATAATACTACTGCACACTGCGCTCTCTGAAAATAAACCTGGCACACACTGTACTCTCTGAATATAATACTACTGCACACTGTGCTCTCTGAATATGATACTACTGCACACTGCACTCTCTGAATATGATACTACTGCACACTGCACTCTCTGAATATAATACTACTGCACACTACGCTCTCTGAAAATAAACCTGGCACACACTGTACTCTCTGAATATAATACTACTGCACACTGCGCTCTCTGAAAAGAAACCTGGCACACACTGTACTCTCTGAATATAATACTACTGCACACTCTGCTCTCTGAATATAAACCTGGCACACACTGTACTCTCTGAATATAATACTACTGCACACTCTGCTCTCTGACTATAAACCTGGCACACACTGTACTCTCTGAATATAATACTACTGCACACTCTGCTCTCTGAATATGATACTACTGCACACTGCACTCTCTGAATATGATACTACTGCACACTGCACTCTCTGAATATAATACTACTGCACACTGCACTCTCTGAATATAATACTACTGCACACTCTGCTCTCTGAAAATAAACCTGGCACACACTGTACTCTCTGAATATAATACTACTGCACACTCTGCTCTCTGAATATAAACCTGGCACACACTGCACTCTCTGAATATGATACTACTGCACACTCTGCTCTCTGAATATGATACTACTGCACACTGCACTCTCTGAATATACTACTGCACACTGCGCTCTCTGAATATGATACTACTGCACATTGTACCCTCTGAATGATACTACTGCACAATGTACCTTTGGAATATAATAATAACACTGTGCTCTCTGAATATAAACCTGGCACACACTGTACTCTCTGAATATAATACTACTGCACACTGTGCTCTCTGAATACAAACCTGGCACACACTGTACTCTCTGAATATTAAACTACTGCACACTCTGCTCTCTGAATATGATACTACTGCACACTGCACTCTCTGAATATGATACTACTGCACACTGCACTCTCTGAATATAATACTACTGCACACTGCGCTCTCTGAAAATAAACCTGGCACACACTGTACTCTCTGAATATAATACTACTGCACACTGTGCTCTCTGAATATGATACTACTGCACACTGCACTCTCTGAATATGATACTACTGCACTCTCTGAATATAATACTACTGCACACTACGCTCTCTGAAAATAAACCTGGCACACACTGTACTCTCTGAATATAATACTACTGCACACTGCGCTCTCTGAAAAGAAACCTGGCACACACTGTACTCTCTGAATATAATACTACTGCACACTCTGCTCTCTGAATATAAACCTGGCACACACTGTACTCTCTGAATATAATACTACTGCACACTCTGCTCCCTGACTATAAACCTGGCACACACTGTACTCTCTGAATATAATACTACTGCACACTCTGCTCTCTGAATATGATACTACTGCACACTGCACTCTCTGAATATGATACTACTGCACACTGCACTCTCTGAATATAATACTACTGCACACTGCACTCTCTGAATATAATACTACTGCACACTCTGCTCTCTGAAAATAAACCTGGCACACACTGTACTCTCTGAATATAATACTACTGCACACTCTGCTCTCTGAATATAAACCTGGCACACACTGCACTCTCTGAATATGATACTACTGCACACTCTGCTCTCTGAATATGATACTACTGCACACTGCACTCTCTGAATATACTACTGCACACTGCGCTCTCTGAATATGATACTACTGCACATTGTACCCTCTGAATGATACTACTGCACAATGTACCTTTGGAATATAATAATACCACACACTATACCCTCTGAGTATAATACTGTCACAGATTGTATCCTCTATATATAACACTACCACACACTGTGCTCTCTGAATATGATACTACTGCACATTGTACCCTCTGAATGATACTACTGCACAATGTACCTTTGGAATATAATAATACCACACACTATACCCTCTGAGTATAATACTGCCACAGATTGTATCCCCTATATATATTACACTACCACATACTGCAGTCTCTGAATATGATACTATTACATACTGCGCCTCTGAATATAACCTTGTCATACATTAAACCTTATATGATACACCATACCTCACATATAGTGATAATGCCTCCTGACCTGTGCAGGGGTAATACGCACAGTGATGTCACAGTACAGCGATGAAACACCCAATAATGTCACAATACAGGGATAATATATACAGTGATGTCACAATACAGGGATAATACAAACAGTGATGTCACAGTACAGGGATAATACACACAGTGATGTCACAGTGCAAGGATAATACACACAGTGATGTCACCGTACAGAGATAATACACACATTGAGGTCACAGTACAGGGATTATACACACAGTGATGTCACAGTACAGGGATAATACACACAGTGATGTCACAGTACAGGGATAATACACACAGTGATGTCACCGTACAGAGATAATACACACATTGAGGTCACAGTACAGGGATAATACACACGATGATGTCACAGTAGAGGGATAATACACACAGTGATGTCACAGTACAGTATAATGCACACAGTGATGTCACAGTACAGTGATAATGCAAACAGTGATGTCACGGTACAGGGATAATACAAACAGTGATGTCACAGTACAGGGATAATACACACAGTGATGTCACCGTACAGAGATAATACACACATTGGGGGAGATTTATCAAAACCTGTGCAAAGGAAAAGTTGACCAGTTGCCCATAGCAACCAATCAGATCGCTTCTTTCATTTTGCAGAGGCCTTGTTAAAAATGAAAGAAGCAATCTGATTGGTTGCTATGGGCAACTGGGCAACTTTTCCTCTGCACAGGTTTTGATAAATCTCCCCCATTGAGGTCACAGTACAGGGATAATACACATGATGATGTCACAGTAGAGGGATAATACTCACAGTGATGTCACAGTACAGGGAAACTGCACACAGTGATGTCACAGTACAGGGATAATACACACAGTGATGTCATAGTACAGGGAAACTGCACACAGTGATGTCACAGTACAGGGATAATACACACAGTGATGTCAAAGTACAGGGAAACTGCACACAGTGATGTCACAGTACAGGGATAATACACACAGTGATGTCACAGTACAGGGAAACTGCACACAGTGATGTCACAGTACAGGGATAATACACACAGTGATGTCACCATACAGAGATAATACACACAGTGATGTCATAGTAGAGGGATATACACAGTACAGGGTTAGAACTCACAATGGGGTGAGGATTGGCAGGGGTCAGGGCACAGTATTTATAGTGTTACCTATGTAACCTGCCTGTCATGCCATCATCCACTGTTCACCTGCACTCTGGTCCTTCCTCTGACCCCAGCAGGCCTCCGTATGAGTCTATGATCACATGACCAGCAGGGGAGGAGCTGAGCTGGAGGTTGAGATCGCTGTGTGTATGGCAGTGTTTCCCAAGCAAGTGCATACAGATATAGCAAAACTACAACTCCCAGCATATCCAGACAGCTTTTGGCTATCTGGGCATGCTGGGAGCTGTGGTTTTCTACAGCTGGATGCACACTGCTTGGGAAACACTGCTATAGGGAGGCAGTGAAGGGGTCCATATGTGTACACATAGGACACAACAGAGCAGGTATATTTCCCCTCCCCAGGATCTCCACTGATGGCAGGAGCGGCTCACAGTTGGGGGCCCGGCTGTATGAGTCATCTGTGACTGTGGGGACTCATAATGATGCGCACAGTCCTGAAGCCGCCTGCCACCGCGGTGCCTGTCACAGGAGGGGGGGGAGGGGTGTTCAGCGGTCGGGATTGCTGCCCCCATGAAAAGTGCCTTATAGGAAAAACCGTCCCTGGCTGCAGCGCAGTGGACCGGTGGGGCTAAAGGGCTAGCTGCTTTGGGCCCCCAGGAATGCCCCATACACATACACTGCCCCAGGGGTCAAGTCCTGGAAAAAAAAGTGTAGGAACTCACCCAAGATGGGGGGGGGGGGGGCACAGCCGAGATCGCAGGGGTCCCCAATGGCGGGACCCCTGCGATCAGACATCTTATCCCATATCCTTTGGATAGAGGATAAGATGTCTAGAGGAGGAGTACCCTTTTAAAGGAGTACTCTGGGGCAGTATTCCTGCTCCGTCCTGCCCGGGCTGCAAAAAAAAATGAAAATAAACCATCTCTCACCTTCCTGGGTTCCCGCGGAGCGCCACTACAGCTGATCGGTCCTCCGGTCCATCCTCTTCATACTTCCGGGTGTAACGAAGCGTCACATGGCGCTCAGCCTATCGCCGGCCGCCGCGATGTTCTGCCTCGGCCCATAATAGGCTGAGCGCCATGTGACGATTCGTTCACACGGAAGTATGAATAAGATGGACCGGAGGACCCATCAGCTGTAGTGGCGCTCCGCTGGAACCCAGGAAGGTGAGAGATGGTTTATTTTCATTTTTTTTGCAGCCCGGGCAGGACGGAGCAGGAAAACTCTGCACCAGAGTACTTCTTTAAGTACCAGGGCACCAAGATGTATATTTACATCCAATATGGGAGATTTATTAAAACCTGTGCAGAGGATAAGTTGACCAGTTGCCCATAGCAACCAATCAGATCGCTTGTTTATTTTTTTAAAAGGCCTCTGAAAATGAAAGCAGCGATCTGATTGGTTGCTATGGGCAAGTGCTCCACTTTTCCTCTGCACAAGTCTTTATATATCTCCCCCAATGTTCTTAAGGGGTTATCATTCTGATAATACACTGTAACAAAAACCTCCTTATGTCCCTATCATCATGATAACACACTGTAAGAAACCTCCTCATGTAATCTTCTTAGAATTGGGGTGACACACTGTAACAAGCCTCCTCCTCATGTAATCACCTTACTACTGGGGTGACACACTGTAACAAACCTCCTCATGTAATCACCTTACTACTGGGGTGACACACTGTAACAAACCTCCTCCTCATGTAATCACCTTATTACTGGGGTGACACACTGTAACAAACCTCCTCCGCATATAATCTCCTTACTACTAGGTTGACACACTGTAACAAACCTCCTCATCATGTAATTACCTTACTACTGGGGTGACACACTGTAACAAACCCCCTCCTCATGTAATCTCCTTACTACTGGGGTGACACACTGTGACAAATCTCCTCATGTAATCTCCTTACTACTGGGGTGACACACTGTAACAAACCTCATCATCATGTAATATCCTTACTACTGGGGTGACACACTGTAACAAACCTCCTCCTCCTGTAATCACTTTACTACTGGGGTGACACACTGTAACAAATCTTCCATGTAATTACCTTACTGGGGTGACATGTCTCCTCCAGCTCCGCCCCGCCTCCTCCACAGCATCACATAGGTCCTTCAACCACAATCTTCCCTCTCCACCACAGCTAAGCTCCGCCCCAACATGTGATGGTGACATCATCACAGGTCCTACATCTCCAGCATCTAGCAGTCTGGGCCAGGGGAGGAGACGGAGGGAGGGTAAGAACAGAGTGGTCGGTCCTGCAGGACTAATGTAAGGAACAGCATTCCTCCTGTGGAAAATGCAAAGGAACGCTGTTCCTGCAGGACTCGAGCCCTGCACTGCCCCCATACACATACACTGCCCCATACCATACACACTGCCCCCATACACACACACTGCCCCATACCATACACACTGCACCATACACATACACTGCCCCATACACATACACTGCCCCATACCATACACACTGCCCCATACCATAAACTGCCCCATACACATACACTGCACCCATACACATACACTGCCCCATACACATACACTGCCCCCATACACATACACTGCCCCCATACACATACACTGCCCCATACCATACACACTGCCCCCATACACAGCCCCCATACACATACACTGCCCCATACACATACACTGCCCCATACCATACACACTGCCCCCATACACAGCCCCCATACACATACCCTGCCCCATACACTGCCCCATACCATACACACTGCCCCCATACACAGCCCCCATACACATACACTGCCCCATACACATACACTGCCCCATACCATACACACTGCCCCCATACACAGCCCCCATACACATACACTGCCCCATACACATACACTGCCCCATGCCATACACACTGCACCATACACATACACTGCCCCATACACATACACTGCCCCATACCATACACACTGCCCCATACCATACACTGCCCCATACACATACACTGCACCCATACACATACACTGCCCCATACCATACACTGCCCCCATACACATACAATGCCCCCCATAAGCATACAATGCCCCCTCATACACATACACTGCCCCCATACACATACACTGCCCCCATACACAGACACTTCCCCCATACTCATACACTGCCCCCATACTCATACACTGCCCCATACACATACACTGCCCCCATACACATACACTGCCCCATACACATAAACTGACGACATACACTGTCCCATACACATACACTGCCCCCATACCTTACACACAGCCCCATACATATGCACTGCCCCATACACATACACTGCCCCTATATACACACACGTACACAACCCCATACACACATACACTGCCCCTATAAACACACACACGTACACAACCCCATACACACACAGTCCCATACACATACACTGCCCCCATACACATACACAGCCACCATATACACACATACACAGCCCCCACACACAAAAACAGCCCCATACCATATACACTGCCCCTATATACACACACACTTAGACACAGCTCCCACACACAGTCCACCATACACACAAACACAGTCCCCCCCACACACACATACAGCCCTGTACCATATATACTGCCCCATACACATACACTGCCCCCATACACATACACTGCCCCATACCATACACACTGCCCCATACACTTACACATACACCCATACAAATATACTCGCATACACAGCCCCCATATACTCACCTACACTGCCCCATACACATGCACTGCTCCCATACACATACACTGCCCCCATATACACACACATACAGAGCCCCCATATACACACATACACAGCCCCATACAAAATACACTGCCCCATACACATACACTGCCCCATCTACACACACATACACAGCCCCCATATACACTGCCCCATACACATGTACTGCCCCCATATACTCACATGCACTACCCCCCATACACTGCCCCTATGTACACACACATACACAGCCCACATATATACTGCCTCATACACATACACTGCACCATACACATATACTGCCCCTATATACACACATACACAGCCCCATACCATATACATAGCCTCATACACATACATTGCCCCTATATACACACACACAGCCATACACATACACATAGGACACAACAGAGCAGGTATATTTCCCCTCCCCTGGATCTCCACTGATGGCAGGAGCGGCTCACAGTTGGGGGCCCGGCTGTATGAGTCATCTGTGACTGTGGGGACTCATAATGATGCGCACAGTCCTGAAGCCGCCTGCCACCGCGGTGCCTGTCACAGGAGGGGGGAGGGGGGGTGTTCAGCGGTCGGGATTGCTGCCCCATGAAAAGTGCCTTATAGGAAAAACCGTCCCTGGCTGCAGCGCAGTGGACCGGTGGGGCTAAAGGGCTAGCTGCTTTGGGCCCCCAGGAATGCCCCATACACATACACTGCCCCAGGGGTCAAGTCCTGGAAAAAAAAGTGTAGAAACTCACCCAAGATTTCTAATACACCCCCGGCCCCTCGCAAGGTCTCGTTCCGCCGTCAAGCCCCCTACCATAGACTTGCATTTAGGGGACGGGCCATGACATCACAAGAACCAAAGCTGTGAAGTCATGATACTCCGGCCCCTGTATCGCCAGTCATTAAGCACAGAGCAAGTTTGCTCTGTGCAGTGATGACAGCGGCCACCGCCGAGATCGCAGGGGTCCCCAATGGCGGGACCCCTGCGATCAGACATCTTATCCCATATCCTTTGGATAGAGGATAAGATGTCTAGAGGAGGAGTACCCTTTTAAAGGAGTACTCTGGGGCAGTATTCCTGCTCCGTCCTGCCCGGGGCTGCAAAAAAAAAATGAAAATAAACCATCTCTCACCTTCCTGGGTTCCCGCGGAGCGCCACTACAGCTGATCGGTCCTCCGGTCCATCCTCTTCATACTTCCGGGTGTAACGAAGCGTCACATGGCGATTCGTTCACAGGGAAGTATGAATAAGATGGACCGGAGGACCCATCAGCTGTAGTGGCGCTCCGCTGGAACCCAGGAAGGTGAGAGATGGTTTATTTTCATTTTTTTTGCAGCCCGGGCAGGACGGAGCAGGAAAACTCTGCACCAGAGTACTTCTTTAAGTACCAGGGCACCAAGATGTATATTTACATCCAATATGGGAGATTTATTAAAACCTGTGCAGAGGATAAGTTGACCAGTTGCCCATAGCAACCAATCAGATCGCTTGTTTATTTTTTTTAAAGGCCTCTGAAAATGAAAGCAGCGATCTGATTGGTTGCTATGGGCAAGTGCTCCACTTTTCCTCTGCACAGGTCTTTATATATCTCCCCCAATGTTCTTAAGGGGTTATCATTCTGATAATACACTGTAACAAAAACCTCCTTATGTCCCTATCATCATGATAACACACTGTAAGAAACCTCCTCATGTAATCTTCTTAGAATTGGGGTGACACACTGTAACAAGCCTCCTCCTCATGTAATCACCTTACTACTGGGGTGACACACTGTAACAAACCTCCTCCTCATGTAATCACCTTACTACTGGGGTGACACACTGTAACAAACCTCCTCCTCATGTAATCACCTTACTACTGGGGTGACACACTGTAACAAACCTCCTCCTCATGTAATCACCTTACTACTGGGGTGACACACTCAAACAAACCTCCTCCTCATGTAATCACCTTATTACTGGGGTGACACACTGTAACAAACCTCCTCCTCATGTAATCTCCTTACTACTGGGGTGACACACTGTAACAAACCTCCTCATCATGTAATTACCTTACTACTGGGGTGACACACTGTAAAAAACACCCTCCTCATGTAATCTCCTTACTACTGGGGGGACACACTGTGACAAATCTCCTCCTCATGTAATCTCCTTACTACTGGGGTGACACACTGTAACAAACCTCCTCCTCATGAAATTACCTTACTACTGGGGTGACACACTGTAACAAACCTCCTCCTGTACTCACTTTACTACTGGGGTGACACACTGTAACAAATCTTCCATGTAATTACCTTACTGGGGTGACATGTCTCCTCCAGCTCCGCCCCGCCTCCTCCACAGCATCACACAGGTCCTTCAACCACAATCTTCCCTCTCCACCACAGCTAAGCTCCGCCCCAACATGTGATGGTGACATCATCACAGGTCCTACATCTCCAGCATCTAGCAGTCTGGGCCAGGGGAGGAGACGGAGGGAGGGTAAGAACAGAGTGGTCGGTCCTGCAGGACTAATGTAAGGAACAGCATTCCTCCTGTGGAAAATGCAAAGGAACGCTGTTCCTGCAGGACTCGAGCCCTGCACTGCCCCCATACACATACACTGCCCCATACCATACACACTGCCCCCATACACACACACTGCCCCATACCATACACACTGCACCATACACATACACTGCCCCATACACATACACTGCCCCATACCATACACACAGCCCCATACCATACACTGCCCCATACACATACACTGCCCCATACACATACACTGCCCCCATACACATACACTACCCCCATACACATACACTGCCCCATACCATACACACTGCCCCCATACACAGCCCCCATACACATACACTGCCCCATACACATACACTGCCCCATACCAAACACACTGCCCCCATACACAGCCCCCATACACATACACTGCCCCATACACATACACTGCCCCATACCATACACACTGACCCCATACACAGCCCCCATACACATACACTGCCCCATACACATACACTGCCCCATACCATACACACTGCCCCCATACACAGCCCCCATACACATACACTGCCCCATACACATACACTGCCCCATGCCATACACACTGCACCATACACATACACTGCCCCATACACATACACTGCCCCATACCATACACACTGCCCCATACCATACACTGCCCCATACACATACACTGCACCCATACACATATACTGCCCCATACCATACACTGTCCCCATACACATACAATGCCCCCCATAAGCATACAATGCCCCCTCATACACATACACTGCCCCCATACACATACACTGCCCCCATACACAGACACTTCCCCCATACTCATACACTGCCCCCATACTCATACACTGCCCCATACCATACACACTGCCCCATACACATACACTGCCCCATACACATACACTGCCCCCATACACATACACTGCCCCATACACATAAACTGACGGCATACACTGTCCCATACACATACACTGCCCCCATACCTTACACACAGCCCCATATATATGCACTGCCCCATACACATACACTGCCCCTATATACACACACGTACACAACCCCATACACACATACACTGCCCCTATAAACACACACACGTACACAACCCCATACACACACAGTCCCATACACATACACTGCCCCATACACATACACAGCCACCATATACACACATACACAGCCCCCATACACAAAAACAGCCCCATACCATATACACTGCCCCTATATACGCACACTTAGACACAGCTCCCACACACAGTCCACCATACACACAAACACAGTCCCCCCCACACACATACAGCCCTGTACCATATACACTGCCCCATACACATACACTGGCCCCATACACATACACTGCCCCATCCATACACCTACACATACACCCATACAAATATACTCGCATACACAGCCCCCATATACTCACCTACACTGCCCCATACACATGCACTGCTCCCATACACATACACTGCCCCCATATACACACACATACAGAGCCCCCATATACACACATACACAGCCCCATACAAAATACACTGCCCATACACATACACTGCCCCCATCTACACACACATACACAGCCCCCATATACACTCCCCCATACACATGTACTGCCCCCATATACTCACATGCACTGCCCCCATACACTGCCCCTATGTACACACACATACACAGCCCACATATATACTGCCTCATACACATACACTGCACCATACACATATACTGCCCCTATATACACACATACACAGCCCCATACCATATACATAGCCTCATACACATACACTGCCCCTATATACACACACACAGCCATACACTCAGGACCAGTTTTAGATTTAATGTGGCGCTGGGCAAAATTAAAAGTGGGGCCGCAAAAGCCAAACAAGTTAGATTTTATTGTGAAACGACTGATGTCTTTACAAAGTAAAATTGGTAGTGCATAAAACAAGCCCTTGTAGGGGTCTGTAGGTGGAAAACTGAAAGCGTTATGGTTTTTAGAAGGTGGGGAGGAAAAAACAAAAGTGCAAAAACGGAAAAACGCTGAGTCCTGAAAGGGTTAAATGATCAGGAGCACAAGCCACAAAGCTTGTAGACACACAATATTTGCTAGACACACAATACCGCTATATTATTCCAAATTATAAACCACGATAAAAAGACCAATATTCTGACATACAATAACATATACTGTAGTGGTAGATACCAACTATACACTGGCACCCTGCAGATCGAATGAGGCCGGGTTCACATATGTCAGGCGTGCACTGGAGGGAAACTAATGCTAGAACTGATCCCATTTATTTGAATGGGACAGTTCAAAATCATCCAGCGTCTTAATTTTGACGCTGGATTGTTGGACACACCGGAGAGGGAGGTTTGGATTACACCCCCTGAAAAACACTACTGTGCGTGTGTGTGTATATATATATGTATATATCATAGGAAAGAAAGAAAAAAAAAATATATATATATATATAAATATATATATATATATATATATTTCCCAACCAGAGCGTATCCAGCTGTTGCAAAACTACAACTCTCAGCATGCTGGGATTTGTAGTATTCCAACAGCTGGAGGCACCCTGGTTGCGAAACATTGATATATACACACACATGCATAAATCAGTGTTTCCCAACCAGGATGCCCCCAGCTATTACAAAACTACCAATCCCAGCATGCCCAAATAGCCTAAACAGCTGGAGGCACCCTGGTTGGGAAACACTGTTAACAATTTTATAATGGTACTCTGTTTTTCTATTTGTTTTTAGATACCCGTCACTATTTCACTTTATGGCTCAGATGATGGATTCCTGGATGCATTGACCTAACCCCTATGTTAAATTACTGCTTTACATATGAATTAATATTAATAAACTCCTATGTTAATAAATTATACTTGTAGTAAATATTTGTATACAAACAGTGCCTTATTGGTCCACCAGCCTCATGCAAGCACAGCCATGACACTATATTTTATTTTATGTATAGGCACCTCTCCCATTTTTCATTGTTATTCATACCCTAGAGTTGATGCGCGGTCGTGGGGATCGCGGACGGGTGATGGTTTTTCCAGCCCTCGTCTGTTGGCTCCCACGCCTGCGCACAACCTCTCCGTTGTCTGTAGCGGAGGTCTATGATTGACACGCACGGACGGAGAACTAGATAGTGATGCGCTTGCGCGGCGATTCGGCGCATGCGCAATAGTGATAACTTGATCGAAAAGGGTAAGGGCAGCATGTAGCCAATTACACAAAGGAGGAGTGGTGTACAGGAATACACGCAGGCACAATAGGTCTGTGTACAAACGGAGTTTACATGCTCGAGAGGCTGGTATATAATAAGGCGCTGTTTGGCAGGATCGGGGATACAGGTCAGCATCCGTACTTAAATCAGTTTCATCTGAGCCTAACACTTTTAAGGGAATATGAGAATATGCACTTTATATATGCTTATAACACTTTACACATTTGTTTACTTGTTGATTACCATGACAACATGGTCACATGCTTTTATTAACCAATGAAAAACTTTATGGGTGGTAACTATGTTTAATTGTGAACTTTTGCACCTGACGTTGTACCAATCAGATTGTTTTTGAGATCTATATATATGCACTTTATTCACTTTGTATTTATGCTTGACAAAGGCTACACCATAGCCGAAACGTTGCATTGCTGATGACCTAAATAAAGACCACAGCCTTTTTGAAACTGGGAGTCTGCATACTTTTTGCTGTGACCTATACCAATTGGATGTTCTGTATCTGGACTGGTTATCCGGATGGTCACGGGCATAAGAGCAGGGACTAGTGCTGTCTTCCTCCTTGGACGTGTTTATTCACCACTGAAGACGTGCACAGACCATTTACTCCCCTAAGGCTGATAAAGATGTCTACCCCGATGGACTCTATGGCGTTGGGTGAGGTCACTTCAAACACCTTTTCTTACACTGAGCAGGATGCAGCCAGAATACTGGGCACGGTACAGAAAGAGGCAACCTTTCTGAGCACTCCGTCTGTTGATGTCCTGAGACGCAAATGGGACGCAGAATCCCGTCGATTGATTACCCTGGAGCTTCACCTGGTGACGCTGAGTGAGTACTACAAGGAACAACGCATCCCACGTGGTATGCGTTCTCACTTAAGCCCAAATTTATTTCCACATAATGAGACTTTCCATGCTAAGTTCATACAGATTTCAAATAAATACGCATATGATGTTATACTACTGAACATGGAATTTCTAAATCTGGAGGTGGAAAAAAACAAATATAAATGTTTGGAAATTGAGGACTCTCTAAAAGCATTGTTATCCCCACAGGAATATCAAGAAGCAAAAGAAAAACTGGCCACTAGACTCCTCAAACATCAACAGGAGCTGGAAAGTGTGAAACGTAATAAGTGGCACCGAGATCTTGAAGATTACTCCAATGGAAAGATCTATATGTGGCAGAGTAATCTCGACATGGAAAAAGGTGGGAGACGACGACGCCCCAAACAACCTAACCGCAGGAGAAATCAAAATGTGGAAGGTTTTCTATCCACAGCTGTGGATACAGATTCCTCTGACAGTTCAGCACAGAGGCCTTTTTTATCCAAAACCTCAGATCTGCCCCCAAAAGGAGACGAGGAGGGCGGAAACACAAGCGAAGGGGTGCGAACACGATATGCTGCACAGAACAAACCACCGAGGGGACGGATACACCACAAGAAACATTAGTGGTAAATATATCCTCTCTTCAATTGTCATCTTTTGATTTGAAAGTATTAGAAAAGGGACTATCCTTCAATCCCACTGTGGGAACGGACTGGTTTGATGTTTTGGTTGACCTGGAGGCATTCTTCAGGCGGATACGCCTGAGGGATTTCTTCAAAGACAGACCAATTAATACTGTTGATAATACTGCTATTGATAATATGTCAACTGAATTGTCATTGAGAGAAACGGGACTGTTTAATAGAAGTACATTTATGCCCCAAAAAAATAATAACGGTATAGAAGCCTTTGTTGAGGTAGTAATGAGAGAAATTGAAGTTTTGCGTACAAGTCAGTATGTTGGACCCACATGGCACAATTTATCCAAAAAAGAAAAGGAGGTATTAGAGAAATTACAAAATAATAAGGACATTACAATTAAGGCAGCAGATAAGGGGGGTGCCCTTGTAATCATGGACACCCCCCAATATCTGGCAGAAATTCATAGACAGCTAGCGGACCGGGAGGTGTACCAGAAGGTTGATAGGGACCCCCTGGGCAAAATTCAGGAACAACTTAAAGTGATTATCTCTAAAGCAAAGGAAGAGGGCATTATTGATGAGGAGTTGGAGACTTTTTTGATTCGGGAACACCCGAGGACTCCTGTCCTATATTGTCTCCCGAAGATCCATAAGAGTTTGCGGAATCCCCCCGGGAGACCAATAGTCTCCGGGAGGGATTCCGTATTCTCTTCTATAGCCATCTATCTTGATAAAGTGTTAAGGACTCATGCCCTTTCAGCTAAATCATATATACGTGATACGGGGGATTTTATTAACAAAATACAAAATATTGTATGTCCAGAGGGATCCCTACTAGTATCATTTGACGTTGTAAATTTATATACGTCTATTGAGCACTCCAAAGGTCTTAATGCTGTCTCTAATTGCCTGGTGAAAACTGATATGTCCGAGCCGGCGCGTTCCCTTGTTCTGGACTTACTGGAGGTCATCCTCAGGCGGCATTATTTTCTGTTTGGGGATGACTTCTATGTCCAGAACAGGGGAACAGCCATGGGTTCCAATGTAGCACCCACCTACGCGAACGTCTTTATGACACAATTTGAAGATCAATATATCTATACCTCGCAGTGGTTTCGATTTGTCCACTGTTGGTTTAGGTATATCGATGATACCTTTGTAATTTGGAGTGGGGACTCTGTACAGTTACAACAGTTCCTGGATGAACTCAATGGGATTCATCCAGAGTTGCAGTTCACCATGGTACACTCGGATAGGTGTATACAATTTCTTGACACACAGGTACAGCTGACGGACTCGAGACTATCTGTGGATTTATATTCCAAGCAGACGGATCGGAATAGCATATTAACATACGATAGTTTCCATCCCAAACCAATGTTAAAATCCTTACCTTGGAGCCAAATGCTAAGAGTGAAACAGATAGTCTCGAGTCCAGAACAGTTGGACAAACGTCTTGGAGAGATGGATGAGAAATTTAAAAGAAGGGGATATCCACAGTCTCTACTTAAACATCATAGAGCGAGATTGGATACTGTGGATAGGGCCTCCTTACTTACCACTAAACTCAAGAGATCCTCTAACAGGATACCCTTTGTGAGTACATATAGCACCAATAGTCAAGGGATTGCGAAAATCATACGAAAAAACTGGGATCTAATAAAGAAGACCACTGATATACAAGATTTTCCAGTTATGGCCTACAGAAAGGGAAGGAGCTTCAAAGATAGACTTACTAGGTCAGATGTGGGGAGCATGAAAAGCAAACAGGGCCAAACAGTATTGGCACCCCTTAGACCAGGTAATTTTCCATGTTTGGGGTGTAGTCATTGTAACAGCCTTTTAAAAGGCGATACTTTTAGCCATCCACATACAGGTCAGCCAATTAAGATCAACGGAAGATATACTTGCCGTTCTAGTTTTGTCATCTACGTGATACAGTGCCCCTGCGGCCTGTATTATGTAGGTGAGACCACTAATGAAATAAGAATTAGGCTAAATGGACATAAATCATCCATTAGGACCCATAAAACTGACTTACCATTACCCAAACATTTTCTCGAAGTTGGGCACAGCATAAGCCAACTTAGATTCAGGGTAATAGATCATGTGCCCCCGATGAGGTTGGGAGGCGATAGAGAAAAAGTATTAAGACAAAAAGAACTCAGATGGATTCACAGGTTGGGAACATTGCATCCAAGAGGATTAAATGTAGATTTTAATCTGAAACCGTGCATGTAATTACATATTCTGGACTCCTTATCCCCTTCTTTTCCTTTATTGTATCCATTTCTTATTGTTTTCTTTTTCCTTCCTTTTTGTTTTTTAGTTTAATTTTCATTTTCCACATTCTAGATTTCCTTTCCCTTCTTGCCTTCCTCCCTTTCCTTTTTCCCCCCCTCCCCTTCTCCCCTTCCCTTCCTCCCCTCTCCCCCTTTCCCCCTTTCTCCCCCTCCCTTCCCCTTCCCCCCCCCACCACCCCCCTTTCTTCCCCTTCCCCTTCCCCCCTTTCCTTTCCCCCCCCCCTCACACTTTCCTTTTCTTCCTTCCCCCTTCCCTCCCTTTTTTCCCCCTCTTTTCTCTATATTTCTTTCTTTTTTTGTCCTTTTTTACTTTTTTTTCCTTTATTCTACACCTGCTCAGTGGGATTATTACAATTTTATAATGGTACTCTGTTTTTCTATTTGTTTTTAGATACCCGTCACTATTTCACTTTATGGCTCAGATGATGGATTCCTGGATGCATTGACCTAACCCCTATGTTAAATTACTGCTTTACATATGAATTAATATTAATAAACTCCTATGTTAATAAATTATACTTGTAGTAAATATTTGTATACAAACAGTGCCTTATTGGTCCACAGCCATGACACTATATTTTATTTTATGTATAGGCACCTCTCCCATTTTTCATTGTTATTCATACCCTAGAGTTGATGCGCGGTCGTGGGGATCGCGGACGGGTGATGGTTTTTCCAGCCCTCGTCTGTTGGCTCCCACGCCTGCGCACAACCTCTCCGTTGTCTGTAGCGGAGGTCTATGATTGACACGCACGGACGGAGAACTAGATAGTGATGCGCTTGCGCGGCGATTCGGCGCATGCGCAATAGTGATAACTTGATCGAAAAGGGTAAGGGCAGCATGTAGCCAATTACACAAAGGAGGAGTGGTGTACAGGGATACACGCAGGCGCAATAGGTCTGTGTACAAACGGAGTTTACATGCTCGAGAGGCTGGTATATAATAAGGCGCTGTTTGGCAGGATCGGGGATACAGGTCAGCATCCGTACTTAGATCAGTTTCATCTGAGCCTAACACTTTTAAGGGAATATGAGAATATGCACTTTATATATGCTTATAACACTTTACACATTTGTTTACTTGTTGATTACCATGACAACATGGTCACATGCTTTTATTAACCAATGAAAAACTTTATGGGTGGTAACTATGTTTAATTGTGAACTTTTGCACCTGACGTTGTACCAATCAGATTGTTTTTGAGATCTATATATATGCACTTTATTCACTTTGTATTTATGCTTGACAAAGGCTACACCATAGCCGAAACGTTGCATTGCTGATGACCTAAATAAAGACCACAGCCTTTTTGAAACTGGGAGTCTGCATACTTTTTGCTGTGACCTATACCAATTGGATGTTCTGTATCTGGACTGGTTATCCGGATGGTCACGGGCATAAGAGCAGGGACTAGTGCTGTCTTCCTCCTTGGACGTATATATATATATATATATATATATATATATATATACAAAGTCCCGAAATCACAGCACCAGTCAGGTCATGGATCTTGAAATACTGGATTATTTTATTCTTCCCCACAGCAAATGCAACGTTTCGGCAGTAGTAGCCTTTATCAAGCATAATACAAATACAAAATGTGCATATATATATATATATATATATATATATATATATATATATATCACAGATACATTTCATTGGCTACAACTCATGTGATACAAATGTATAATTATCTAAAAACGCACCTCTATTTAAATTTAATTGGAGCAATGCTCTGTTAATCACAGTGATGTCAAGTTGACATAGCATCCGTCTATATACAATACAATCAATACACATATAAAGTGCCCATTGCAATATGACATACAGTGCTATATAGTGTTATATAGGTACCTTCAGTATCAGCCAAATATATAACTCGATCGCACCCAGAACATGCCGATCGCTGCCATCTCCGTTCTCATTCTTGTTTGTATACAAAGCGACTGCGCATGCGTCGGAAAAGTTCCTACGTATCAGCGCATCACTTCCGCTCTCGATCGCTCACAGTAATGTGTGCTGATCAGGTGCGCGTAATGCCCTTAAACACACTAATCACCATTTGTGTTCTGCGGCTGCGCACACGGGTCCGACGATCGTGTTATCACACTGGACATATCGCGATCCAGCCGGCCGGCTGTGCATGCGCATTGTAACCAAACACTTGTAACCTAGCAAATCATGTTTGAATAGTACAACAGTAAATGCTGACATCAAATTATCATGCAACTGATATTTTATTTCTAGATGACATGAATGAGGGCATATATTAGAAAAAAAAATAATATATAAGAGGATGGCTGCAATGGCTGCGATCTTGGCTGTAGTGAAGGTCCCCACGCATTTGCTGTGGGGAAGAATAAAATAATCCAGTATATCAAGATCCATGACCTGACTGGTGCTGTGATTTCGGGACTTTGTTTATATATATATATATATATATATATATATATATATTCTTTTATTTTATTGAAGAGCTGAGGTATGTGCTCTCAAGTCACCCAAGTGCAAGTATTCACACAAAATACCGTGCACAAGGATGCGGTCTATCGCAAGCCCTTTTTTTACACTTGATCTTAGCCAAAAGGCCCAGAGGTGATAACCGGTAAAGGGGTGGAACCAACCATGCCCCCTTCATGAGCACTCACACTACTTATAGGGAAGAAAGGAAAAGGAAGGCTGGCAGGCGGCCTCCCATGCATAGGAAAGGAGGGAGGCAGGCAGTCTCCCATACACTCTCTGGGTGGGTGGCAGTCAGCCACCCGTACATACAGCACAGGCTAAATCCACATCATTGCTTAAAAGAAGGACAGGAGTCCATTCCACTCTGATGGAGCAATAAGCAATGCAATCCATACCCTGGCTTTTACAGGAACCCCTGTAATTGTGTAATTCACATTTCTTGCCACAAGATGGCAGTGGTGTTTTAAAATCTTGAACGCTGTGCACAGCTAACTCCGTACTATTGAAATTGCTCAGTGTCTGTCAGACAGACTGGTATTTAGACTCTTCTATCTAGTTAGTTCCGGTGCCCTGCTGCAGCTCGGGCACGGGAGTTACTAACTAAACTGGGACACTGGCACAGCGTTATTATTAAAACATAATCCTCCCTTACTTTAAAGGAAGGGAGGATTACGTTTTATATCATGAAAAACTATTTCCGAAACTATCTCGGAGTTAGCTGTGCACAGCGTTCAATATTTTAAAACACCACTGCCATCTTGTGGCAAGAAATGTGAATTACACAAGTCAAGAAATATTTTAAAGAAGCATTAATAAAAGTAAATTTTTAGGGGATCTTTAGTCAGGGTTAATCCTGAGGGGATTTATTTCCCCAAGTAGGTTGTTCATTAATAAGTCGGCCCAGAGATTCCTAGGGGATTTAGCTAGTGTAGGTTTTCGTGACATATTCTACTTTAACATAGCGGTAAATTTTTTTCGTTACTTGCATCACAAAATGTCATGAAAATGTTGAAAATTTAGCATTTTTCTAACTTTGAAACTCTCTGCTTGTAAGGAAAATGGATATTCCAAATACATTTTATATTGATTCACAAACACAATGGGGGAGATTTATCAAAGGATTTAGACTGATTTTTCCTGTCTAAATTTGTCACACAGAAAGTCGCAGTCTAAATATGTGCGACTTTTCTGCGACTTTTGCTCTAGAGGATTTTTAGAACATGATGCATGCAAGTCTATTTTAGACAGAAATGCATTGGAAAATGCATTGGTGCTAAATTTATCAAGTGCGACTTTTGTGCGACAAGTCGCATCTGCCCAAAATACGCTGAAATGTCAGACCATGTTGGAGCAGGTCTAAATGCAGTTTAAGCTGTAGACCCTGAAGTCTGAGCACAGAATTTATCAAGGGCTGTGAGACCTTTGATAAATTAGGAGCACAATAGACAGGAAACTACCACATACGCTGGTCTATTAGCATACCCAGAATAGACTAGATTAGTAAATGTTCCCCAATATGTCTAATTTATGTTGGCATCATAAAATTGACCAATTTTTTACTTTTTGAAGACATTAGAGGGCTTCAAAGTATAGCAGCAATTTTCTTAATTTTCATGAAAATTTTAAAATCTTAATTTTTCAAAGACCAGTTAAGTTTGAACTGGATTTGAGCGGCCATTCTGTGAGAAATACCCCATAAATGACCCCATTGTAGAAACTACACCCCTCACAGTTTTCAAAATGACATTCAAAAAGTGTGTTAACCCTTTAGGTCTTTCACAAGAATTGCAGCAAAGTGGAGGAGAAAAATCAAAATCTGCATTTTTTACACTAACATATTCTTGTAGCCCCATTTTTTTTTCATTTTTAAAAGTGGTAAAAGGAGAAAAAGCCCCCCAAAATTTGTAGCTCAATTTCTCTCGAGTACGTAAATACATCATATGTTGACATAAAGTGCTTTGTGGGCTCACAACATGGCTCAAGAGGGAAAGAGCAACTGTAGGATTTTTTTAAACAAATTTTGCTGTCATGGTTTTTGGGGCCATGTTGCATTTAGGAAGCCCCATGGTGCCAGAACAAAAAAAACATATGGCATACTATTTTGGAAACTACACCCCTCAAGGAATGTAACAAGGGGTATAGTGAGCCTCAACACCCCACAGGTGTTTGGCGACTTTGCGTTGAAGTTGGGTGTAAAAATGGAAAATTAGATTTTCTCTATCGGCTCCATTGGGGGACACAGACCATGGGTGTATGCTGCTGTCTCTAGGAGGTATGACACTATGGCAACAAAAAAAGTCGGCTCCTCCCAGCAGGATATACCCGCCTCTAGGCCCTGATCTAATCAGTTTTAGCTTAGTGTCTGAAGGAGGTGGACATGGTCTGGAATTCTCCAGACCAGGTCTTCTGTTTCTTATTTTTCCTAGTTAGGGTATGTGTTAGTTTTTTATTCCGTTTTCTTTCATGTTTTCAGGTGGGGACTCAGGAACTGCGGCTCACTGTTTCCTCATTGTGATTGAGGGGGCACAGACATTGTGTATATGCGCTGTTCACCCCCTCTCGCCAACGGTCAGCGTCTGGGGTTGTACCTCATGGGTCCGGGTCCCCCTATTCCCTGCTCGCTTTGCTCGCACATGGTAGCTCAGCGTGATGCAGGTAACAGAAAGCTGACTGAACACCTCACAGAAGACTCCATTAGGTAAGTACTACTGATTGAGGTGAGTATATATTCTTCTCCCTTTAGGTGCTGACTTGCAACCTCTGGAGACCCTCATTTTTTGGCCCACCTTTCAGGGTCCAAGGGGCTGGCCTGTGTTAGGGGCTCTATCTTTTATTCTAAAAAAGGGGCGAGCAATGGCATATTGG
Organism: Hyla sarda; assembly: GCF_029499605.1. Classification (NCBI taxonomy): domain Eukaryota; kingdom Metazoa; phylum Chordata; class Amphibia; order Anura; family Hylidae; genus Hyla; species Hyla sarda. The sequence continues at coordinate 79,101,022 of NC_079197.1, read as the reverse complement.
GAATGAATGGTTTACTTTATTATTATGCACATGTGTGTGTGTGTTATACTATGCGGCTGACAGCCGCGGCGCTTACTATGTGGCTGACAGCCGCGGCGCTTTTACTGTTCGGGCGCATGAAGCGCCGACTTACTTTCGCTTTCGGCAACAGACGACTGTCGGCGAATATGTGTATCGCCCGCTCACTTCCCCGTGGGCGCATATGCGGCTGACATGTGCGCCTGGGGCAAGGAGCGGGTGCCATTACTATTGTTCTTCTCGGCGGCCGGGGCGCTATAGCTCCACCCACAGGGCCGCCGGAGCTCACTGGAGGCGCGGATTGTCCTCCAATCAGCGCCGTGCGTGCGATTTTCGGTGGCAGAGGCCAATCAGACAGGGCCCCTGCTCCAGGCACGCCCCTCTCTGGCTATTGGCTGGCCTGTTTCTCCCTCTCTATCTACACAGAGCGGAGTTCTCCTCACAGCAGCCGCCACAGGGGACACAGACTCGGGTGAGATAGTTCTTTTTTCATTATGTTCGTACCCAGAACTGTTCCTCCCTCTAAACAGACAACTGGAGCGTTAGTTTCCTATTTGGTCTGTAAGAACTGTAATTCCAAAATGCCTGGTTCTGCTGAACCCACTTGCTCTGCCTGCTCCTCTGCTGCCCCAGACCCCCTGGTACCCTCGGATGCTCTTTCAGTTCTGGTGGATTCGGCCGCCCCTCCAGCCTGGGTTTCTTCCCTATCCCAGTATATGGGCTGACTTGACTCAAGTCTCCCGTTCGGTGGCTGAGGCTTCTCGTGACGTGGTGTCTGCCTTGAAGAGGTCTGCCCTGTGCCAACCCTCTAAAGGGCCCCGCTCCTCTTCTCCACATACTTCACCCTCTCACAGGCGTACTAGGGGTGTATCTTCTGACTCTTCCATTGAGTCTTCAGGTAGACGTGGGTGCTCCCCTCGTGGGTCCCGCCCCCCCGTGTCATCTGGTCACAAACGTCGCTCCTCCAGAGGACGTTCCCGGAATCGCCACTCTGCCTCGCAAGAGTCGCGTACCCGGTCATGGTCGCCCCCCTCCAGGGCTGCCTCCACTTGTTCACATTCTCCTGGTGAACTGGTGGATGAGGCTTTCGAATCGGCATCTGACTCGGAAGACCGCTTGGATACAGTTGAAATGATGAACTCATTGGTTGCGGCCATAAGAGACACCTTTCACTTAGAGGACCCAGGATCTTCGGATGTGACTCCTGAAGTATCTTTTCATCATGCTAAACTGGCACCTCAAAGGTTCAGCTCTCACGCTGAATTTGACATCCTTCTGGAATCTGCATGGAAACATCCGGACAAGAGGCTCCCGGGAATGAAGAAGGTTCAGGTGCGTTACCCATTCGACAAGGACCTTGCCTCTAACGTGGTTTCCCCTCCCTTGGTGGATCCACCAATTTCCCGCCTCTCTAAGGCTACTACACTGTCGCTAGCAGATATGGCTGCTTTCAAGGATTCGACGGACAAGAAGGTGGAGTCCTTAGCGAAGTTTGCCTCTGAAGCAGCAGGCTCTTCTCCGCTTCCCACCTTCGCCTCGGCTTGGGTGTCCAAGGCCCTATCGGTGTGGTGCTCAAAACTCCGTCAGGGTATCCAGGCGGGATCCCCCCAGAGGATCTGTCTGCTTTGGTTCTCCAATGCTCTAAAGCTGGGGACTTTTTGTGCACAGCTTCCATGCAGTCAGCCCGTTGTGCTGCCTTTGCTGTGGGTCACCTGGCGGCCCTCCGCCGTTCCATGTGGCTTAAGGCTTGGGATGCGGATGCCGCTTCCAAAAGGTCTCTCACCGAGCTTCCTTTTACTGGTGCCCGTCTTTTTGGCAAGCGCCTTGACGAGATTATCTCTGAGGCGGCGGGGGGCAAGAGTTCCTTGTTGCCTCAAAATAAGGCTCGCTCTACTTCCCAGAGGAAGTCCTCTTCCTTTCAGTCCTTTCGGACTTTTGGCCCTAATAAGGAGTCTAGGCAGGCGCCTTCGCGGGACAAGAAGGCTCCCTCATTCCGGGCTTGCCCGTCTTGGAAGTTGGACACCAACCGTTCAGGCCGTTTTGCGGTCAAATCGGGCAAACGCAAACCCACTTCCGCATGAAGTGATGCCCCCACCCGCAGATTTTTCTCGGGTGGGAGGTCGTCTCTTACTTTTTCGAGACATCTGGACCACACACATTCAGGACTCTTTGGTCAGGGACGTGGTGTCCAACGGATACCGAATGGAATTTGCCTCCCTCCCGAGGGATCGTTTTTTTCAGTCCCGGCCCCCCCGGTCTCCTTCTCTGGCGAAACAGTTTCGGGAGGCTCTCCGGTCCCTGCTTCTCCAGGGAGTTATTGTCCCAGTTCCTCCAAGGGAACGTTTTTGGGGTTTCTATTCCAATCTTTTTGTGGTCCCCAAGAAGGGCGGTTCTGTGCGGCCAATCCTGGACCTCAAGCGTCTCAACCTTCATCTTCTCATCCGGCACTTCCGATTGGAATCCCTCCGTTCGGTAGTGGCATCCATGGAACAAGGGGAATTTCTTTCTTCAGTGGACATCAAAGATGCCTACCTCCATGTTCCAATATTTCCCAGCCATCAATGGCTTTTTTTCCTATTACTCCTTGTGAAAATGAAAAATTTGGGATAACACCAGCATTTTAGTGAAGAAAATAAAATTTTTCATTTTCACGTCCAACTTTAATGAAAATTTGTCAAACACCTGTGGGGTGTTAAAGCTCACTATACCCCTTCTTACATTCCGTGAGGGGTGTAGTTTCCAAAATGGGGTCACATGTGGGTATTTATTTTTGTGCGTTTATGTCAGAACCGCTATAAAAGGTAAAAGGAGAAAAAGCCCCCCAAAATTTGTTGGGCAATTTTTATGGAGTACGGTAAAGTGAGAGAGCGCCATGCGCATTTAAGGCCTAAATTTCGGATGCAAGAGTTAGACTTGCCTCGGATACCAAAATACCCTACGGCAGTGTTTCGAAAACAGAGTGCCTCCAGCTGTTGCAAAACTCCCAGCATGCCTGGACAGTCGATGGCTGTCTGGCAATACTGGGAGTTGTTGTTTTGCAACAGCTGGAGACTGCGTTTTAGAAACCGTGCCATACCAGAGGTTTCTCATTTTTATTGGGGGGGGGGGGGGGACTGTGTAGGGGTATGTTTATAGGTAGTGTTTTTAGGGTACATTCAGACTGCCGGGGGATTACAGCGAGTTTCCTGCTGGGAGTTTGAGCTGCAGCAGAAAATTTCCTGCATCTCTAGCTTGCAGCGAGAGACTAACTGTAAACCCCCGCCCCTTGTGAATGTACCCTGTACATTCGCATGGAGGGGGGGGCAAACCCCCAGGTACCGCCACCATCTTCTCCCCCCCCCCCTCTCTCTTCCTGACATCCAGGGGCGGGCAGAGCGGGGAATTTCCATGGTAACCCCTCCGCCTTTAACTGCCATTGGTCAGTAGTCATTACTAATGGCAGGGGATAGGGGGGGATGGCACCACTGCCACCTCGCTCCTATCCCTTAGGAGGATTGGGGCTGTCACTGACAAATCCTTTCATCCCTATTTTCCGGGCAATCGGGTCATCAGAGACCCGATCAGCCCGGAATTGCCACAAACGTCGATTTGCCGCCATGGCCGACATGGGGGGTTCTCAGGACCCTCCTAGGCATTTTCACAGGATGCCTGCTGAAAGATTTCAGCAGGCATCTCGGTCCGGTACCCGACGGCTAGCGGCGGGGACCGAAATTCCCACGGTCGTATCCATACACCCTCAGTCCTTAAGGACTTTGAAACGGGGGCGTATGGGCACGCCCTCCCTCCTTAAGGGGTTAAGATCTGCATATGAAAACAACACGCCTACCTTTGTTGCCTGTAGCCACCTCCTTGGCTGTCCGGACACGGAATCAAACCAACTGTAACGAGAAACTGAAAATAAACAGTATTCACCTGCATCCTTTTGGACTCTTTGCTGAATCAGGGTAATCTGACAACCCATGGTCTTGCTGTTGGTGCTTCTGGTTCTTCTGCTGTTTACACCTGGCAGTGGCATTGAATGACATTTAATAGAACTAAAGGTCCTGGGTGCAACAATCCTCCCATGAGGACCAGCCTCAACAGCTTTGTAGATTGCACTCATGTTTGCAACTCCATATACATTTTCTTTTCTTCATATTTCTTTCTTCATACTTTTTTCTTTCTGTCATTCAGACTTTCATTCATTCTCACTCACTCACTTTAATTCATTTGTTCTCTCTCTCACTCACTCAATTACTCACTCAATCACTCATTCACTCTCACTCACTCACTCTCTCTCTTACCCACTCACTCAGTCAGTCTCTCTCTCTCTTTCTTTTCTTCTTCTTCTTCAGACCCCATCATAGCACTAATGCTTATCCAATATCACCAGCAGATGGAGACACTCCATTGCAACATTGGTTGTGAGCAGCAGTTTCTAAAAACAAATGCCTCATGGCTGATTTCCCATCAATCAATGGATGGCAAATTTTGTTTTTATCATTCACTGACCACAGAACCAATGCATGGTCAAGCAACAGCAATGACGCACCCTTGTGAATAACCATGAGACCCTCACATCATTTAACAGGATTCAGCACCACCTGCAAGACAGCTACGTATCATGTCATGTCAAACCTGCACAGGTGTGCTAGATTAGTATTATTATTATTTTTTTATTTTTTTTGACATCAATCAGTGTGCAAACATGGTCAGTAAAACGCCAAATGGATAGACGTTCATAAACCAGTCAGTGCAACTCATTATTGTGGTCTCTAATTGTGGAACTCTTTTTTTTTTTTTTTGTGAGGATACGATGAGCTTATCCAATTAAGGATAAGCCATTCAGCAGTACTGGGTCTGGACAGCAGCGGCACCTTCTGCAGCCAGACTGACTGACATGACAAGGCAGGCAACAGCTGCAGCAGCACCCACAGAGGATTAAATAAGAATCTGTCTTTTTTAACACTGGAATGGGGTGGTGCACTGTACCCGAAGATACTGCCATATCGGGTCAATGCATTGGGCGACGGAAGCAAGTTTCCAAATCGGCTCCCATTCTCAAAAATCCATTTAATTTATGGTCCCCAGATAGGGGACATATCAGATATTAAACTGATAAGAACAGATTTTTGATTGAAAAAACCTTTATTACCAATCAATTGTCAATCACACAATAAATATATTCACCATAACAGAACTGACTTTTTTTTTATCTATCTATCCATCTATCTATATATATATATATATATATATATATATATACCGTATTTATCGGGGTATACCTCGCACCGGCCTATAACACGCACCCTCATTTTACCAAGGATATTTGGGTAAAAAAAGTTTTTTACCCAAATATCCATGGTAAAATGAGGGTGCGTGTGTGCACGTGTATACCCCGATAAACCCCCAGGAAAGGCAGGGGGAGAGAGGCCGTCGCTGCCCGCTTCTCTCCCCCTGCCTTTCCTGGGGTCTAGAGCGCTGCTGCCGGCCCTTCTCACCCCCTGGCTATCGGCGCCGCTGCCCGTTCTGTCCTCCTGACTATCGGTGCCGGCGCCGATAGCCAGGGGGAGAGAAGCGGCGCCGACAGCCAGGGGAGAGAAGGGGCAGCAGCACCCATTGCCGCCGGCGCCGCTGCCCCGTTGCCTCCCCCCATCCCCAGTGGCATAATTACCTGGGTCGGGTCCGCGCTGCTGCAGGCCTCCGGCGCGCGTCCCCTGCGTCGTTGCTATGCACGGTGCGGCGCATGACGTCAGTGCGCCGCGCCGTGCAGCGCATAGCAACGACGCCAGGGACGCACGCCGGAGGCCTGCAGCAGCGCGGACCCGACCCCGGCAACAGGTAATTATGCCACCGGGGATGGGGGGAGGCAACGGGGCAGCGGCGCCGGCAATGGGTGCCGCTGCCCCTTCTCTCCCCCTGGCTGTCGGCGCCGCTTCTCTCCCCCTGGCTATCGGCGCCGGCACCGATAGTCAGGGGGACAGAACGGGCAGCGGCGCCGATAGCCAGGGGGTGAGAAGGGCCGGCAGCAGGGCTCTAGACCCCAGGAAAGGCAGGGGGAGAGAAGCGGGCAGCGACGGCCTCTCTCCCCCTGCCTTTCCTGGGGGTGTATCGGCGTATAACACGCTCATAGACTTTAGGCTAAAAATTTTTGCCTAAAAAGTGCGTGTTATACGCCGATAAATACGGTATATATATATAGATATATAAAAAAAATTATTTTATTGAAGAGCTGAGGTATGTGCTCTTAAAGAGTAGCTATCCTCAACTAAAATGTCCATATTCCCCCTCCCACTGTCTACATCTATCCCTGTTTTTTTTATCCTCTTAAAACATTAGAACAATACCTTTTTCCACTCCTCTTCGGTAGCTCAGAGTTGAGCAGTCTCACGATTGCAGGAAGTCGGCGGGCGGGCCGGCGTGATGTCATCTGAAGCCTCGCCGGCCACCACTTCCGCCCATCTTGCTGTATTCTGCGCTCAATGTCAGGAGCGCGCATACAGGCGCGCATACAGGCTGGGAGGGACGGCAGCCTCTGAGAGTCTGAGAATGGAGCTGCTGTACTGTACCCTGAGGGAATTTATAATATCAAAATGGTGGGTAGTACAATTGATTATATGCCCAAAACAATAAAAATAAAATTTCACAAAGCTGCAATCCCCAATGAATGACTGCAGACCGCAGTGCATTATAAATGGTGTGAATAATAGTGATTTTATCCCAATCAAAAATGATGCATAATTTTTGAATGGGATAAAATCTCCATTATTGACACCATTTATAATGCACTGCTGGCTGCAGCCATTCATTGGGGATTGCAGCTTTGTGAATTTATTTATTTATTTTTTCATATAAAGCTGCACTCCCAAATGAATGGCTGCAGCCAGCAGTGCATTATAAATGGTGTCAATAATAGTGATTTTATCCCATTCAAAAATGATGCATCATTTTTGTAATGGAATAAAATCTCTTTTTTTTCACCATCTATACCAGTGGTCCCCAAACTGTGGCCCTCCAGATGTTGCAAAACTACAATTCCCAGCATGCCTGGACAGCCAACGGCTGTCCAGGCATGCTGGGAATTGTAGTTTTGCAACATCTGGAGGGCCACAGTTTGGGGACCACTGACCTATACTGCATTGCTGCGGTTTTATCGTGTACATGTGCTCACTGATTGCATATTTTATTGCATTAGGAACACCGCAGCAATTCAGGATAGGTGGTGATTAAAAAAAAAGATTTTATTCCATTCAAAAATTGTGCATATTTATTGATGGAATGAATTCACAATTTATATCACCATCTAGACTGTATTGCACATAACACCATAACCTCCCCCCAATGGAATAAATGTGCTTTTTTTGCTCACCATCTATACTGGAGTGATCCGGTGTTACTCAATAAAACCGCAGCACTACAATATAGATAGTGATCCAAAGTACCAAATGAGTCCAAAATCAGAAATTTACCGTGCATACCATCCACACTCAATATATGATAATGAGCGTGCATAGCATGCAGGCTCAAAACATGATAATGAGAGTGCATAGCATGCATGCTCAATACCTGATATTGAGCATCCATAGCATGCACACTCAATACATAATAATAAACATGAATATTTTGAGCGTGCATAGCCTGCATGTTCAATACATGATATTGAGCATGCATAGCATACACACTCAATACATGATAATGAGCGTGCATAGCATGCAGGCTCAATACATTGTAATGAAAGTGTGTAGCATGCAGGCTCAATACATTGTAATGAAAGTGTGTAGCATGTATGTGTAGCATACATTGAGCATCCATAGGATGCATACTCAATACATAATAATGAAAGTTAATATATGAGTGTGCATAGCCTGCATGCTCAATACATTATATTGAGCATGCATAGCATACACACTCAATACATGATAATGAACGTGAATATGTGAGCGTGCATAGCATGCATGCTCAATACATGTTATTGAGCATGCATAGCATCCACAGTCAATACATGATATTGAGCATGCATAGCATGCACAATCAATACATGATATTGAGCGTGCATGGCATAAACACTCAATACATGATAATGAGCATGCATAGCATGCAGGCTCAATACATCGTAATGAAAGTGTGTAGCATGCATGCTCAATAAATGATATTTTGCATGCATAGCATGCACACTCAATACATAATTAACGTGAATATTTTAGCGTGCATAGCCTGCATGTTCAATACATGATATTGAGCACGCAAAGCATACACAATCAATACATGATAATGAGCATGCATAGCATACATTTTCAATAAATGATATTGAGCATGCATAGCATACATACTCAAAAATGATATTGAGCATGCATAGCATACAGGCTCAATACATCATAATGAGAGTACATAGCATGAATGCTCAATACATAATAATGAACATGAATATATGAGCGTGCATAGCATGCACAGTCAATACATGATATTGAGCATGCATAGCATACACACTCAATACATGATAATGAACGTGAATATATGAGCGTGCATAGCATGCATGCTCAATACATGTTATTGAGCATGCATAGCATCCACAGTCAATACATGATATTGAGCGTGCATAGCATGCACAATCAATACATGATATTGAGCTTGCATGGCATAAACACTCAATACATGATAATGAGCATGCATAGCATGCAGGCTCAATACATCATAATGAAAGTGTGTAGCATGCATGTTCAATATATTACATTGAGCATCCATAGGATGCATACTCAATACATAATAATGAACGTTAATATATGAGTGTGCATAGCATGCATGCTCAATACATGATATTGAACATGTATATCCTACACACTCAATACATTATAATGAGCGTGCATAGCATGCAGGCTCAATACATCATAATGAGAGTGCATAGCATGCACACTCAATACATAATAATTAGCGTGCTTATCTGATCAATACCTGATGTTGAGCGTGCATAGCCTGCACAGTCAGTACATGATAATGAGCCTGCATAGCTGAGTGTGCATAGCATGCACACTCAATACATGATAATGAGTTTGCTTAGCTGAGCGTGCATAGCATACAGGCTCAAAATATGATATTGAGCAGCCCTAGCTTGCTGTCGCTATAAATACAATGTGCAGAGTATTATTAAACCTTGTATAATTGATTATTGTACTGGAAAAGGATGATAGCCACTAACATGTTATCTCAACAAGACCAAAACCAAGTAATGGAGAATTTTGCTTTAGGCTATTACATACTCTATTAATCTATTTACTAAAGGCAACTGGATATTCATATGCTGCAGAGGAGGAAAGGGATGAAGAATATAATCCTGAAGAATCTTCTGATGAGGTAATTAATATTCTTTATTATATATATATATATATATATATATATATATATATATATATATATAATTTTTTTAATACTTATTATTATATTAATTCACTTTTTTTTTTTTTTTTAAATAGGAAGATTATAGTATTCAACAGGAGACGGAAAGTGACAGTGAGGAGGAAACAGCTGCAACAATACATGAAATAACGCCGGTAAGCATATCAACAAGCTACACTTGAAGATCATTTGAACACTGTAATTGAACCCACACCAGGGTCTAACCTACACATTACTAACAGCACCCTGATGTTTAGCTTTCTACCCCGTTTGACAAAAGATCTCCATAGACCACAATGGGCAAAATAAAATAAAATAATGTTTTAGATCTAGCCCATTCATTCCTATCCACCAAAAATAGACCCTGGAGGCTGACTTCCAGTACCCTGCTGTTTAGCTTCCTACATCATTTGACACAGGATCTCCATAGACCACAATGGGCCACTGAATTTAATGGGCAAAAAATCTCAATATTATAGATCTAGCCCATTAATTCCTATACACCAACAATAGACCCTGGAGGCTGACTTCATACTCAGCCTCCAATGGTAATTTGACTAAACAAACCTCAAATGTTTAATGGGTTAATTTGTTGGTGTATAGGAATGAATGGGCTAGATCAGTGTTGTTCAAACAGTGGCCCTCCAGATGTCGCAAAACTACAACTCACTCACAGTCCAAGCATGCTGGGGTTTTTAGTTTTGCAACATCTGGAGGGCCACAGTTTGAAGACCACTTGGCTACATCTATCTTCTACAATCTTCACTATCACCAATCTCTTCTTTCTCCTGCCCTAATCTAGCAGCCAAACATTACCATGACACCCTAAAGTCTACCCTGGATCAAATGGCACCCTCTAAAACACGAATCTCCCGACACAGACGGCAGCAACCCTGGCACACGCTAACAACCCGCTTTCTCAGGCGATGCTCTAGGTGTGCTGAACGTCTCTGGAGGAAAACTAAGACTTCTTCAGACTATCTGCACTATAAATTCATGCTTAAATCCTATTACTCCGCTCTTCACCTCGCCAAACAAACATATTTTACCTCCCTCATCTCCTCTCTGTCTAACAACCCAAAACACCTTTTTGACACGTTCAACTCTCTCCTTCGGCCTAAAGTACAGACCCCAATCACTGATCTCTGTGCTGAAGACCTGGCCAAATACTTCAAAACTAAAATCGATGAAATTCGTGATGAAATCCTCTCCCAGTCCCCTAAAAGTTCTGATCCAATTCCCAGCCACGTCTCCTCTTCATCACTCTCAGTTTTTGAGCCTGTAATGGAGGATGAGGTTTCCAAGCTCCTCTCCTCCGCCCGCCCCACTACCTGCTCTAGTGACCCCATGCCTTTACACCTCATCCAGTCTCTCTCTCCTGCTATCAGCTGTCACCTAACTAAAATCTTTAACCTCTCCCTCTCTTCTGGGGTCTTTCCCTCCTCCTTCAAACACTCTATCATAACCCCACTATTGAAAAAACCATCTCTGGACCCTTCCTGTGCAGCCAACTATCGACCCGTCTCAAATCTCCCCTTTATCTCCAAACTCCTGGAATGCTTGGTCTACTCGCGCCTTATCCGCTATCTCTCCGAGAACTCTCTCCTTGACACCTTACAGTCTGGTTTCCGCTCCATTCACAGAAACGGCCCTAACCAAAGTCACTGACGATCTTCTGATGGCCAAATCAAATGGCAATTTCTCTTTACTGATTCTCTTGGACCTGTCTGCGGCTTTTGACACTGTGAATCATCAACTCCTCCTCAGTAGTCTCCGCTCCATCGGTCTCAAGGACTCTGCTCTCGCCTGGTTTTCCTCCTATCTCTCTGGACGCTTCTTTAGCGTCTCGTTTTCTGGCTCTACTTCTTCTACTCTTCCCCTTGCTGTCGTGGGTTCCCCAGGGATCGGTCCTAAGTCCTCTACTCTTTTCACTCTACACATCCCCAATTGGAAAAACAATCAGTGGATTTGGTTTCCAGTACCACCTCTACGCTGATGACACCCAACTTTATACCTCCTCCTCCAACATCACCCCTGCACTCCTACAGAATACCAGTGACTGTCTCTCTGCCGTCTCAGACATCATGTCCTCTTTATATCTGAAACTAAATCTTTCTAAAACAGAACTTTTTGTCTTTTCTCCATCAACTGATACTGTACCTAACCCTGACATTTCCATCTCGGTATGTGGTACTACCATAACTCCCGGGCAGCAGGCTCGCTGTCTTGGAGTTATACTCGACTCTGATCTGTCTTTCACTCCCCATATTCAGTCTCTTTCACGTTCTTGTCACCTGCATCTAAAAAACATTTCCAGAATCCGCCCGTTTCTCATTACTGAAACTGCTAAAACTCTCATTATTGCTTTGATTCACTCCCGTCTCGACTACTGTAACTCTTTACTAATAGGCCTTCCTTTCTCCAAACTCTCTCCTCTTCAGTCCATCCTTAATGCCGCAGCCAGACTCATCTCCTCTCCAGCCGCTACACCGACGACTCCTCCCTGTGCCAGTCACTACACTGGTTAACAATTCAGTCCAGAATACAGTACAAAATCTTCAGTCTCACACACAAAGCTCTCCACAATGCTGCACCTCCCTACATCTCCTCTCTCATCTCCGTCTACCATCCTACACGTTCTCTCCGATCTGCTAATGATCTCACACTAACATCTTCTATAATCCGAACTTCTCACTCCCGTCTACAAGACTTCACTCGTGCTGCACCGGTTCTCTTGAATGCTATCCCTAAATCCCTCAGACTCAACAACAACATCCATAGTTTCAAACGTGGCCTAAAAACACATCTCTTCAGACAGGCCTACAGTAGTCTCTAATTGGCCTCAACATATCCCCAACATATCCCCACACCTCTTGTTTGAATAGTTATTGTGTAATTTTATGTCTGATACTTGTCTTTGTTTGTACCCCATAATTGTAAGCGCTGTGGAATCTGTATGCGCTATGTAAATAAATAAATAAAATTTATAAATCTATAACATTGTGATTTTTTTGTCTATTTAAGTCCAAGGGCCCATTGTGGTCTATGGCGATATTGTGGTAAACTTGTAAGAAAGCTGAACAGCAGTGTCCTGTTAGTAATGTGTATGGGAGACCCTGGTGTGGGTTCAATTCCTCTGTTGATATAGAGGGAGATTTATCAAAACCTGTCCAGAGGAAAAGTTTCTGAGTTGCCCATTGCAACCAATCAGATTGCTTCTTTCATTTTTCAGAGGCCTTTTAAAAAATGAAAGAAGCAATCCAATTGGTTGCTATGGGCAACTGCACAACTCTTCCTCTACACTGGTTTTGATGAATCTCCCCCATAGAGTTCTGTGATTATACTCATATTAGTTTGAACTTTTGTGAACTAGGTCAATTGAATACAACACATTACCTCCTTTTTCAATTAACCTAGTTGCCCATTTATGGTATCCAATCAACCTAGTTTCCACGGTTCAAAGTATCAATTGACCTATATCTGTCAAACCTAATTAAAGAATAATCACACAACTTGAGCTGAACCCAGGAATTGAACCCACACCAGGGTCTCCCATACATATTACTACCAGTACCCTGCTGTTTAGTTTCCTACTTCATTTGACACAGGATCTCCATAGACCACAATGGGCCATTGAATTCAATGGGCCATTGAATTCAATGGGCAAAAAATCTCAATGTTATAGATCTAGCCCATTCATTCCTATACACCAACAATAGACCATGGAGGCTGACTTCATACTCAGCCTTCAATGGTATTCTGACTCACCAAAATGATAATGTTTAATGGGTTAATTTATTCCTAAATTTCTGTACTTTCCTATTTTGTCTGTAGCTTGATGCATTGGACAAACATTTTAGCAGGAACTGGTGGGTTTGGATAAAACAGTCCCCCATAGGGCTACTGTAAGTGGTCCCCAAAAATTTTTGTGACACCCCTATGTCCATTTAATATATTGTTCAGGAGGATTACATTTTTTTATTGTATACAATTTTTTATCTTTTTGTATTCATTTTTAGAAATGAAAAGCTCTTCTGGAAAGACTAAGAAAAAAGGCAGAACTACATGGCGAGCTACATGAGCACTCTTTCCAAAACGACCCAGAGTGGCCAAGCATCAATGACATCCCAGGTGACATAGTTACATAGTTACATAGTTACATAGTTAGTACGGTCGAAAAAAGACATATGTCCATCAAGTTCAACCAGGGAATTAAGGGGTAGGGGTGTGGCGCGATATTGGGGAAGGGATGGGATTTTATATTTCATCATAAGCATTAATGTTATTTTGTTCCAGGAATGTATCTAATCCTGTTTTAAAGCTGTTAATTGTTCCTGCTGTGACCAGTTCCTGAGGTAGACCGTTCCATAAATTCACAGTCCTCACGGTAAAGAAGGCGTGTCGCCCCTTGAGACTAAACTTTTTCTTCTCCAGACGGAGGGAGTGCCCCCTCGTCCTTTGGGGGGTTTAACCTGGAACAGTTTTTCTCCATATTTTTTGTATGGGCCATTAATATACTTATATACGTTTATCATATCCCCCCTTAAACGTCTCTTCTCAAGACTAAACAATTGTAACTCCTTTAATCGCTCCTCATAGCTAAGATGATCCATGCCCCATATTAGTTTAGTCGCGCGTCTCTGCACCCTTTCCAACTCCGCAGTGTCCCTTTTATGAACAGGTGCCCAAAACTGAACAGCATATTCCAGGTGAGGCCGTACCAATGCTTTATAAAGGGGGAGTATTATGTCCCTGTCCCTTGAGTCCATGCCTCTTTTGATACATGACAATATCCTGCCGGCTTTGGAAGCAGCAGCCTGACATTGCATGCTATTCTGTAGTCTGTGATCTACAAGTACACCCAGTGACTCTGCCAGTTTAATCCCCCCTAAGACATACGACGCATGCAGGTTATTAGTACCCAGATGCATAACTTTACATTTATCCACATTGAACCACATTGAACTATAATGATCCAAGAATTGGGAATACACATTGGTGCAAGTGCCAAAATTGCAAAATTATGCCAACAAGAGATGAGAGCATCTGCTGCCAGGAGGAGGATATTCTTAATCCCCACTTTGATAAAGGACTAACTTGTATTCTACAACACGAGGAGTTAGTCAACTTGAGATTTAAAGAAAAAAGTTCAGTGGATGGATAAGTGCCAAAGAATTGTTAAAAAAATCGCAATAGGTAATAATATTGTATTGTATATTAATTTTTATATCTTTTTTAGAAACATTTTTTTTTGTTTTTAAATATTACTCTCTTTTTTTGACCTTTTCATAAAACTTGAAAAATTAAAAATGTGCATATCAGCATTTCTCTGTGTTTACATGAACATAATTGCAGTTGCTATTACAATTCATTTTATTTTTTATTTATTTTTTTGTGTGCAAATAATTTACCAATCTCAAAGTACATTTACACAAACTTTAGCGTATACGGCTGGGGGAGATAAAACCGGGGGATTACGTATCCCTGCCAAATGCAACCGTATGTTAATTCCTTTCTATGAGCCGTCCGGAGTGAAATGCCGATTATGGTTGGCTCATTTTTGCTCTGTATGCGCTTTTTCCACAGACCAAAAGCCATAGTCGACCATGGTTTTACTTCACCCTTTTAGGTACGGTTGAAAGTGCATACGGGACAAAAATGAGCCAACCTCACTGAGGATCACTCCGGTCGGCTCATTGAAATGATTTACCATACGGCAGGGATACGGTAGCACATGGTTTTAGCTCCACCACAGCCTTATGAACTCATGTAAGTGTAACAACATGATGTAGGTCTTTATAAGTCTTCCCCCACGTTTGTGAAATTTGAATCTAAATCCACATATCTGTAAATTATTCATAATTGTTACACTATTTTAATCTTATTTTATTTGTAGGGTTATTCGCAAGTCCGCTTATAGATCCTACTCTTGTTTTGCGCATGGAATCCTTGGGCCTAAACGACGAAAGCCAATACCATCATGTGTCGTCAATTTTATTAGGTCTGAATTTCCAGATCCTGACGGGCAATATATTGGATTCCACTGGCCTGATGAATACCCAGCAAGTGACATGGCTGCTGATGTTTGATTCACTATGACACTTACTTTCTGCACTTTTCATGTTACTACAGTTTTACATTGCACTTTTATTGTTTACAATTTTTTTATGTTTATTTATCTTGTTATTTATATTATATTAATTAGTTATTTAAATTTTTATGGTGGTTATTTTATTTTGTCTATTTTAATCTGTCTACACCAGTCATTTCCCAAACGTGGTCCCTCGGCACACTGCTATTCCATTTGACACTTCCCATTGTTGGAGTTTATTTTTCCGTTGATTTTTTTATTTTTTTATTTCCAGCCCTGGCATGCTCGCTGATGACTGACGGCGCAGGGTGGAAGGGAAGCCTGCGTGCGAACTGCGCACAGTGTCCCACTCCCCCTTGCGGCCCAGTGAGGCAAAAATGGAGCCATGGTGAAGAAGCTGTAATACCTGCGGTGCCACCGTCACTGCGGTGTCACCCAGGTCCACCCTCTACCCACCCCAACTGTCACCCCCCCCCCCCGTCCACACCCGTGTCACCATGTTCATCCTCCTGTCCTCACTGTCACACATGTTCCCCCTCCCCGTCAATCATGTCTACCGACTATTCACATCTGTCACCCATGTACACTCCTCTACACCCCTGTTACCCAATTACACCCCTCTGTTACCCATGTACACTCCTCTACACCCCTCTATAAACCATGTACACTCCTCTACACCCCTCTATAAACCATGTACACTCCTCTACACCCCTCTATAAACCATGTACACTCCTCTACACCCCTCTATAAACCATGTACACTCATCTACACCCCTCTATAAACCATATACACTCCTCTACACCCCTCTGTCACCCATGTACACCCCTCTGTTACCCATGTACACTCATCTACACCCCTCTGTTGCCCACGTAAAATAATTGCGGATCCTAATGTGTTTGTTTTGCATGTTTAACAGTGAAGAATTGTGTGTGGAATAAATAGTCAAGATGGCAACAATTCAAAGTAGAGAAGATATTATTTGTCAGTTGCTATATAAAGCAGAAATTTTAAATACATACCAACTGAAAAATAGATAATCCATACTCCTTGTATCTCGGCCAGCTGCAGCACCTGGCGTATGAGATAACCCCCGGTTTTCTATAAAATTTTACCTTGTTTAAAGGTAGTCTTATATGGCATATAAAAAAAAAATTAGTTCCTTAGAAACTGAATATTTTTGATTTACGTTTTTTTTAACAATTGATGATTAACATTTATTTTCTGTAATGAAAACATTTCACAAAAACAAGTAGTAATAATATTTTTTAATAAACAACACTATAATAATAAACCATTAATAAAAAAAAGTATTTTTTACTCATGAAAATATAGATGAATATGCATGTTAAACAATATAGCACATAAACAAGTATATAGCACATAACAAACAAGTAAAAAATTAAAATCTTGAGTGGTGTTTTTCAACCATTGATTGTTTGTCTGGTTTTTCAATTGGTGCTATATTAGAAGGCATTGTTGACCGGCGAGAGGTCCAGTCTATGGAAATGTTTCCATCGGCAAGTCCCATTACATCCTGCATGATTTTCGAGACGAATTCCTGAGTGGTTGGCTCATACACTGATCGTAAAAAACCACTCTTTCCAAGCTTTTGAATAGGCAAGATTGTACCTCGGTGTGCCTAAAGGTCCGCTAGTTTCAGTCTCTCTTGTAACAACTGCTTGCACTCTATTCACATTATAATTATGGTCAAGAGCAGCAAGCTGTGTTCGAGCATACACCCTGTCTGTACTAAAATGAAGTCTTTTAGGCCTGTATTTTGTTAGTGAACTATGAAACACTTCCAGATATCCAGTGTGACAAAAGTTGCTAAGATGTCTAAGGTATTTTTGTAGTCTTGTATCCATGACAATTTTTCCAAGTTCAAGATAACAGGCACTTTGTTTTTTTAACCATTTTCGGGTGGACTGAATGTCCTCAGGGAGTTGGTCATGATGACAAGATGATTCCTGACCATTATCATCCTTCCAAAAATGAACGTTGGTGACATGGTACAAGACAGAGTTCCATCTGTTTACAAGTTCATCTGGATTGCATTCACAAGTATTAGAACTTCACCATAAATGATTTTTAATTGGTCCTATCCATTCTGCTAAATCTTGGCAGTTTTTTGTTTTTTTTTGCTGACGGCAAGTAGCTTTTTTCCAATAGATTTAGCTAAGTGCCAGACATCAAACTGGGGACCAATTGTTTTATATTCCTCACGCAGCATTTTTCTGATGGATACATGCCGGTCAGTGCAAATGATGTCTATGTCCACTTTATTTTGCAGTAGAAATTCCATGGCATTCTTGCACGCTATTTTTTCAAGGGCAACAGAGGATAAACCAATATTTGTTGAATGTTGAAATTCAATATTTTGTTAGTTTCTACATCCATCAATGTGTATATACAATATTTTGCACTGTGCCCGGGTGAATCACATTGTCCATCTCCAGCAACACATACTGCATGTTGTGATATTTTTTCCATTTCTAATTTTTGATTAATTGTCCAAGAATTTTCAATTGCAGGAAATATATATATTTTTTGGATACGGTAGTAAGTAGCCTGGCTAATTCCCAAAATATTAAATATTTTTAGGAACTGTTGGATTTTGATGTAAGTGTTTCCACTAGTAATGATAGCAGTAGCTAACTGTAAATTTCCAAATGGTTTCTTTCCCAATCGGGGCTGGCTCTGCCATATGCGTTTTAAATGTTTGGCCTCGCATTCAGCAAAGACTGAAATATATGATCCCTTTGTTTTTTTATACACTCTTAGTATTTTTTTGTTGCAGGGTGGATTAGAGGTACAGGGCATTTTGTATAGTAATGTGTCCAAACAGCTTTCATAAACTATGAATTTTCTTTCTTCATGATGTGGTACATTTACATTTACAAATTTTTCACTCAGCACATGCTGACTGTCCTCTTCTTCGTAGTCTTCATCATCTGAATGAACTGAGTCTCCCTCATCATCACTTGAACTACTTTCATTTGTTGAGACTGGAGTTGTGATTGTTGATAAACTTTTATCTACATCTAAAACAGATATAGGGGCATGCAGAGTAGATTCCTCCACAATAACAGTGACTTCAGGGTCTTCAATAGGTTGTATAGGTGAAATTGTCAATTCGGATAAAAGCGTGGCAGGTAGTAGTTCGTGTCTAGCTCTACAACTTTCTTGAAACTCAGGTACACTGTTAAGAGTTGCTGATCCAGTTGGTCCTATATTTTTTTTCGGAGTCGAAAATATTACACTGGCACCTTGCAATGGCTCCGAAGGCAGGTTTCCAAATACCAAGCTTTGTCTTGATTTTTTTTTTCTCAAGATTTTTTTTTTAACCAGTCTTCTGCATTGTATTTTTATAGAGAAAGTTGTAGGTTTTACTTGTATACACTGATTTCCGGTTCCCCAATTCCTGTCAAATATAGTTGCTGCTTCCTTTTTCGTTATCTCTGAGGCTTGTGGCTCCGTTTCAGTTGGGTTAACATGAGGTACAATATTTCGGCAGGTTGGGCACATTTCCCCTGGCTTTAAACCATTGGTTGAAGCTACGTCTTCATCCAATCTTTTCCTCTTTTGAGGATTCAGGATTTCAGCCTCAACTGCCTCGGCAGCTTGAACTTGTATATCCCGTGTAGGGAAAATACTAGGAACGGCAAAGGGGGTGAGCCTCTGTTTTCCTGTATTTGGATTAAAGGTATAGTCAGTAGTTTTAAAATGGGCTGAGCAGAGCCGATAATTGTTCATTTTAGAGAGATGAATGTGGTCAACCAGTTCATCAATTTTGGGAAACTCTTGATCTGTAGCCAATAGCCATGCCATGATACGATCCCTCTCTCTTGGGAAGGAATGCATGATGATATTATGGTCGCCTTTTACGCTCCTTGACTTGCAACCGTTGACAATGCAGCCCGGCATTTTCTAAAGAAGAAAATGGAATAATGGATTTTAAAATAAATACTAAATATGTCTATATAAAAATATTAAAATTACATTATGTTTCTATTTTCTAGGAGAACATTTGAAAAATAATATTTATTGAAAAAGCACCATTCAAATAATAAATACAAGATTAATATGTTAGTTCACTAGTACAGTAATGTAACTCCTTCCAAAATTTTACAAAGCTTTCTAAATAATTTTAATTTTTTTACTTGGCCTGTACTTATTACTGTTTATCCAAAATATGGTTACTCTGGTTGTTGCAAAACTTCATTGGCTGTCATGTATGTGTACCCTCTGTATGTCTGAGATTGCTGGGAGTTTTACTTTTGCAACAGCTTGTGGCACACTGATTGTGAAACACTGCTTTAGTGTGTCCTGTTTTAACTCAAATATTTTTACAAGATGAACACAAATCTTTTCAAATTATTATCGTTTGAGTTGAATCATGGCTTGTGTTTCTTTTGAGCCTTTGTGATAGTGCGGGAGCATTACATTATTGAACTGAGGCATAAGATAGTATCCACTATAATCTAAGAATGGTGCAGAATCACGTGGAATAAAATAGTGTCCATTAGTGGAAGATGTTCCCTATTGTGAATAGAGGCTAAAAAAATCTTTATAAATTATAGAGTAGTGTCATGTACTAAATGAAGATTGTAATTAACTATAAAACCCTTAAATACAGTAGAATATCCGAGAGCCTTTTAGTAATCTACTAAAACCACCACCCCATATGATTTTAACCACTGTGCCATATTATTTCACCTTGATCCGCCACCATGTCTACTACTAATTTTCACCCTACTATTTCATTGCCCCTTTATTACCTCTGTGTGGCATGAAGAGGAAATACATTTATGTATCTAAAGGTTGTTGGGTTGCCCAAAGCAAACAATCATATAGCTTTTTTGATGAAAGAAGCGATCTGAACGGTTGGGACACTCTTCAGCTTCACATCAGGACAAGTTGTTCTAAAATCACCCACACTATATTTATGTATTACATAACTTTATGTAAAATTTTTATGCAAACCTGAAAAGCGGCTCTGATAAGTAGTAGACAATAAAGCAAAAGAAAAGAGCTGTTGATGAGTCTTCTGAAAAAAATCAAAAAAGGATAATGTCACATTGACACACAGAACTAAACATCATTTTATTACTTAGATTTTTGATCTATGTTGCCCAGCTTTTAAAAAATGTAACACATAGACACCATAGGTGAACTAAGCCTAAATAGACAAAATTTATAACACAACAAATGACAACTTATCACAAGTTAACCCTACTAATCGCTTTTGAAAATGGGGATGTGGCTTCCATAAATGTGTGTAGCCTATGACTGCACACACCAATACCAAAATATTATACACATAGTAGTACACGCAATTACGAAGCCATTACCGTCTCACTTGAGAACTGAGAGCACGCTCCACTGATCACAACATCACCACTGTCCAGCCAAATCGTGGCATTGGTCCCTGAACCTAGTCCAATAACACCACCATCTGCATTTTCCAGCAAGAGGCACATACTGGCAAACCTTCATTCCGCTTGAAACTTGGTTAATATTGTAACAGCACTGCAAGGGTAAAAGAGTTCCACAGCGGAGGACTCAAGTAAAGCAGTGCGCCCCTGAATAACTCAGTACTCACCCCCACCCCACTAAATATCACTCATACAGCAGGGCTGTGACGACAGGGTATATTGGGCAGAAAATAGAGGGACTCCAGCACAGCTACTAAACTCATTTTTACGTTTTATTTCGACTACATTGGCACAGTGACGTCCGTGCCAGCTACATGTAATGCTAAGACATTGATTATAACAAAAAAAAATGTTTATGTACATTTAGTTTATATTACATAATACAATTATGTATGTATTATTAAATGCCAACCTGTATAGCTGTTCTGTAGAGTAGTCGACAATAAACACAAATAAGATAGCTGTAGATGAGTCTTCTGAAAAATGAAAAGGAAAATGTCACATTGACATACAGACCAATACATCATTTTCCTAATTATGGTTTTGATCTATGTATCACAACTTGTTCCAAATTGAATGCATAGACACCTTATGGTGAACATTAGAGATGAGTGAACTTACAGTAAATTCGATTCGTCACAAACTTCTCGGCTCGGCAGTTGATGACTTTTCCTGCATAAATTAGTTCAGCCTTCAGGTGCTCCGGTGGGCTGGAAAAGGTGGATACAGTCCTAGGAAAGAGTCTCCTAGGACTGTATCCACCTTTTCCAGACCACTGGAGCACCTGAAAGCTGAACTAATTTATGCAGGAAAAGACATCAACTGCCGAGCCGAGAAGTTCGTGACGAATCGAATTTACTGTAAGTTCGCTCATCTCTAGTGAACATATGTTAAAGCATAAATATTGACACAATTGACGCCACAACAGATGACCACTTATTATAAGTAGTGTAGCATCTGGTGTCCATTTTTTCAAGACAGTGGACAGGGCAACGCATAAAGATGTGTTACCCTGTCAGGTGCCCTCTCAGATGTCCAACCATCCTGCCTCAAAATTGATGTCCTGCAAAGTTTCCCTCTGGCGTGATTTGCGGGTAAAATCATGCAAGAACTGATACCAATCTTTTCTTTTTGACAGTTCACATTCATCAAGAATCTAAATTTAACCTCCTGAGCGATATTCCCGAGCGTGACTCGGGGTTAATTTTCCCTGCCAGAATCGGTAACCCCGAGTCACGCTCGGGGTAGAATTACAGAGTTCCCGGCCGGGCTGCACGATATATCGCAAAAGCAATGCGATATAGCGATGCGGCCCCCCGGGAAAACTTGCGATTATCTGCTCTGGTTGGCTCGCGTTGCGGGGGCCGGCCAGAGCAGGTAAAGAAAAATACTAAAAGTCAGTGTTTCCCTACCAGGGGGCCTCCAGCTGTTGCAAAACTACAACTCTCAGCATGCTCGAACAGCCAAAGGCTGTCCGGGCATGCTGGGAGTAGTAGTTTCACAACAGCTGGAGGTACCCTGTCAGAAAAACACTGAGCTAAATGTAAAAGGAAAAAGTAGTAAAATAAAAAAAACTTTTGCTCACCTAGTCCCGGTCCCTGAAGATGTCGTTCCCCTCCGTGCGCTCTGGTCCCTGCTCTATTCATCTTACAGGACCTTTCACTTTTCAGCCAATCACAGGCCGCAGTGGTGTAAAGCCTGTGATTGGCTGAAGGGGAAAGGGCTTGTTCTGCAGCAAATACACTAGGTTTGAAAACTGCCCGGCAAACCCAGTGTATCCTGCTGCAGAACAAGGTGACAAGGGGGGGATAGGAAGAATGTGACAAAGGGGGGAATGTGACAGAGGGGGGGATGTGACAAGGGGGGGGGATGTGACATGAAGGGGGGGGGAAATGTGACAGGGGGAATGTGACAAGGGGGGGGGAATGTGACAAGAGGGGGGAATGTGACAGGGGAGGGGGAATGTGACATGAAGGGGGGGATGTGACAAGGGGGGATTTGACAGGGGGAGGGGAATGTAACATGAAGGGGGAGAATGTGACAAGGGGGGGGGAATGTGACAAGGGGGGGAATGTGACAGGGGGGGAATGTGACAGGGGGGGAATGTGACAAGGGGGGGAATGTGACAAGGGGGAGAATGTGACAAGGGGGGAAGAATGTGACAAGGGGGGAAGAATGTGACAAGGAGGGAGGAGAATGTGACGGGGGGGATGTGACAAGGGAGAGGGGGAATGTGACAAGGGAGGGGGAATGTGATGGGGGAGATGTGAAATAGGCGGGGGGAAGATGTGAGATTCAGTGCAAAAAATTGTACCGCTTTTGGTACAAATTTCCAGAAAGAATCATACCGCCAGGGAGGTTAATGCCAGATGGGTGATGCTTATGACAGGGTAACACAACTTTCTGCTTTCACCTGTCCGTTGGCAAGAAACAATGGACGCATGAGTCAATACAATTTATGCCAAGTTTTCATAAGTTATTCAATCAGTTGTGTCAATATTTAGGGTTAGACCACCTATGCAGGATACCTGATATATGTGAACCACACCATATAGCGCCACCTCTACCCGGTTAATATGTATTTTGAATACCATGTTACACAATTAAATTATTATGTTTTATTTTCAGATTCATTAATTGTGAGGAATACAATTTTGCATTCTGTTGCCTATGTAGCTGGCTCTCCTTTATTTTGGTATAAAAACAATAAAATGGAGGGGAGTGCTTATTTCTCTAAAATTTTATAATTTTTTTTATTAATTTATATTATACGGTTTAGTAATGGAACCAATCGTATAGATGTAGTCCATTACAAACGCAGGGATTAGCGTTTGTGCCAAAAAATAAATAACCAGGAAGCGGTAACCTCCAATTATTACCAAGTTCACAACCTAAAACGAGGTACCGGGAAGAGCCGGTACCAACAGGCCCAGAGCGTCCAAAATGGTGAACCTGGGCCTAGTTGTTAACAGGCTGGTGTTTTTTAGTCTGGGGAGGGCCAGTAACAATGGTCCTCGTCCACTCTGGTAATGTCAGGCTCTTGCTGTTTGTTTGCTATCTGTCAGAGACTGAAAAAATGGTGACATACACGTTGTTTGTCAAAAATAATTACCAAGATGGGAAAAAAAAAAAACATGTGCAGTTCACCATATTTTCATTCTCAGCCAGATACCAACCAAACAGCAACAGCCTGACGTTACCAGGGTGGGTGAGGACCATTGTTACTGGCCCTCCCCAGCCTAAATAATGCCAGCCTGTTACCACCTAGGCCCAGGAGCGCCATTTTTGATTCTCCAGCCCTGTTGGTACCGGCTCTTCCTAGCACCCTTGTGGCGGTGGGTACCAGGGTAATAATGGGGGGGGGATAGCGCTAGCTGGTTTTGGCGCTAAAGCTAAGCCCTGACTTAGTAATGGATTCTGTCTACAAGACAGTTTCCACTACTAAGCATTATAATGTAAATTTATTACACAAAAATAAAAAATTACAACACGTTTTATAAAAATTTTATTGAAAGAAGCACTACCACACAAGCTGTCAAAATATTTTTTTGAATTTACAACAAAATAAACGTAGTCCATCAGACAGAGTTGTAGCCCTTCACACGTATCTGAAATAAAAACTAAAAAAAAAGTTACTACATGCATGGCACTCACCCCTGTGGAGAACGTTTTTTTTTAATGTGGATGCTCCAACTTTTGATAAAAAACAACCCCCATTTCCTGTGTGGGAATGATGGGAGTTGTAATTTAAAAAACATGTTGAGCCTAAAGATTTTCAACAGCAGAAGGCAACCTGTTCCTAAAATACAACCCTTATCATGGGAGTTGTTGTTTAGAAACAGTTATTCATGTGTCTACTAAAATTACTGATGATGAATATAATGAAGTATATGTTTATTGGTCTCAAGAATGTTTTTATCATGTCAGTAAGCAATACATACACACACTCATATATATATATATCTATGGATATATATATATATACCGTATTTATCGGGGTATAACACGCACCCTCATTTTACCAAGGATATTCGGGTAAAAAAAATTTTTTTACCCAAATATCCATGGTAAAATGAGGTGCGTGTGTGCGCGTGTATACCCCGATATACCCCCAGGAAAGGCAGGGGGAGAGAGGCCGTCGCTGCCCGCTTCTCTCCCCCTGCCTTTCCTGGGGTCTAGAGCGCTGCTGTCGGCCCTTCTCACCCCCTGGCCGATAGCCAGGGGGAGAGAAGCGGCGCCGACAGCCAGGGGGAGAGAAGGGGCAGCGGCACCCATTGCCGGCGCCGCTGCCCCGTTGCCTCCCCCCCATCCCCGGTGGCATAATTACCTGAGTCGGGTCTGCGCTGCTCCAGGCCTCCGGCGTGCGTCCCCTGCGTCGTTGCTATGCTCGGCGCGGCGCACTGACGTCATGCGCCGCGCCGTTCAGCGCATAGCAACGACGCCGGGGACGCACGCCGGAGGCCTGGAGCAGCGCGGACCCGACTCAGGTAATTATGCCACCGGGGATGGGGGGAGGCAACGGGGCAGCGGCGCCGGCAATGGGTGCCGCTGCCCCTTCTCTCCCCCTGGCTATCGGCGCCACTTCTCTCCCCCTGGCTATCGGCGCCGGCACCGATAGTCAGGGGGACAGAACGGGCAGCGGCGCCGATAGCCAGGGAGTGAGAAGGGCCGACAGCAGCGCTCTAGACCCCAGGGAAGGTAGGGGGAGAGAAGCGGGCAGCGACGGCCTCTCTCCCCCTGCCTTTCCTGGGGCGTTATCGGCGTATAACACGCACACAGACTTTAGGCTAAAAATGTTAGCCTAAAAAGTGCGTGTTATACGCCGATAAATACGGTATATATATATGGATATATATATATATATATATATGGGTATATATATATGGGTGTGTATATATATGGATATATATAAGGATATATATATATATATATATATATGGGTTTATATATGTATATGGGTATATATATATATATATTTTTTTATATATATGGGTATATATATATATATATATATATATATGGGTGTATAAATATATATATATATGTATATATATGGGTATATATTATATATATATATATATATATATATATACCCACACATACATATCCATATATACTCACACATACATACCCATACATACCACACATACCCATACACACCCACACATACATACCCATACACACCCACACATACATATCCACCCATATATATATATATATATATATACATATATACCCATACACCTATACATATATACCCATACATATTGTGCTGCCTTCGCAATGTATTTTACATGCTTGGCACTCAGCAGGGTCTGTTCCTTTAAGACCCTCCATTTTCTTGAAGCCTAGAGGCGGGCCTTCGCTCTAAAGCATAGGGCTAGATCCGGCATGTCTCATTCATTCCAGCTCCAGCCACCACAGTGACCAGATCCACAGGACTTCTTAAAGCTAATACAGACTGCAAATCTGATAAATACCAAAGCCTGTGAGTACGGAATTGTTAGTTAGCCTGTGTAGAGAGATGCTAGGCATTTGTAGATAGATAATGTGTTTTCAGTGTGTAGTAAGTGAGCACATGTTAGACCCTATCTATGTATTAGCTATGCATAATGTAAGGCACTTGAATAGCCATGCTTACATTTGTCTTTCATATGTTTGTTTTACAGTTTTACCGCACTTTCATTATATCTCAGTAAAGATTACATCAGTTAAGCAAACCAGCGTGTCTTTCCTTGAGATTCGGTATAAACTTGATGTGAAGCTGTGTCCACGAGACAGCGGAGACATTATAGTAAAAAGGCTTTTAAAACGTTATCAGAAGCAGTTAATCAGCTTTGAATCGTCCGCAGCAGTAAAAAAGACTCATAAATCCTGTGCCCTGCAGTCTGTGTCGGAGTAAGGGCGCGAAGCACTAGAAAGTGAAACTAATTCTCTCACGTGCTATAACACCGCTGTGCTGTGTCCAGTCATCATCATTATCTACGCTGCCAGCTAAATCAAGATGCAGAACCCAGAGAACAGCACTCTGACAGTTAACCCTCAATGCTCCTATAAAGAGGAAGACACCTTGCCAAGAAGTAGATCTAGGTGCACAACATTGTCTAAAGCGTCCAGTCAAACAAATCTAACTTCGGTTAGCGCCGATGCATCAAGATTTAAACGCCATAGTTCTAGACACTCAAGCACCACCAGCCTGTCATCCGCTAGCGCCATAGCAACTAAGGCAAGAGCAAAAGCAGAGGCAGCTTGTGCAATGGCATCCTATGCAAAGCAGGAAGCTGAATTGATGAAAGAACAAGCAAAAAGTGAATCTGAAGCACTTAGAAGAGAAGCTGAATTGATGAAAGAACAAGCAAAAAGTGAATCTGAAGCACTTAGAAGAAAAGCTGAAGCACTTAGAAGAAAAGCTGAAGTGCAAGCATCTTTACACTTACTGCAACAGCAGAAAAACGCTGCAGCAGCCTTAGCCGAGGCAGAAGTTCTTACAAGGGCTGCTGAAGCTCAGTTCGCTGACATAGAAACCCAGATGTCACCCCTCAGCGCAAGCCAACGTACCCGTGAGTACATACAGTCACAAGCAACCATGTACACTGACCAGCAGTTCAATGACACACCAAGGCCATCATTGACTCCACCAGCAATAAGCAACTTTGATACTATGCAACACTGCAAGACTGAATCAGAACCTCAGGGTAGGAAGTCAAGTGGTCGCATGCTCAGAGACCAATCTGCCAACCTGACAAGAGTGCAAACGGATGCTGATGTACTCCCTCCTCAAGCAAATACAAGTCTGGATTATAGCAGAAAGACTTACAATAGAGGAGAACAAAGCAGACTTAGTCAAGTACCTCATCAGCCTTACCAGCCGCAGCCATACCCTGAGTTTACACCCAGGAAGTATTCACCAGATGCAGCAAGAGCTACAGAGGTAGCAAGATTCCTGATGCGCCGTGAGATAGTGAGCGCTGGTCTCATGAAATTCGACGACCGTCCAGAAAACTACTTGGCCTGGAAGTCATCTTTCCTAAGCGGTACCCAAGACTTAGATCTGACAGACAGAGAAAAGTTTGATCTGCTCGTCAAATGGCTAGGACCAGAGTCCACTGAGCAAGCCCAAAGAATCAGATCAGTACATGTTCATGACGCAGCAGCAGGACTTGCAATGGTGTGGAGGAGACTAGAACACTGCTATGGGTCACCTGAAGTAATTGAAGATGCTCTTCTGAAGAGGATAGAAAACTATCCAAGAATGACAAACAAAGACAATCAAAAGCTGAGAGGGTTTGGGGACCTACTCTTAGAAATAGAAGCCGCTAAGTCTAGTGGATATCTGCCAGGTCTCTCATACTTAGATACAGCACGTGGAGTTGATCCCATAATCGAGAAACTTCCTTTCAACTTGCAGGAAAGGTGGGTCACTCAAGCATCAAGATACAAGAAAGAACATCGAGTCGCATTTCCATAATTTGCCTTCCTTGCTGAATTCATCGTAGACCAAGCTGAAACACGCAATGATCCAAGCTTTGCTTTCCTGAACAAGAGAACTGCAAGCTCCCCAAAGGTAGAGCAAAAACATCCAACGCCTTACAAAGAACGCAGAGCAACAGTTTCTGTACGGAAGACAGAAGTCTCGCCTGAGTCTGCAGTCAATCAGGAAGACAACACAAGTAAGAAAGTTGAGGAGCCAGACAAAATATGTCTCATCCACAACAAGCCTCATCCACTAAGAAAATGTCGCAGTTTCAGAAGTAAGACGTTAGAAGAGCGCAAAGCTTACCTTAAAGACAATCACATTTGTTTCAGATGTTGCGCTTCAATTCAGCATCTTGCAAAAGACTGTACAAAAACAATAAAATGCACAGAGTGCAACAGTGACAAACACCTGTCAGCACTGCACCCAGGACCATCACCATGGAAACAAGAAGTTCCAGCAACTCAAGAAGATCATGGTGGGGAGCAAGGCGAGAGTACAACGCCAGCAGTAACCTCAAAGTGTACTGAGATCTGTACAGAGCAGGGCCGCCCCAGATCATGTTCCAAGATATGCTTAGTCAAGGTGTATCCTGCAGGCTTCAGAGAAAAAGCAATCAAGATGTACACAGTCTTGGATGAACAGAGTAACAGATCTCTGGCAAAAACAGAGTTCTTTGACCTCTTCGGTGACAAAGGAAGTCCAACTCCATACACCCTGAAGACTTGTTCTGGAGTTGTAGAGACAACAGGGAGAAGAGCAAACAACTACATCATTGAGTCATTAGATGGAAAGACAAAGGTGACTCTTCCTACCCTCATAGAATGTGATGAGATACCAGACGACAGGTCAGAGATCCCCACACCTGAAGTTGCTCGTCATCACCCCCATCTGGTGCGAATAGCAGACCAGATACCAGCACTAGATCCAGATGCTGCAATCATCCTTCTACTTGGGAGAGATATCCTCAAAGTGCACAAAGTCAGAGAACAGTACAATGGGCCACACAATGCACCATTTGGACAACGCCTTGATCTCGGATGGGTCATCGTTGGAGAAGTATGTCTAGACGGACTCCACAAACCAGAAAAGGTAAATGTCTACAGAACACATCTGTTACAGAATGGTCGTACATCTTGTCTTTGCCCATGTACCAACAGTCTACACATTAAAGAGAGACTTGTAAACCCAACACATCATCCGAGTATCCAGAGGTGCATGGAAGACTTCGCCTCAACTGGAGATACAGATGAACTGGGCTGTAAGGTGTTTGAAAGAACACGAGATGACGACAAGCTAGCACCCTCGGTGGAAGATACTCTCTTCCTTGAGATCATGGACAGAGAAGTCTTCAGAGACAAATCAGGCAGCTGGGTAGCCCCTCTACCCTTCCGGTCACCACGCCATCGCCTTCCTGACAACAAGGTACAAGCAGA
This sequence comes from Hyla sarda, assembly GCF_029499605.1. Lineage (NCBI taxonomy): Eukaryota > Metazoa > Chordata > Amphibia > Anura > Hylidae > Hyla > Hyla sarda. The sequence goes on along the minus strand of NC_079197.1, from coordinate 79,071,199 downwards.
GAAACGCTTCACCTCGTTGCAGCACATGCTACAAAGAAAGCCAAATATGAAGAAACACTTCCAAGCCTTCATGCAGAAGATCTTTGATAACGATCAAGCTGAAAGGGCACCACCACTACAAGAGAACCAAGAACACTGGTACTTACCAATATTTGGGGTGTACCATCCTCAGAAACCAGGCAAGATACGCGTAGTATTTGACTCTAGTGCGAAGCACAAAGGCATCTCACTAAATGATGTCCTTCTCAGCGGACCTGACCTGAACAATACACTCCTTGGAGTACTCATCAGGTTCAGAAAAGAACTCATAGCAGTGACAGCAGACGTACAACAGATGTTCTACTGTTTCCTTGTTCGTGAAGATCACAGAGACTACTTAAGGTTCCTGTGGTATACAGACAACGACTTTAACAAAGAAATCACAGAGTACAGGATGAAGGTACATGTGTTTGGAAACAGCCCTTCTCCAGCTGTAGCTATCTACAACCTGAAACGAGCAGCACAGCAAGGTGAAAGACATGGTCAAGAAGCCACACAGTTCGTCATGAAGAACTTCTACGTAGATGATGGACTTGCTTCTTTCTCCAGCAACGAAGAAGCTATCAACGTCCTGAAAAGTACAAGAGAAATGTTGGCAGAATCCAACATAAGACTGAACAAGGTAGCTTCCAACAGCAACAGAGTCATGGAAGCATTTCCAATGGAAGACCGTGCTAAAGACCTCAAAGACTTGGATCTAGGAACAGAATCACCACCCTTGCAAAGAAGTCTTGGGATTAGTTGGGACCTGAAGACTGACAGTTTCACCTTCAGGGTCTCCAGAGAAGAGAAGCCATTCACAAAAAGAGGTGTCCTATCTACAGTCAACAGTCTTTACGACCCCCTGGGGTTCGTAGCACCCATCATCATGCAAGGTAAAGCTCTTTTGAGACAGATCACTACTGAGCAAGAACAAAGTGACTGGGACGTACCTCTACCTGAAGAGAAGAAAATGCAGTGGAAGTTGTGGAAAGACTCATTGTTAGAGCTTGAACAACTCAACATCCCTAGACCATATGTATCTGTTTCCTTGTCTGCTACAAAGAGAAGAGAAATATGCATATTCTCTGACGCCTCCACTATGGCTATCGCATATGTCGCCTACCTTAGGGTAATAGACACTGAGGGACAAAGTCATGTCGGGTTCCTCATGGGAAAATCTAAGCTGGCTCCCAGACCGGCTCACACTGTCCCACGTCTAGAACTTTGTGCTGCTGTCTTAGCTGTAGAGATGGCAGACATGATTACAACAGAACTGGACATCGAGATCCATGCAATGAACTTTTATACAGACAGCAAGATTGTGTTAGGATATATTCACAATGCTTCAAGAAGATTTTATACATACGTGGCCAACAGAGTGACACGTATCAGAAAGTCTACAAGTCCAGAACAGTGGCATCACATCAGCACAGACAAGAACCCAGCTGATCATGGGACAAGACTGGTGCCAGCCGCTGCGCTCAAGCAAACTAACTGGTTTGTAGGTCCATCCTTTCTTCGTAAACCAGAAACCAAAGAAACTACTCAGGTAGAGACCTTTGAACTCATAGAACCAGATCAAGACAAAGAGGTAAGACCTCAAGTGACAGTTTGTAGGACTATAGTTACAAGAGACAGTCTGGGCACTCATAGATTTGAAAGGTTTTCCAGCTGGAAGTCGCTGACCCGTGCAATCGGAAAACTTATCTGTCTAGCCAGATCCTCCTGCAGAGCTACCAATACTGATCAGCGTAGCAACGACCACCTTGAACAAGCCAAGGTCACGATCATCAGATGCGTCCAACAGGAAGTCTTTAAAGAAGAAATCCAAGGCCTTCTGAAAAAGGAAGAGATTTCTCAACACAATTCACTCAAGGACTTGTACGCCAAGCAATGGAAACAAGTTCAAAGTCTTGCGGACATTTTCTGGAAGAGGTGGAGACAGGAATACCTGGTGATCTTCCAGCCATGCAAGAAATGGCAAGATGACAAACCCAATTTACAAGTTGGAGACGTTGTCTTACTGAAAGACTCTCAGGCCCACAGGAACGAGTGGCCTATTGGACTCATTGTGGGGACTGATCCTAGTAGTGATGCTAGAGTTAGAAAGGTTGAAGTTAGGATTGTTAGACAGGGCATTCCCAAAGTGTATGCAAGGCCAATTTCTGAAGTAGTTTTACTTCTGTCCAAGGGTTAGTGGCATAACAAAAAAGTATGCCAGGTGGGGAGTGTGCTGCCTTCGCAATGTATTTTACATGCTTGGCACTCAGCAGGGTCTGTTCCTTTAAGACCCTCCATTTTCTTGAAGCCTAGAGGCGGGCCTTCTCTCTAAAGCATAGGGCTAGATCCGGCATGTCTCATTCATTCCAGCTCCAGCCACCACAGTGACCAGATCCACAGGACTTCTTAAAGCTAATACAGACTGCAAATCTGATAAATACCAAAGCCTGTGAGTACGGAATTGTTAGTTAGCCTGTGTAGAGAGATGCTAGGCATTTGTAGATAGATAATGTATTTTCAGTGTGTAGTAAGTGAGCACATGTTAGACCCTATCTATGTATTAGCTATGCATAATGTAAGGCACTTGAATAGCCATGCTTACATTTGTCTTTCATATGTTTGTTTTACAGTTTTACCGCACTTTCATTATATCTCAGTAAAGATTACATCAGTTAAGCAAACCAGCGTGTCTTTCCTTGAGATTCGGTATAAACTTGATGTGAAGCTGTGTCCACGAGACAGCGGAGACATTATACATATACTGTATACCCATACATATATACCCATACATACATTCACCCTTACATATACTGTATACCCATACACATATATACCCATACACATATATACCCATACACACATATATACCCATACCCACATATATACCCATACATATATACCTATATACCCATACACCTATACATATATACCCATACATATACTGTATACCCATACATGTATACCCATACATGTATACCCATACATAATTACACCCATATATATATATATATATATACACACCCACACATACATACCCACCCATATATATATATATATATATATATATATATATATACATATATACCCATACATACCTACACACATATATACCCATACCCACACACATATATACCCATACCCACACACATATATACCCATACCCACATATATACCCATACCCACATATATACCCATACATATATACCCATACATATATACCCATACATATATACATATTTACCTATATACCCATACACCTATACATATATACCCATACATATACTGTATACCCATACATGTATACCCATACATATACTGTATACCTATACATGTATACCCATACATATACTGTATACTAGAGGTGCACCGAAATGGAAATTTCAGAACCGAAACGAAACCGGAAAAAAAAAAAATGTCCGGCCGAAACCGATACCAAAACCGAAAATGACTTCTCCCCGTCTTCTGGTAGAATGCAGCACTCCGCTCATTAGATTGGATTCCCCCACATTAGATTGCCAGCTCCCCCACATTAGGTCAGGAGTTCCCCCACATTAATAGGCAGCTCCCCCACAATAGTAGGCAGCTCCCCCACAATAGTAGGTAGCTCCCCAACAATAGTAGGCAGCTCCCCAACATTAGGTCAGCATTTCCCCCACAATAGTAGGCAGCTCCCCCACATTAGGTCAGCATATCCCCCACAATAGTAGGCAGGTTCCCCACAATAGCAGGCAGTTCCCCCACAATATTAGGCAGCTCCCCCAACAATATTAGGCAGCTCCCCCCACATTTGTAGGCAGCTCCCCCCCACATTAGGTCAGCAGTTCCCCCACAATAGTAGGCAGGTTCCCCACAATAGTAGGCAGTTCCCCCACAATATTAGGCAGCTCCCCACAACAATATTAGGCAGCTCCCCCCACATTTGTAGGCAGCTCCCCCCACATTTGTAGGCAGCTCCCCCCCCCCAATATTAGGCAGCTCCCCCCCCCAACAATATTAGGCAGCTCCCCCCAACAATATTAGAAAGCCCCCCCCCCAACAATATTAGGCAGCTCCCCCCACAATATTAGGCAGCTCCCCCCACAATATTAGGCAGCTCCCCCCCCACATTTGTAGGCAGCTCCCCCCCAACAATATTAGGCAGCTCCCTCCAACAATATTAGGCAGCTCCCCCCACATTTGTAGGCAGCTCCCCCCCAACAATATTAGGCAGCTCCCCCCACATTTGTAGGCAGCTGCCCCCCAACAATAGTAGGCAGGTTCCCCACAATATTAGGCAGCTCCCCCCCCATTTGTAGGCAGCTCCCCCCACATTAGGTCAGCAGTCCCCCCACAATAGTAGGCAGGTTCCCCACAATAGTAGGCAGTTCCCCCACAATATTAGGCAGCTCCCCCCAACAATATTAGGCAGCTCCCCCCACATTTGTAGGCAGCCCCCCCCCACATTAGGTCAGCAGTTCCCCCACAATAGTAGGCAGGTTCCCCACAATAGTAGGCAGTTCCCCCACAATATTAGGCAGCTCCCCACAACAATATTAGACAGCTCCCCCCACATTTGTAGGCAGCTCCCCCCACATTTGTAGGCAGCTCCCCCCCAATATTAGGCAGCTCCCCCCCCAACAATATTAGGCAGCTCCCCCCCCAACAATATTAGGCAGCTCCCCCCCAACAATATTAGACAGCCCCCCCCCAACAATATTAGGCAGCTCCCCCCACAATATTAGGCAGCTCCCCCCCACAATATTAGGCAGCTCCCCCCCACATTTGTAGGCAGCTCCCCCCAACAATATTAGGCAGCTCCCCCCAACAATATTAGGCAGCTCCCACCACATTTGTAGGCAGCTCCCCCCCAACAATATTAGGCAGCTTCCCCCACATTTGTAGGCAGCTGCCCCCCAACAATAGTAGGCAGCTTCCCCACAATAGTAGGCAGCTGCCCCCCCACAATATTAGGCAGCTCCCCCCACATTTGTAGGCAGCTCCCCCCCACATTTGTAGGCAGCTCCCCCCCCACATTAGGTCAGCAGTTCCCCCACAATAGTAGGCAGCTTCCACCCACTCCACAGACATACAGCTTCCAGCCATATACAGTGTATGGCTGGAGGCTGTATGTCTGTACTGCTGCCCCCACAGTGATCCGGTCACCGCTCCTCCGGCCCGGGGACACATCTACTGCTATGGCCTATGGACCATAGCAGTAGGTGCCGGGACCGGAGGAGCGGTGACCGGAACACTGAAAAAGATGACGCGGTCACTTACCAGGCCCCGGCCAGCGCGCATTATCCTGCGACGATCCTGCGGTCGTCCTGCTTCTCTTTGGTTGTACGCACGGGACGTCAGTGACGTCCCGTGCGTACGACCATAGAGGCGGAGAAGCGAGGGACCGAAGGAGGATCGCAGGAGGACGCCGGGGAATGGTGAGTGACCGGCGGACATTCTTATGTCCCGAAAAGATTTGCCGGTCCTGGCATGCTGGGAGTTGTAGTTTCACAACAGCTGGAGGCCCCCTGGTTTTTAGTATACAGTATTAGGTTTTATATGCGCTGGCCGGCCCCCACCTGCAGCCACACACGGGAGCCGGCCCGGGCACATAAAAAGAAGTATTCCTATCCCGGAGAGCGCGCCCCCCCCCCCAGATGTTGCGCACCGCCCACGAGTGCCTGTTTGCAACATGTGCTGTGGGCGGGCAGGGGAGGTGGGTCATTATCGGCACATTTTTTTGTTGTTTCGGCATTTCCCCGAAACAGCTATTTTCGGCCGATATGTATCGGGCGCCGATATACTGCATCCCTACTGTATACCCATACATAATTACACCTATACATATATATATATATATATATGTATATATATATATATATATATATATATATATATACACACCCATACATAAACCCATACCCATACACATATATACCCATACACCTATACATATATACCCATACATATACTGTATTCCCATACATAATTACACCCATAAATACATATATACACCCATACATACATATATACACATATACACATATACCCATACACATATACACCCATACACCTATACATATATACCCATACACCTATACATATACACCCATACACATATACACCCATACACATATACACCCATACACATATACATACACACCCATACACATATACATATACACCCATACCCATACCCATATACATATACACCCATACACATATACACATACACCCATACACATATACACCCATACACATTTACATATATACCCATACACCTATACATATATACCCATACATATACTGAATACCCATACATATATACCCATACATACCTACACCCGTACATATACTGTATACCCATACATAATTACACCCATACATATTAATATATATATATATATATATATATATATATATATACATATACACACACACACCCATACATACATATATAAACCCATACACATATACATATACACCCATACACATATACATATACACCCATACACATATACATATACACCCATACATATACACCCATACACATATACGTATACACCCATACATGTATACATATACACCCATACACCTATACATATATACCCATACATATACTGTATACCCATACATATATACCCATACATACCTACACCCATACATATACTGTATACCCATAAATAATTACACCCATACATATTTATATATATATATATATATATATATATATATACACACCCATACATACATATATACACCCATACACATATACACCCATACACATATACATATATACCCATACACATATATACCCATACATATATACCCATACACATATACATATATACCCATACACATATATACCCATACACATATATACCCATATACATATACACCCATACACATATACATATATACCCATACACATATACCCATACACATATACATATATACCCATGCATATATACCCATACATCTATACATATATACCATACATATACTGTATACCCATACATATACTGTATACCCATACATTATATATATATATATATATATATATATATATATATATATATAAATATGTATGGGTGTAATTATGTATAGGTATACAGTATATGTATTGGTATACAGTATGTATGGGTATATATGTATGGGTATACAGTATATGTATGGGTATATATGTTTAGGTGTATGGGTATATATGTATGGGTATATATGCATGGGTATATATGTATATGTGTATGGGTATATATGTATATGTGTATGGGTATATATGTATATGTGTATGGGTGTATGTGTGTATGTAAATGTGTATGGGTGTATATGTAAATGTGTATGGGTATATATGTATATGTGTATGGGTATATATGTGTATGGGTATATATGTGTATATATGTGTATGGGTATATATGTGTATGGGTATATGTATGGGTATATATGTATCGGTATATATGTGTATGGGTATATATTTATATGTGTATGGGTGTATATATGTATGGGTGTATACATGTATGTATACATACATGTATGTATACACCCATACACATATACACCCATACATATATACACCCATACACATATACACCCATACACACCCATACACATATACACCCATACACATACACATATACATATACACCCATACGCATACACACCCATGCACATATACACCCATACACATATACACCCATACACCTATACATATACACCCATACACCTATAAATATACACCCATACACCTATACATATATATCCATACATATATACCCATACATATACTGTATACCCATACATACCTACACCCATACATATACTGTATACCCATACATAATTACACCCATACATATTAATATATATATATATATACACACACCCATACATACATATATACACCCATACATACATATACACCCATACACACATACATATACACCCATACACACATACATATACATATATACCCATACACATATACATATATGTTTCAACTTGGTTTTTATTAAAGGATTTTAGAATGTAACAAAGGATAAACAAAAGACAATAAATGGGATAATAATGCTGCAGACATGACATATAATGGACTCACAATAACCGCACTAATACTTAGTATAAATGACGTGTGGATCTGATGTCACGGAAGGTCCGGACTGATCTCCAATATGAACACGGTAATAGGGAAGATCTAACCAGAAGAGTCCAGTGGGTGGGGGAATATAATGGTGTATACATGTCCATATACACGATGATCTGTGAGATCCTGGGTTATGTAGGATTTGTCAGCAGTGTAAATAATGGGGTATAATAAGGGGTAATAACAATACCACCTAACTGTATAATAACAAAGAACACAATGTTCAGTATGAGACCTTCATGTTCTAGTAAACAATAGATATGGAGATTTAGTGCTACAATTATATTATAAACTATTATAGGAAACGCCACAAAATCAGAGTTGTTACTATTATTATACTCACTATTATTATTGATATGAATGGGAAGTAATATTCCGGATTCACCAGGTGCGTCCCCATCTCCAGTTTTGCTATATTTAAGCTCAGTGTGTGATGTCATATGTAATACACGTAACTGTCCCTGATCCATTATCCAGGTATTATATATTGGTCCAGCAGTGATGTCATGTGTGATGTCATATGTAATACACGTAACTGTCCCTGATCCATTATCCAGGTCTTATATATTGGTCCGGCTGAGGCTTAGAGCAGAATTTACGTGGAACCATCACAGAAGTTATTGGCCGATTGAGGGAATTTTGTAAACCAGGATTTCCATTTGTGTCTCATCTTTTCCCCACACCCTTGTTGATTTGCCAGAGCCCATTCATATGACCCATTGGTGGAGACGTTATCGATGACTTCTTGGATGTCTGGGATATTTGGAGTTTTCCAGCGCCTCGTAATGAGGAGTCTGGATACATGAAATATGTGGCATATGGGGATTCGCTGGGGGAATGGAATATTCTCTATGTCAATAAATAACAGGGCCAAATCAGGGGTTATCTGTTATCACCTTGAGACTACGTTGTTTTGTCTCTCTGTTTAAAGTCAGTCATGTTGTTTGCATCTATATACACGTTTATCAGGTGTCAGGATGTGATTGTGGTACTTGTGACCGTCTGCAGGCATTCTCCATTGTATGCAATTTTTGCTGGGGACATCGCCCTTAGCAGCGGTTGACAAGTGCAGGGCCTCCACCCCAGCGAAGGTGCACAATTGCACTTGGGGTTGAGTTTCCTGCTATAGCCATGTCCATGCAAATATAAGCCGGCAAGCGTCTTTTAAGGCTTATACCAATGCACCCTTTTATCTTATTGGGTAGCATTGGGGGTTTCACCTGTGAGGCCTGCTATATATAAACCAGCAAGGGTGGGGCTTGTAGCCTGTCTCCCCCCTCCCATTGTATGTGTGCTGAGTTCACACTGGAGGCGACTGGGGAGCAGTCTGCAAGTTGGACCTTAGGCTGCTGTATATCTGGTTCCTGGTTCTATGCATCTGGCCAGGCAAAAAAGGTTGGTGGTTAGGTCCCGCATAACATGAGAAACCTTGGCGTGGTGTGCGGGCTCAGGTATGTCCTTCATATAAGGATATACTGGCTAATGTCTCATTTTTACATCAGTTTTGAGGATTAGCTAATATCATTGTATATATTTACCACAGGATTGAAACCCCACTTTTGTCCATAGGTGCGGGTCCTCTACCCCATTGTATGAGTGCACAATTGCACTTGGGGTTGAGCACCTGTTATCACCTTGAGACTACGTTGTTTTTTCCAACTCAGGGGTTAATGAGATCGGGGAGATCAATAAATCATTAATCAATTAATTTATATTTGACCAAAAGTACTTGAGCTTTGGGCAGCTCCATAGAATATGTTTGATGGATCCAATTCCACCGCAGTCCCTCCAGCAATCCATAGAAGCGAAAGGATACATTGTAGATAGACGGAGCGGCGTATAATGCCATCTCATTAACACTTTAGCATACGATTCCCAGTGGGAAGCACATCGGGTAGACTTCTTAGCCAAGAAGAACGCTTTCTCCCATCTCATGGAATTCAACGTTAATTTGAGATTGTTCTCCCACTTTCCTAGATGGGAGAATTTTGCCTCATTATATCCGTTTTCATTAAAGAATTTATAGGACCACGCTAAACCTTTCTCTAGGTATGAGTGCGGATTGTGTAGGGTGTCTGCTAGGAATTGGGGGAGGTTGACATCTTTATGGGATAAGTTTTTAATGGATTTCTGTATTATTTGGAATGTAGCTTCCTCTATATCTGGGAGGCCATAGCGGAGCTGTAATTCATGGAAGGAAAGAAGACGGTCCCCTTCAAAAAGATCTGAGACATATTTTATTTGCTTATCTGACCAGGTGAGACGTCCTGCAAGGAGGTGTATAGGACGAGGGAGGAGAGGGGAATATTACATTGGGAACCAGAATGGGGATTTCTCTCTGACTTGCTGTAATCTGCCCACAGTTTTAGCATTGCTTTGACTGGTGGTAGAACAGTAAATCTTTTAATAGGAAGCAGTTTTCCTGCGACTAGTAATACATTTGACCAATTGTCTACATTTAGCGTCTCTTTCTCTACACGTTGCCAACCAATGTTGCCACGTTCTGGTATTAACCAGGCTTTGGTTTGGGATAATATGGTGGACTTCCAGTAAGCCTCTATATTTGGCAAACCAAATCCTCCATCTTTAATGGGGCCTAGAAAAATCTTTTGTGTGACTCTCGGAGGGGAACCCCCATATAAATTTCAGGAGTTGTTTCTGCAGAGCATTGAATATATATTTGGGAGTTGGGATAGGTAGGGCTCTGAACCTATACAAGATTTTCGGTAAGATAAACATCTTATATAAAGTCAACTTACTCAGCCAGCCTGTCTCATTCTTACTTATATCATCTAATTCTTTACCCAGGGATGTTATTAAGTTGGGGTAATTACTTTTAATAAGATTTCTTGGATTGTTAGTGATTTGGATACCTAAGTAGGTTAATGATTCTTCTGCCCATTTGTAAGGAAATTTTTGACCAATGATGTCCTTCTCCTCCCTTGACATATGTATACTCAATAAATAACATTTCTTCTCATTTAATTTATAATAGGAGACTTTACCGAAGTCATCCAGAAGTTTTTGAGTTGTCAGGAGTGAGGAGAGTGGGTCTGATAGAAGAAGAATGACATCATCAGCGTAGAGGCTGATTTTATTTTCACTGATTGAATGATCAATTCCTTTAATGCTGGGGGATTTGCGAATTAGAGAGACGAAGGGCTCCATCACTAAAGAGAAAACTCCTTCTCTGCATTTAGTGACAAGAGCAGAGAAGGCGTCCGTTTATGATCTGCTAGAGCCACTAGGTCTATTACTCGTCTGGTGCCATCATAGGTTTGACGGCCTTTAGTAAACCCAACCTGGTCCTCACCAATGATGAAAACGGTTGGCTATAAGCCTTGCATACAGTTTTGATATCTTCATTTAATAATGATATTGGTCGTAGGGCTGAGGGCCAGGTGGGGCTTTTACCAGGTTTGGGTAATGTGACAACATGCGCTGACAGCATCTCTATCGGAAACTTACCAGACCTCATAGTCTCATTAAAAACCTTTTCCAATAGAGGCACCAGGGTATCTGCAAAGGTTTTATAATAGAAAGTAGAATAACCGTCCGGGCCAGGGGATTTATGGAGTTTGGCTTGTCCGATTCCTGTATGAATTTCTTCTGAGGAGAACGGCCGTGATAAGAAGCTATGGAATTTGTCAGGAATTTGAGGGAGATCACATCGGTCTAGGAAGCTGTTAATTTCTTCTAGGTCTGGCTGATGAGTATTGGGGTCTTTATTCAGATTATATAAGTCATAATAATATTTACTGAATTCATCAGCAATTTCTTGGGGGTGATAAATTTTGTTTTTTGTGGAGGGATTTTCTAGGTGACTTAATCTAGTTTTAATTCGCATTTTATTTATTCTGTTTGCCATTAATTTTGATGATTTATTGAAATCATTATAATAGAGTATTTTAAGTCTCCTCATTCTTTTATCGAATCTTGAAACTAATAATTGGCGTAGATGTAGTTTAATCTGTCTAAGTTCAGTCTCTACTTGTTGGGAGGGGTTCTGTTTATGAGATGCTTCTATTTGGGATAATTTGGTTAGAGTTTGGTTTATTTCAG